>NW_028270153.1:66749363-67088738 GCF_037043375.1 Chiloscyllium plagiosum
ATCCCTAAGCTATAGTTGTCATACTCAACATTTCTCACTGCTTCAAGTAAAATCAATGCTTTTCTGTTCCTTCTGAATGTTGCCATTGAAGTATGAATGATATAAATCAAGGCAGTTTTGATTTTTTGAGGACTGTACCTTCTGATTTTCCATCTGTCATACAAACCCTCTGGCCTGGTACAGCAGCTTGGAATTAGACCAATTATTTTGTTTCCTCTTACTCTCGTTCTTGATCTCTCACATACTCTCATGGTTCTGAAATGTTACACTTAGTCTGAGGGTTTGTTGGCATAACAGAAGTTCTACTTTCAACCTCCTGCCTAATAACTCTGCAGGTGAATTTCATGACTGAACAATTCAGTAAAATTAAATCCCAAGCAGAAATTTTGACCATTAACAATGACATTGCTTTTACTGCTCTTTCAGCTTCCTAATTGGTCTGTGGATGAACCTGTATTTAGGCAAAACCTCTGTAAGATCAACTCTGCAGTTTTGGACATTGTACCTGATAGTTAAAAAGCATTTCCTTTCACCAAGTTCTTATTCTTCAACTTTTCAATACTGAGTGACCCGAGAGAGGACAATGAAGCAAAACAGCAATGACTTTAATGACAGGGAGAAATTTGCCATCACTGGTATAAAATGGTACCAATTTGTCCATCAAGTTGTGTTAAGGTTTGAGTCCCAACATCTTAATGAGGAGGCAGAATGGTGGAAGGGAAAGGAAGTGAAGGTCTTATGAGGAAAGGCTGAGGGACTTGAGGCTGTTTTCATTGGAGAGAAGAATGTTGAGAGGTGACTTAATTGAGACATATAAGATAATCAGAGGATTAGATAAGGTGCAGAGTGAGAGCCTTTTTCCTCAGATGGTGAGGACTAGCACGAGGGAACAAAGCTTTAAATTGAGAGGTGATAGATATAGGACAGATGTCAGAGGTAGTCTCTTTACTGTTGCCTGCCTGCAACAGTAGTAGACTCGCCATCTTTAAGGGTTTTTAAATGGTCATTGGATAGACATGTGGATGAAAATGGTATAGTGTAGGTTTGATAGGCTTTAGATTAGTTTCACAGGTCGGTGCAACATCAAAGGCCAAAGAGCTTCCACTGGGCTGTAATGTTCTATGTTCTATGAAGCAAACAAAGTCTGCTCTCAAAATCCCATGGGGCATCCTGATCCATGTCCCCAAAGATGTGTGTGTCAAATATTGGCCTGTTCAGTCCCATGAAAATCCATGGAAGAAATTCAAATGCTCAGTAGCCAGCATCCTCGAGTTGAGAATCAGCTGATGATGACAGGTGTTTGTTGTATTCAGAAGAAAGAATTATGGTAGGTTGATGATATCATGTGAAGCTTTACTCACTGGCATTTACCACCTATGTGAGATCATTAACCATTTGTGGCACCAATGCCATCTCCTTGAGTCTAATCCCTTGGCATTGACCTTTCTGGCCACATGTTCCCATTCTCTTTTCAGGGTGGTCCTTGAGGGTCTCTTTTGATCCACACGCTCAACACTGGGACATGGCATCTCTCCGACTGTCTTGAGCACCAACTCAGTCACCACTGATCCTCTGGTTTATACCGTTGCAATCATTTGCATTGTAGCAGGGAAAACAGACAACTCCTTATTTTTGAGAAAGAGTAACTACTGCAAATAAAACATGCTTAATCCATTTGGAAAACTCACTGAAAGTCAAGCTGAGGCCCTTGCAGAAGTAAGACCAACTTCCTTTTAAGATAGTCTTTTTTTTTAGGAAGAGTATGGCTATGACAGAAATACTAGGAATATTGCTGGGTCTCCTGCTGTGCACATTATGGGACAGTGTAATTCAAAGATTCTCTGCAGGGATCTTTGATCAGTTTGAGACCTGCAAGAAGATCTGAGATGGTCAGCAAGTGGTTTAATCCTGTTATGAGTCTCCAAAGGGGTTGGTAGACCTTACCTCCACCTACCTCCTCACTGCTGCTTAACCATCAGACAGCTTACCTGACATCTAGTGCTGGATGAGTGGACATTCCCTCCAGTTAAGTATTGGGAAAAGAAAATAATTTCTTTTGGACCCCACTTCAAGCTCCATTCCCCGAGCCACTGGGTCCCTCCCTCTCCCTGGCAACTGGCTGAGATTAAACCAGTCTGTTCACAATCTTGGTGCTACCTTCAATCTTGAGTTAAGATTCTCACCTTGTGTTCACATTATCACCAGGACCACCTGCTTCCACCTCTGTACCTCCATCCCTGGCTTTTCTCCAACCTGAGTTAATAATCGAAGGGTAGCGCAATTATCCCCATCCTTCAAACTCGGAGATTTGGTCCCCTGGCTGTGTGTTTCTCTGATGGACCCTCTGGTCTGCGCACTCGGATCGGTTGAATGAACTCCATTACCTGGTTTTGAAGGGGGGGGGGGGGGAGGGTTGACACTGGTGAGAACATGTGGGTGCATTCACTCAAAATGCTATTCATTTCATTGTTTCCATCAGGGGTGTTTCATTCAAGTCAATGGCTATTGCCATTGTGGTAGGTTTTTAGCATTAATCCATTCACTGCCTTAGCAGGAGGTCACTGGTTGTCAGTATAACCAGAGAAGGGGTGGGTTAGTAACAAGAGAGCCGCGAGACCCTGTGCAGAAAATCCTCCTGACACTATCTGGGAGTGTTTGGTGGAGGCATTGGGGGAAGTTTCCAATCCTCCAGCATTAATATTCCTCACCTTGATAAGGAGGTTGTTAGCAAAGACTGGCTGAAAAATAAATAACAAGGGCATTGTGTAAGATGTGATTGTAGCTCAAAGATTACATTCTCCCGTGTTTTTTATGGGCAGACTAGAGTTAATAGGAGCTCGGGGAGGGGGGGGGGGGTGTAGACTGAAGTGATTTAAAGAACTAGCTGTTAGTCCCAGTTCGCGCACACCAACCGCGGAGGGGGGGGGTGCAGACAATGAGGAAAGCTTAACTCTGGAATCTGACCGCAGGCACGCTCAGCAAAGTGAGTTTCTAGTTGGGTCTGCGTCCCGAGTCAGTGCTGGATCAGTGTTTTGTTAATGCTTGTTGTTGGTGCTGTATTATTGTCAGCACCCTCCCTCCGCTCCCCCCCTGCAGCAGAGCTGAGGTAGTTGCTGCTCCATGGGCTGCAGTGATGTTCCAGGCTCATGGCCCTGGTCTTTCCCACTGGATGTCAGTCAGCGGAGCAGCGCAGTGGTAACCTCCAGACGTCTGCTCAGCCCCGCAGCCGCCTGGTCCAGGAGATGCCAATCAGCACCTGCTAACCTGCCCCCTCTGGAGTCAGCAGTGCACCCCCATCCTCTTTGGAGATGTCAGGTCAGGCACCAGCCAGCAAGAGGACCCCGGGTAAGTGAGGACCATCTCCGAGAGCAGAGAGAGAGAGAGAGAGGCTGGCTCGGCGGACAGGAATGTGGAGAGATGGCGAGAATGAAAGCTCAGGACCGAGGCTGATGCAGAGCCAGTAACCCACTTGCAACCCAGCTCCGGGTGCATGTTGGAGCTGAGGCAGTGTGGAGGTGGTGGACAGAGTCAGCCATCATCTTGCTACTTGCAGAGGATTAGAACCGACGATGCGTTCAGACAGACATTGTATCACTGAAAGGCACTGTCAGAATCTATTAGACAAACTTCATAACTTCCCCCATTCATGCAAGTTTAGCTAAACAAGAAATTGTTATTATGTGCTGTGTATGACAGTGCTGTGATCTTCACACTGGGTCAGGATAGAGCTCCAATTATTTCACAAGATAAGGACAGTGCAGTAGTAAGACCTGGGTACAGACAGGGTTACAGTGATTATACTGAGTACAGACGGTGCTGAAGAGAGACACTGGGTACAGTGTTACAGTGATTATACTGGGTACAGACAGAGCTGTAGTGAGACACTGGGTACAGACAGCGCTGTAGTGAGACCAGTACTGGGTACTGGTTTCCTGAAGAAGGGCTCATGGCCGAAACGTCGATTCTCCTGCTCCTTGGATGCTGTCTGACCTGCTGCGCTCTCCCAGCAACACATTTTCAGCTCTGATCTCCAGCATCTGCAGTCCTCACTTTCTCCACTGGGTACAGACAGTGCTGTAGTGATTATACTGGGTACAGACAGTGCTGTAGTGATTATACTGGGTACGGACAGTGCTGTAGTGATTTATACTGGGTACGGGCAGTGCTACAGTGATTTATACTGGGCACGGACAGTGCTACAGTGATTTATACTGGGTACAGACAGTGCTACAGTGATTTATACTGGGTACGGGCAGTGCTACAGTGATTTATACTGGGTACGGGCAGTGCTACAGTGATTTATACTGGGTACGGGCAGTGCTACAGTGATTTATACTGGGTACGGGCAGTGCGACAGTGATTTATACTGGGTACGGGCAGTGCGACAGTGATTTATACTGGGTACGGGCAGTGCGACAGTGATTTATACCGGGTACGGGCAGTGCGACAGTGATTTATACCGGGTACGGGCAGTGCGACAGTGATTTATACCGGGTACGGGCAGTGCGACAGTGATTTATACCGGGTACGGGCAGTGCGACAGTGATTTATACCGGGTACGGGCAGTGCGACAGTGATTTATACCGGGTACGGGCAGTGCGACAGTGATTTATACCGGGTACGGGCAGTGCGACAGTGATTTATACCGGGTACGGGCAGTGCGACAGTGATTTATACCGGGTACGGGCAGTGCGACAGTGATTTATACCGGGTACGGGCAGTGCGACAGTGATTATGCTGGGTACGGACAGTGCTTTCGTGAGACACTGGGTACAGACATTGTTTCAGTGAGACACTGGGTACAGACATTGTTTCAGTGATCATATTGGGTACAGACATCACTGTAGTGAGACACTGGGTACAGTCTGTTACAGTGATTATACTAGGTACAGACAGTGCTGTAGTGAGACACTGGGTACAGACAGTGTTACAGTGATTATACTGGGTACAGACAGTGCTGTAGTTATTATATCAGGCATGTGCAGTGCTACAGTGAGGACACTGGGTACAGGAAGTATTACAGTGATGAAACAAAAACAGAAGTTGCTGGAAAAGCTCAGCAGGTCTGGCAGTATCTGTGAACAGAAATCAGAGTTAACGTTTTGGTCAAAGTTCTGAGCTCATGAGGATAATGAATGTGAGTGTGAATGCAGTGAATAGTTAGTGAAGGCCATGGTTGAAGTTTTCCAGCCCTCACTGGATTCTAGCAGGGTTCCAGCAGATTGGAAAACCACTAATGCGGCTCTCCTATTCAAGGAGGGAGGGAGACAGAAAGCAGGAAATTAGGTCAGTTACTCTATTACCTGTCACTGGGAAAATCCTGGAGTCTATTATTAAGGAAGAAATCGCACGGCATTTAGTGAAGTGTAACACAATCAGAGTCAGCCTGGTCTGTTGAAAGGGAAGCCACGTTTGATAAGTTAGTGATTAACTTCTGGAGGATTCAATAAGTGAAATTGGAGTCATAGAGATATACAGCATGGAAACAGATCCTTCAGTCCAACTCGTCCATGCCAACCAGATATCCTAAATTAATCTAGTCCCATTTGCCAGTACTTGGTCCATATCCCTCTAAACCCTTCCTATTCATATACCCATCCAGATGTGTTTTAAATGTTATATTGTCCTAGCTTCCACCACTTCCTATGGCTGCTCATTCCATACATGTACCACCCTCTGCATGAAAAAGTTGCCTGTTAGGCCCCTTTTAAATCTTTCCCTTCTCACCATAAACCTATACCCTCTAGTTCTGGACTTCCCCGACCCAGGGAAAAGACCTTGTATACTTACCCTATCTATGCCCCTCATAATTTTATAAATCTCCATAAAGTCACCCCTCAGCCTCTGATGCACCAGGGAAAACAGCCCCAGCCTATTCAGCCTCTCCCTGTAGTTCAAATCCTCCAACCCTGACAATATCCAGTTGAAGAAAGGGAATTTGTAGACATGGTGCATTGGATTTTCAGAAGATATTTGACAAGCTGTTACATAAAGCATTATTGCACATGTAAGGGTGGTAAGGACAAGCCAGGGAACTATAGACCAGTGAGCCTGACCTCAGTGGTGGGCAAGTTGTTGGAGGGAATCCTGAGGGACAGGATGTACAAGTATTTGGAAAGGCAAGGACTGATCCGTGATCATCAACATGGCTTTGTGCGTGGGAAATCATGTCTCTCAAACTTGATTGAGTTTTTTTGAAGAAGTAACAAAGAGGATTGATGAGGGCAGAGCAGTAGATGTGATCTATATGGACTTCAGTAAGGTGTTCGACAAGGTTCCCCATGGGAGACTGATTAGCAAGGTTAGATCTCATGGAATACAGGGAGAACTAGCCATTTGGATACAGAACTGGCTCAAAGGTAGAAGACAGAGGGTGGTGGTGGAGGGTTGTTTTTCAGACTGGAGGCCTGTGACCAGTGGAGTGCCACAAGGATCGGTGCTGGGCCCTCTACTTTTTGTCATTTACATAAATGATTTGGATTCAAGCATAAGAGGTACAGTTAGTAAGTTTGCAGATGACACCAAAATTGGAGGTGTAGTGGACAGCGAAGAGGGTTACCTCAGATTACAACAGGATCTGGACCAGGTGGGCCAATGGGCTGAGAAGTGGCAGATAGAATTTAATTCAGATAAATGTGAGGTGCTGCATTTTGGGAAAGCAAATCTTAGCAGGACTTATACACTTGATGGTAAGGTCCTAGGGAGTGTTGCTGAACAAAGAGACCTTGGAGTACAGGTTCATAGCTCCTTGAAAGTGGAGTCGCAGGTAGATAGGATAGTGAAGAAGGCGTTTGGTATGCTTTCATTTATTGGTCAGAGTACTGAGTACAGGAGTTGGGATGTCATGTTGCGGCTGTACAGGACATTGGTTCGGCCACTGTTGGAATATTGCGTGCAATTCTGGTCTCCTTCCTATCGGGAAGATGTTGTGAAACTTGTAAGGGTTCAGAAAAGATTTACAAGGATGTTGCCAGGGTTGGAGGATCTGAGCTACAGGGAGAGGTTGAACAGGCTGGGACTGTTTTTCCCTGGAGCGTCAGAGGCTGAGGGGTGACCTTATAGAGATTTACAAAATTATGAGGGGTAAATAGACAAGGTTTTTTTCCCTGGGGTGGGGTAGTCCAGAACTAGAGAGCATAGGTTTAGGGTGAGAGGGGAAAGATATAAAAGAAACCTAAGGGTGACGTTTTCACACACAGGGTGGTATGGGTATGGAATGAGCTGCCAAAGGAAGTGGTGGAGGCTGGTACAATTGCAACATTTAAGAGGCATCTGAATGGGTATATGAACAGGAAGGGTTTGGAGGGATATGGGCCGGGTGCTGGCAGGTGGAACTAGATTGGGTTGGGATATCTGGTCGGCATGGATGGTTTGGACCGAAGGGTCTGTTTCCATGTTGTACATCTCTATGACTCTATGATAGGAGCTGGCCGTATTTGGGGCAATGTATTAACATGAATTAAAGATTGATGAATGCACAGAAGAAAAAGAGTTGGAGTTAATGGGTCTTTTCCAGATTGGAACAAAGTGAAATGCCACAAAGGTCAGTCTGGGGCCCCAATTATATCTATATTGATGATTTGGAGGAGGGGCAGAGTGTAATGCATCCAGATTTGTTGATGATACAAAGATAGGTGACAGGGCATGTCGTAATGAGGACAGGAAGAGCCTGCAAGGGGATGATAGATCAACTAAGTGAGTGGGCAAAAACTTGGCAAATGGAGTTTAATGCAGAAAAGTGTGAGCTCGTGCACTTTGGTAGGAAGAATCAAAAGGCAGGCTATTATTTAGATGGAGAGAGATTCAAATAAATTCCAGCACAGAGGGATTTTTGTGTTGTGCATGAAAGACAATAAGTTGGTATGCAGGTATGGCAACTAGTTAAGAAGGTAAATGGAAATATGGCCTTCATAGATAAGGTGTTGGCATTTAAAAATAGGGAAGTCCTGCATGGATGAGTTGGACCAAAGGTTCTGTTCCCATACTGTATGACTGTAAGTACTTAAAACAGTACAGTGTTGCTGAGGGGCTATATTTGGACTACTGTTTACCATTTTAGTCCTGTGTTTAAAAAAATATCTGTTCACAACAGAGGCAATTCAAAAGTGATTTACTAAACTGATCCTTTGCACAAAGGGGTTGACGAATCAAGGATGGCTAAAGAGGTGATGCATTTATTTATTCCAGTTTAGGAGAATGAGGGTGCTCTTAATGAAACACAAGGTTCAGAGGGAGCTTGAGAAGATGTGATTGTACAGTGTACAGACAATGCTTCAGTTATTACACTTGTTAGAGACTGTGCTCTAGGAATTACACTGGATAAAGTCAGTGCTCCAGTAATCTACTGGTTAGTAACAGTGCTGCACAGACAGTGCTATAGTGAATACACTGCATAAGTACAGTGCTATCATAATTACATGGCTATGGGCAGTTTTATAATGGTTACACCATGTACGGACAGTGCTGTAGTGATTACACTGGGCACGGACAGTGCTGTGGCGAGGTCACTGGGCACGGACAGTGCTGTGGCGAGGTCACTGGGCACGGACAGCACTACAGTGATTACACTGGGCACGGACAGTGCTGTGGTGAGGTCACTGGGCACGGACAGTGCTGTGGCGAGGTCACTGGGCACGGACAGTGCTATAGTGAGGTCACTGGGCACGGACAGTGCTGTGGCGAGGTCACTGGGCACGGACAGTGCTGTGGCGAGGTCACTGGGCACGGACAGTGCTGTGGCGAGGTCACTGGGCACGGACAGCACTACAGTGATTGGACACTGGGTATGGACAGTGGTATAGTGAATAGCCTGGATGGGAATAGTGGTTTACTTGGGTTACATTAGGTACGGACAGTAGTCTGGTGAAGATGTGTACTGACAGGTCCACATTGCAGGAGGGAGTGACCTTGCACAGGATTTATCTGAACATGTGGTAATAATTTACTGTGACATGGGCTAAGGTCAGGGTTATACAATGACAGTAGTCAATTGGATTAGGCTGGCTGCTTCAAGAATGATTGGCTGTGTTAAAAACCCAGGAACAGAAGTTGATCATTAAAGCTGCTGGAACTGAAATGGAGTTAGATCAGTCTGCAGCTTTGAGAGATAGGGGCGCTCATTAATACTGTGGTGTAATCTGCACACTGAGACGTTGCTCAACAAGCAGTTTTGTTGAGTGATGAAGGGGGTCTTCCTGCCTGCTGAGCCTCAGTTACTGCCACTGACCCTGTAACTGGGGGTTGTCAATATGCCTGATGCAGACCATTCTGAATTGCTGACAAATTACTCCATGCAGCATTTTGGTTCAAACACTCAAATCAGACTGGGAGAAATTAAAGCAATTCTGATGCTGTTGGGAGGAGCTGTGATGTTTAAAGATGCTGACATGTTTAATGAGGGTTAGCATGATTCAAGAAGCTGACATGATTTAGCAAAGATGATATATTTTCGGGAGGTCAGATCTGTTTCAGGAAGCGCTGTCTGCAGCTAAATTTAGATTCATAATGCTCTGAGACATCATGCTGCAGGGGCACACCATTAGCACTGGCCAAAATCCTACCTTGGCCAGGGTGTGAAAGCGGACATTAGACAATGGACTGGAAGTATGCAGATCTGATTGCAGAGATTGAGAGCACAGTCAATGTCTAACACTGAGTTGCACCAGTGCTGCTGTTTTCAAACTCCCTCTGGCAAGTAAGACCCTTTCTCCAACACAGAGTTAAGTTTACCTTCAACAACAAGAAGGACCTGTTAAAGGGGTCATATCTGTTCCAAGGTCAGCTGCTGATTACTTCCCATTGGATCTGTCAATAGGTGTAGTTGGAGGTGAGCAGAGTTGTTTACAGTTGTTGGCACTGACCGGATGTGACTCTGCATGTCAAGATGGCCCTGATTCCAGCTCCAAGGGTCTGCTCAGACCACATTCTCCCAGTTGTGGGCATTACATGTCACAGCCCCCTTGAGCTGCAGGGAGGTGGTGCAGATGCAGCACAGAGAAGGACACCCTGCTGGAGGAGGAGGAGTGGGAAGGGGAAGGACTCTCATCCCGAGGACTCCTCACTCAGAATTTCCCACAGTTGTTTCTGTTTCCTCCAGCTCTGCCTTTGCCCCCACTTCGGGAAGGAAGTTCCCACCAAACTCTGCCACCTTGTGGACTCAGACCTGCAGCCTCAGAGCAGAGTGAGGATGGCGTTGCCAGTGTGTGTGACACTGACCATGTTTACATCGGCTCCTTCCAGATTAGAAAACGAAACATGTTGACCATGAAGAAGATGATGATGCTGGGGAAGGTGAAAAGTCTAAAGGTGGATAAATCACCTGGGCCAGGTGGACTGCATCCCAGCATTCTGAAGGATTAGCTGCAGAGATTGTAGAGGTATTGGTGATCTTTCAGGAATGGCTAGAGTCAGGGAGGGTCCCAGAGACCTGTAGGATAGCTATCATAATACCCCTGTTTAAGAAGGCAGGAGTCAGAAGACATGAATCTATAGGACAGTTAGCCTGACCTCGGTCACAGTAAGATTTCAGAGTCCTTTGCTAAGGACGAGATTGCAGAGTACTTGGAAGTGCATGGTAAAATAGGGCTGAGTCGGCATAGTTTGTCAAGGGGAGGTCATCACTGACAAATCTGTTAGAATTCTTTTAAGGGAGTAATGTGCAAGTTAGACAAAGGAGAGCCAGTGGTTGTGATCGATTTCCAGAAGGCCTTTGACAAGATGCCACACAGGAGTCTGCTAAATAAGGGAAGAGTCCAGGGTGTTAGGAGCAAGGTACTGGCATGGGTAGAGGATTGGCTGACTGGCAGAAGGCTAAGAGTGGGAATAAAGGGGTCTCTTTCAGGATGCCAGCTAGTGACTGGTGGAGTAACACAGGGGTCATGTTGTGACCACACTATTTACGTTATACATTAATCATCCGAATACATTGTTATATGTTGTTCCTAAGTTTGCAGACCACACAAAAATAGGTGGAGGGACAGACTGTGTTGAGGAAGTGCGAGGCTGCAGAAGGACTTGGACAGGCTAGGAGTGTGGGCAAAGAAGTGGCAGATGGAATACAGTGTGGGAACGTGTGAGGTTATGCATTTTGGGAGGAAGAATAGAGGTGGAGACTATTTTCTAAATGGGGAAAGGCTTTGGAAATCTGAAGCACAAAGGGATTTGGAAATCCTAGTTCAGGATTCTCTTAAGGTTAATATATCCCATATCTAAGGAAGGATATGCTGGTTTTGGAGGGTGTCTAGGGCAGGTTTACAAGAATGATCTTGGGGACGCAGGGCTGGTCACATGAGTAGTGGTTGAAGACTCTGGGCCTGTACTCATTGGAATTTTGAAGAATGAAGGAGAATCTGATTGAAACCTATAGAATACAGAGCGGCATGGATAGAGTGAATATGGAAAGATGTAGTAGGAGATACCAGGACCTGAGGACACAACCTCTGAGTGAAGGGATGATCCTTTCAAATGGAGATGAGGAGTAATTTCTTCAGCCAGAGGGTGGTGAATCTGTGGAACTCATTGCCACAGGAGCTGTGGAGGCCAGGTCATTGAATGTATTTAAGAGAGATATAGATGAGGTCTTAAATAGTGAAGGGATCAGGGATCAAGGGATCAAGCACCAGGATTGGGCACTCCTTTGAAGCAAAACAGAAAAATATAAACAGGACCAGCTGTGTTTCAGCACCACCACTTTGTAAACTCTTTGATTCCAGATTAAAATCGATGTAGATCCTCCACCAGAGTCTGATCACTTCACTTGATCTAAACATTGAAGGAATGGCCTAGCTGTTATTTTGTGACCTTTGACCTTGCTGTGCATATGAAGTTGCTTTTCTAACTGTTATTAATTTGATTCATTGCAACTACAACTGAAGTGAACCATTCAATAGTGGACTTTTCCTTGCAATGATCAAATATGCAGAAGAAATGCTTTTTTATCGACAGTACTGAGCTTGGAGGAGGGGAGAATGTTTGTTTAGTTTTGGGGACAGGAGTCTCCCTATCTGAGTTAAACTGTCCACTTGTAGCAAGCAGTCACTTGGAAAATATCAGAGTGCAGTTTATGATGACTAGTGTGGCCCAGATCTTCCTCCACTGAGTGGGAAAACTATTTAAGCCAACAATTTCTTTAACAATGAGTAGCGGAGAGTGAATGTAACCCAGCAGGATGACAGGAACTCAAGGGGGAACCTAATCCAGTAGATCCATCATCAACCACAGATTTCAATGCAGTTTCTGACTGATAGCAGTGGTTGTGTTAATTAAACCAAAACCCCATTGTGAATGTAGGAGAGAATGGATCAGTATGCACCCTGAGTGAGTTCTGTCTGGTCTGTAGCTGCTCGCTGTTCACACTGAAGTACAAAGACTTCCTTTGTGTTCCGTTGACAAGGTTCTTTTATTGAAACGTGGGAACCTTCCTTCCTGTGATGTGTGCAAGACAGACGTCAGTGCTTAGGACTCTCAGCTCATGGTCATTCCCAGCCTGGGATAAACATGTCTGGTGCACGACCTTTATTTGGATGGTCACCTACACTTTGCGTGGACTGTGAACATTGGTGTGTGTGGATTCCAGCTGTGAATGTGTGGGTGCTGGGTCCAGCATGTGAATAGAGGAATGGTTTATGAGCAATGTGCCCGCATCACTAGATCCCTTCATTCCACCCCCCAAAATACTTTGATCACTCTCTATCTTGGATACACTCTAACTGTCACACTGCTGTTTGCATATCACCTGACCACATTGCAACAACAATTATGCCTTAAAAAGCATTTAATTGGCTGTGAATATCCAGAGGTTGCAAAGGCATAATATAACTGGATGACCTTCTTTTGTCTTATTTATTAATGACTGCGATAATGCAACAGACAGCAGTGTTTCTTGTTAAGCTAATGTCACAAAGATTGGTGACCATGTAAGTGGTGCAGACAGGAAGCAGAAAGAGATATTGATAGCTTGATGGATTGAGACAGCTGACAAAACAGTGGCAGATGGATTTCAACTCTGCTTAGTTCGAAGTCATCCAAGACGCAAGAAAATTTAACATAGGTGTTTTAACCAAAATCTGAGCATTTTACCATTGGTGAGAAACTAGAAATGTCAGCAGATAGCTATGGATCCCTGTCAATCATTAAAAGGTAGTAGCCATCATCAACACTTCTCATTTGGGCACACCCCATTCATTTACTTAGACATAGTCAGAATTCACACTTATAGCTTATGGCTTATAGTCCAACAGGTTTATTTAAAATTACAAGCTTTTGGAGCACTGCTCCTTTGTCAGGTGAAGTCCAGCGCTGTTGCCTCCACATCTTAATTACACAAGATCTTTAAATATTTTAGGTGACAGCTTTAAAAAAAAGTTGAAACTATATCGGAGCTTCTAGGAAACTGAGTTTCACAGCTGAGAGTGAACGTTGCTGGTCAAAATCAAATTTTCTCAGAGTGTAGTGGCCACTATTCACTGTTTGAGCTGATGGCCTTTTTCTGTGTTTTTTTTTATATTATGTAATATATCATATAAAAGGGAGCCAATTCTGCTACAACATCTGGAGGACCCTGGACACAAAGGATAGCAGTACAAAATTCACCCGAGTTTTTGTTTAATTTGTTCCTGGAATATGGGTGTTGTTGTAACATTTGTTACTCATCCCTAATTGTGTGAAAGCCAAATGGTTTCCTTGTCCAATTCAGGGGATTGTTAAGAGGCAAACGCAGTGCTGTTGGTCTAGAGTCACATATAGGCCAGACTATTGCCTCCCAATATCACAAACTTCAAGGATTAGATTAGGAGGCACAACTCAGTTTGTAAACTCTGAAATATAGAAGCTTGAGGGGTGATCTGGCTGAAGTTTTATTAGAATTTTGAAAGGAATTTACCTCCTATCACCAGGACATTCAGGGGAGAACTTAGGGCATTTCTTCAAAGAAGGAGGAAAACTAAAATGGAACTCTCTCTCCCACAAAGTGCAGTGGGTGCGTGCTCCATTCATAATTTTAAATCTGAGATTGATACGCTTTAGTTAGCCCAGGAACTGAGCAATAAGAAGTCAGGTGGGTGGTTTAGGATTATAAAGCAGCTATGGTTTGTTGAATAGTGGAACAGGCTTTGAAAGGCTGAACAGTCTCTTCTTGCTCTTTCCTTTCACTGTCAGACTGACTGAACAAACCCGACTCTAAGTCGATGTGTCGAACAGTTCCAGGTCTTTAAACATTGACAAAGCCATCTTAGGTTTGAGCACGGTGGCTCAGTTGTTAGCACTGCTGACTCACAGCACCAGGGACCCGGTTTTGATTCCAGCCTCTGGCAACTGTGTGTAATTTGCACGTTCTCCCTGTGTCTGTGTGGGTTTCCTCTGGGTGCTCTAGTTTCCTCTCACAGTCGAAAGATGTGCAGGTTAGGTGGATTGGCCATGCTAAATTGCCCGTAGTGTCCATGGAGATACAGGCTAGCCATGGAAAATGCAGGGTTACAAGGATAGGATAGGGGATGGGTCTGGGTGGGATGCTGTTCGGAGGGACAGTGTGGACTCGATAGTCCGAATGGCCAGTGTCCACACTGTAGGGATTCTATGATAAATCTGTGAACTGTAAGTGGAGCCACTCCCAGACTGGGTTTATATGAATGCAACTTAGCCTCTCCCATGAATTAGAGCTGAAAAATGTGTGCTGGAAGAGCGCAGCAGGTCAGGCAGCATTCTAGGAGCAGGGGAATCGACGTTTCGGGCATTCCTGAAGAAGGGCTCATGCCCGAAAGGTCGATTCTCCTGCTCCTTTGCTGCCTGACCCACTGTGCTTTTTCAGCAACACATTTTTCAGCTCTGATCCCCAGCATCTGCAGTGCTCACTTTCTCCTATGAATTTGAAAACAACAGCAACACAGTCTTACAACACTTGTACTGTGTTCATTTGGCAGCTGGATTTTAAAATCCTTCCTGTGACTCAAGTGAAAAGAACTTCCTTTGAAAATAAAATCGCTTTTTTTGTTGATGCAATATGATAACATCGTTACTATATAAAACGCTACATTCAGTCACTGGATGGCTACAATAGTGGGTTTTGACCATGCACTTGGTTTATTAAACGACCAGCAAAAGAGGAAGCTTAGCGAAGCAGCATTTACAACAACAGGCATTTATATAGCACCTTTAATATAGTGTGCTATATAACGTGTCCCCATCTTATTTCTCAGCAATCAGACAAAATGTAACACTAAAGCCAAAACAATGACTATTATGGGAGATTGATCCAGATTTTGGCTATTAGGGAGGTAGTTTTTTAAGCAGCATCTTGAAGAAGGGGAGAGTTGGAGAGGGGGAGAGATTCTGGTGGAAATTCCAGAAATTTAGGGCGAAGAAGAGGCCAACAGTAATGAAGCAAGTAAAACGAGGGACACAACTGAGACTAGGATTAGAGTATAGACATATCTCTGAGCTAAGGGACAGGTGGGACTATGGAGTAGTTTGAAATTAAAGCATCCTAAATCCTAATTTTTGGAGAATTTTAAGACTTTTTTCCAAAATATGGACTCTGGTATAAAACAGCTTCATAAAACTGTTAAAGATTGTGCTGGGAATTCTAAAACTGTCCCAAGTATGTGACTCTGATGAAAAGTTCAGAATCGACAAGTAAGTTTAAAAGTTAGAAAGTTAATGCTGAGAAAAAAGGGTGCAATTTTCATCAAAGTATTTTCAAATCTGAGACCAGGAAAGGCGGACAGCAGCTTAAATAGGTCAAGCTGTTTCCAGATTCCAGCAGTGCCAATGTGTATTGGTCAATCAGCAGTAACATCCCAGTATGATGTACCAGATTTGCTATAGGTCAGGAATCCAACTGGGCCTGGGGTAGGAGTCAGGAGTCAGGAGTCAAACTGGGACTTGTGATTGAGTCATGAGCTAAATTGGGCCTAGTGAGGGAGTCAGGAGTTAAACTAGGCCTGACGTCAGCATGAGGGATCAAACTTGGCCTGGTACATCAGTCAGGGGTTAAATAGGGATAGATGTGGGAGTCAGGAGTTAAATGGGGCCTAATGTCAGAGTCGAGCTGTTAAACTGGAACTGATGTAGGAGTCAGGAATTAAATTGATCTGGTGTCAAATTTAGGAGTTAAATTGGGCCTGGTTTAGGAGCAAAGGGGTTAATCCGGGATGGATGTAAGAATGAGGAGATAAACTGAGCCTGGTGTGTGAGTCAGGAATTAAATAGGGTCTAGTGTCATAGTGAGAAGTTAACCTGAGCTTAGTGAAGGAGTCAGGCAATTAAATAGACTTGATGGCAGAGTCACTGGTTAAACTGGGCCTGGTGTCAGAGACTAGAGTTAAATTGGGCCTGGTATAGATGTCAGGAGTTACACTGGGCTTGGTGTCGGAGTCAACAGTATGTATTTGTAAATGCTGTTCTATTACATCCTTTCTAACAGACTAACATTTTCCCAGGAATGGATGTTAAGCTCACTAGCTTCCAATTACCTGTTCGTTGTATCCTTCCATTTAAGAATAAGGGTGCTACATTGGCAGTTTTCCAATCCTCTGGGACTTTTCCAGAATCTAAAGATTCCTGCAAGATTATTACCCGCGCATCCACTATCTCCATAGCTACTTCCTTTAAAATCCTCAGATGTATCTCCGAGTCTAGGGGGATTACTGTTGTTTAGCAGATTAGGTTCCCCAGTACTTCTGCTCTCGTGTTGGTTGTTGCATTTATTTCCTCTCGTCCTTTTGCTCCCTGATTATTTACTAATTTTGGAATGCTGTTAGTGACCTTGACTGATGCAAAGCATTTATTCAACCCCCCTGTCATTTACTTCGTTTCCCCATTATTATTTCACCGGCCTCATTCTCGAAGGGGCCTGTGTTCACTGTAGCCTCTCGTTTTTATATATTTGAAGTAGCTCTTGCTGTTCATTTTGATATTGCTTACAAGTTTACATTCAAAATTTATCTCCTCTCTTTTTATTATATTTCAGTCACATTTTATTGGTTTTTAAAACAATCCTAAACCTCTGGTTTACCACTTATCATTGCTACCTTTTATGGTTTATTTTTCTTTCAAATTTGATGCTCTCCTTAACTTACCTGGTTTCTTCCTTACTGGGATATATCTTTGTTATGGGTCATGAACTATTTTCTTAACCATCTGCCATTGTTCCTCAACTATCTTTGCTGTTAGTCTCCTTTCTCAATCCACCCCAGCTGGCTCTGCCCTCATTCCTTTGTAATTACTTGTTTTTAAGCTCATTTCCAATCCAAGTTCCTGCCTCTCATACTGAATATCAAATTTCCAAGGGGGTTATTTACTCTGACATCAGTTATTAAACCTGCCTCCTTCCACATCACCAGATCCAAAGTAGCCTGATCCCTTATAGGATATATTGTTTGTTTGAGGGAGATATATCTTCTACTCGGCAGTTCTAACTGGAAGACTGTTGCAAAAGCTTCAGCCTTATCTTTTGCACTGATATGTTGAGCTCCCCCATCATTGAGGATGGGGATATTTGTGGAGCTTCCTCTTCCTCCAGTGAGTTGTTTAATTGTCCACCAGCGTTCACAATTGTATATGACAGCACTGCAGAGCTTAGACCTGATCCACTGGTTGTGGGATTGCTGAGCTCTATCTATCACTTGCTGCTTTTGCTGTTTGGCACACAAATGGTCCTGTTTGGCACCTCATTTTTAGATATGACTGGTGCTGGCCTTCCTGCACTCTCCATTGAATAAGGATTGATCCCCTGGCTCGATGGACACAGGATATGCTGGGTCAAGAGATTGTAGAGTGTGCTAGTGTACAATGCTGCTCTTGTTGTTGGCCCACAGTGCTTCATGGATGCCCAGTCCTAAGTTGTTAGATCTGTTTGAAGTCTGTCCCATTTGGCACTATAATATACAACATGATGGAAGGTATTCTCAGTGTGAAGGTAGGACTTTAGACTTCACAAGGACTATGCAGTGGTCACTCAATCCTTAACTCAAACAGCAAACTCCCAAAACACAGTGAAGTTAATGAGGCACGTTTCTGAAGTGAATCAGTCTTAGGACAGCAGACAGCAAGGTTTACGAACAGGAACGTGAGAATAAGCAGATAATTTGCTTTTGCGATGTTAATTGACGGGTAAACATTGGCCAACAAAGTGGGGAGAACTCCCTGCTAGTCAAACTAGTGAATCCACCTGTGCTGGCTGACAGGCCTTAACTAATGTGTCATTTACAAAGCAGTAGCTCTGACAATGCAGCACTCCATCAGCAGTGCACTGGAGTGTCAACTTAAGTTACCTGCCCAAGTTTTTGAACCTGTGACTTTCAAACACAGAGGCAAGAATGTTCCACTGAAAGCTGACTACCCTCTGCTGGGTAATCGCAATGAAGAGACCTTTTCACTGGTCTGCTGACAAAATAACAATGCCCTGAACTGGGACTGTACTGCTGTCAGACCAACAGCCCCCACATTGAGACACTGTTACAGTCACCCAGTTGCATAGGTCAGGACACATTGTCTACATCCCTGACAGAAAACTCACCAAACAAGCTCTCGACTCTGACTGGGAAGGGTGCCCGCAGTCAGTTCTGCAAACAGAAGTGACATCACAGAAAATCTGCGTCGAGTGCACGGCAGAAGTATTGAAGTTTTTGGAAGATTATGTGAGGATTTGGAGAGGCAATGGAACCTGCGAGGGAGTAACATGGAGTAAAGGGATATAAATCGAGGCCAAGGGAATTACTAGTGCAATCAGGGAGGGTTTAAACTAGAGTGGCAGGGGAATGAGAATCTGAGTGGAGAAACAGGAGGAGGAGGAAATAAGGATAGAAACAAAAGACAGAAAGGTAAGAAGCAAGTATCGAATGTAGAAAAAATAATGGGAGAGAAAGCAGGTAGTTATCCATGGTTATGATTTAGTTGAGATTAAGGAGACATGGCTGCAAGGTGACCAAGGATGGGAGCTGAACATTCAAGGGTATTCAATATTTAGGAAGGATAGCCAAAAAGGGAAAGGAGGTGGTGTAGCATTGTTAATAAAGGATACCATTGTACTATATTAGTGAGGTTGGAATCTGTAATGGATATAAATAATCATTAAAAAAAAGGGCAGAAAATGTTTTTGAGGGTTCTTTACAGCCTCCAAACAGTAATGGAGATGTAAGAGAAGACATTAAACAATAAATTTGAGATGCATGCATACTTATTACAATAATCGTGTAATCCAGTACTATAGATTGGATAAATCAAACTAGAAATGATGTTGTGGAGGAGGTTTTCCTGGAATGTGTACATATGGCTTTTTAGACCAATATACATTGAGGAACCAACCAGAGAACAGGTTTTTCTGGACTGGGCATCATGCAATATTGTTGTGGGGGTGTCCGTTTGGGAAGAGTGAACATAATTTGATAGGATTCTATATTAAGATGGAGAGTGGAGAAGTCAAATCTGAAACTAGGCCACTGAATCTAAATAAGGGGAACTTTTGAGGGTGAGTCCTGAATTGGCAAGGATAGATTCAGAAATGTTGCTGGATGGGTTGACTTTAGATAGACAACAAGCTAATATTTAAAGAAGATGTGCATCAATGACAAGTATTCATACTTGTTTGGCATGAAAATAAAAGAGGAAAAGTGGTTCAACTATGTCTCTCAAAAAAAATTAGATCCAAGGAGGGGAGATTTAAAATTGCAAGAAAAGCAGCAAACTTGAGGTTTAGGAGTATTTTAGAATTCAACACAACAGGACAGAGTTTGATAGAGAGAGAAAAATAGAACATGAGAGTAAAACTGCAGGAAACATAAAAACTGACTGTAAAATCTTTTGAAGATAAAGAGCTGGTAAAGACAAATGTAAGTCCCTTACAATCATAAACTGGGAAATTATAATGGGGAACAAAGAACTGGCAGAATTGAACACATACTTTGTTGTGTCTTCATAAATATGGACACACAATACAGAAACATCAGGGAACCAAAGGTCTAATGGGTGAAATTGAAATAAATCAGTATCAGTAAGAAAATAGTGCTGGGGAAATTAATGGGGTCAGAGGCTGACAATCTGACCAGGCCTGATCATCTACATCCCAGAATGGAAGTGGCCCTGTAAATATTGAATCCATTTGGTGGTTATCTTCCAAAATTCTATAAACTCTGGAGCAGTTCCTACCATTTAGAGGTGGCAAATGGAATCCAACTATTTCCAAGGGAGTGAGCGAATAAGCAAAGACTTGCAGACCAGTTAGCCTAACATCAGGAGTGGGGAAAATACTAGTGTCTATTCTAAAAGACATGATTATCTAACATTCACAAAATATTAATGATTTGGACAAAGCCAGCATAGGTTTATGAAATAATGTGAACTGATTACCCTACTATACTGTTCTGTGTCTGTAAAACCTTCTGTACTGTCCTGTTTTGTCACTATCCACAGTTATCCACACCTTTTCATACTAACTGCACAGTGGTGATTTTGGTCCTGACCCAGTTATTGAACTTAACTATGACCATCATGACATTACAGACTGGGTGTGCAGGTATAGAGGAGATTTACAAAGATGTTGTCAGCACTGGCGATGTTTAGCAATGCTGAAGTACTGGGATTGTTTTCTTTGAAACAGGGAGAGCTGTGGAAAGATTTAGTTAAACCTTGATAACTTGTTATGATCTCTTTACCTTAATTAGTTTGCACAGTTTTGGATTATTTGTTACTTTGGTTAGACCCTCAGCATGCAACTCTCAGACCTATTGTGTTATTCCAGCCATTTTGTTTGTTTCCAGCACCACCTTATTTTTAATTTTTTATAATTATCTATCTGCCTCAATTAATCACATTATAAGTCATCCCTTCACTTGCTGTTCAGCTGTTTGACATTTTACTCTCACAGTCTGACACTTTTGACCGCCTGCACAGATTTATTATTCAGCCTGTCGACAATCCATTTGTATGATCTTTTTTGATCTCTCTGCCTATAAAATCTGTGCCTATGTGCTTCTCTTCACTCAACCTGACCATGGAGCAGTGGTCAGAAAGCTTGTGATTTCAAATAAAACTGGTGGACTATAACCAGGTGTCGTCTGACTTCTGACCTTGGGTCTATGAAAGGTAAATCATCTGTAACATCTTCAGCAAGTCTTGCTCAAGATTGTTCAGAGAAGGATCACCTGCAAAGGTATTAAATATCTTGAGTATCTCTGATAGGCCCAAGAGGAGGTAAAGAGCTCAGAGCAGAGAGGGTTAACAGCCTGAAGAAACAGCCAATCCACCCGCCTCTTCAAACAAACCTGCTGCCCCAATATGGGGCAGGGTGTGGCGATCCAGAATCGGACTAGTTAGTTAGTCACTTCGGATCCACAACTCCACAGTGGAAAAAAGTCTTCCTTGTTCTAGAGGGACTGCCTGAGGAGGAGAAATGAAATATTGCTGCAGGAAGGCTGTTAGTGTTTAGTCATGCTGTGTCACAGAATACCACTTGATTGGCCCAGTGCCAATATGATTCAACTTTGGGAAATTTAAATAGTAATAAGTAATAAAGTCAATTAAACTGCCCGTCCACAAACACGGCACACCAGTCACTCACAGACAGACCCACAGGTGCCTGATACAGGTCCAGTACGCCTGGAGGAGACAAGCAGCAAACCTCCAACCCAGACAGGAGGGTGAGGCAGGTTCTGAATTGTAACATGTAGCAGAATGGAGAGTGAATCCACACAGCTCTCTCATTGGCTGCTATTCCTGCCCATGTTTGGCACTCTGCACACATTCTGTCCAATTCCAGACAGCCCAGAAAAGTAAACAATGAGCTCAACCACATTCCTCGCTTCTGAATCAAGAAGTTTCCAAAACCCAAAACACAGAACAGATTATCAATAATCCAAAGGGGGCATGTACAGGATTAATCTCTCAATTAATAATAAAGCCCAGTAACTACACGTTTTTGTCATTATATGATTATTTGAGCCAGTATTTTGGTGGCTGTATCCCACAATTATCCACACCTTTGCATACTAACTGCAGAGTGGTGGTTTTGGGCCTGACCCAGTTATTGAACTTAACTATGACCATCATCACATTACAGACTGGGTGTGAGGGTGTAGAGGAGATTTATGAAGATGTTGTCAGCACTGGCAATGTTTAGCAATGATGAAGTACTGTGATTGTTTTCTTTGAAACAGGGAGAACTGTGGGAATATGTAGTTAAACCATATAACACAACATTGGGTCTGGATTGAGTAGGTTGGAAGGGCCTATTTACATTAGCAGACAGGTCAATAATGGGGGGGGGGGGGGGGGAGTGGCATTGCTGTTAGGATTAGTGAGAAGTTAAGGAGTAAATTTTCACCCAGGTGGTGTCAGAAAGAGTGGTGAATGCAGAAATTCTCATTGCATTTTAATAATACTGATGGGTGCACTCAAGATGCTGGAACATTCAGGTTAAGAGCTGTTCCTTCTTCTGTTGATACAGACAATGTGACCAAGGTATCCCCTGATGTGCCATAATTTTTCCATTCTTCCGTATTTTTGGAACAACCATACTTGACTGCAGCTCCAGATTAGAACTCCAGATTCCCAAAGTAAAGCAGTAATGTGGATGGGTGTGTCTGCTGGGATTTTGATACAGTGTTTGTACAGACTGTATTGTCATCACAACATATTTCAGTAACAAGACAAAATACAGCAACACATACAAACATACATAGGAAGTAGGAGGTCATTCAGCCTCTAAAGTCTGGTCTGCCAGTCAATAAGATTACAGCCAATTTGTTTGTGACCTCAATTCCACATTCTTGACTAATCCTAATGTCTTTGGACTCCTGTTGTTATCAAGATACTAACCTCTTTGCCTTAAAAATACTCCACTGCTCTCTGGGGAGGAGAGTTCCCAAGGTTCACAAGTCCCAAAACAAAACTTTCTCTTCATCTCCATCTTAAATGAGCCAACCCATTATGTTTAAACTGTATTCCCTAGTTCTAGTCTTTGCACTACGGAAAACATTCTTTCAGCATCCACCCTGTCAAGTCCTCTTGGGATATTACAGATATGATTGTAATGTATTATTGAAAGATCACCTCTCATTCTTAGGGCAGCATGTTGGCTGAATGGTTAACAGTGCGGCTTCCTGGTGCCAGCGACCTGGATTCGATTCCAGCCTTGGGTGACTGTCTGTGTGGAGATTGTACATTCTCCCTGTGTCTGTATGAGTTTTCTCTGGGTGTTCTGGTTTCTTCTCACAGTCCAAAGATGTGCAGGTTAGGTGGATTGGTTATGGAAAATTGCCCATAGTGTCCAGGCTAGGCAGATTAGCCATGGAAATGTAGAGTTACAGGGATAGGGTAGATGTGGACTTGATGGGCTGTAGGGATTCTCTGATCCTAAACTCCAATGGATATAGGACCCCATCAGTTGAATGAATATTCACTGAACTGCTTCTATTGCAAGTATATCCTTTCTTAATTAAGAAGACCAAAGCTGTACACAATATTCCAGATGTAGTCTCACCAAGCCCTGTAAAATATAGCAGAGCTTCCCTACTTATACTTAATCTCCTGTGCAGTAAACAATAACATTCGATCTGCTTTCCTAACTATTTGATGTATCTGCACATTAATTTTATGGGATTCATGTACCAGGGCAGCCAAATCCCTCTATACCACAGAGTTCTGCAATCTGTCTCCATTGAAGTAATGTTTCATTTCTATTCGTTATTTCACCAGATAAACCTCAGTGGTTCAGAAAGGCTGCTTACTATCACCTCCTCAAAGGCAATTAGGAATGACCTATAAATGCTGGTGTTGCCAGTGACATTGCATGAAAGAATTAAGAAAGCACCACAACACACTACAATATTGCATACTATATACTGGCACGTCAACACCTCATCACTGCGACAACGTACCAGCACACGGTCAATGCACATTAATGGTTTGGACAATCACTGAGGATTGAGAGCTGCCCAAACACTCTAGGTCTTGGTCAGGTATAAGGGGACATAGCTCCTGCTGGATAATCTAATGCTCTCCACATAATATACAAGATTCTGGTGGGGTTTAACAGGGTAGATGCAGCAAGGTTGTTTCCCCTTGTGGAAACGTCTAAGACCAGGGGGCATCATCCCGGAGTAAGGGGTTGTCGATTTAAGACTGAGATGAGGTATTTCTTCTCTCTGACGGTAGTGAATCTGTGGAATTCTTTACCACACAGGGATGTTGAGGCCGGGTCATTATGTATATTCAAAGCTGAGACAGATGTATGAAAAGGCAGGGAATAGAGGGCTATGGAGAGTATAGAGGAAAAAGGTTTTTAGCTTAGAAAGGCATCTTGTGTTGCTGTGGTATTGGTGGGCAGAAGGGCTTGTTCTTGTGCTGTACTGTTTTGTGAGACTGACAGGTTACTAAAGGAATCAAGAGTTATGGGAAAAGGCAGCCATGATCTCATTGAATGACAGAACAGAACCAGTGGGCTGAATGGCCTAATTCTGTTTCTATGTCTTACGGTCTCGTGGTATTGGAAACCAGCCTTCTCTTTGAAAATGAGAATGAGATTTGGACTGAACTTAATTACATTATGGGTGGAAAGATGTGGGGAATTGTCATCTTTTAGAATATGGGTGAAACATCAAAATTTCCTCAGGGCACAGAAACCGTCTCTATGAAGAACGGGAACCCTCTAAAGAGTGCTATATATTTTAGTTTTAGTATCTCAACCCTAGTCTGAGGGACACTACACCAGCAGGAGATCTTGTTATGTCGTAAACATTCACTAACAAGCATTTGTACTTGTCCAGGTGAAAAGCCAGCGTCTGAGAAGAGCATCCAGCTCATAGATCACATGAGGTCACTTAAAATAGGTAGAATGCCTTGTGATGCAGGCCCCACATTGACACTAGAAGCTCAGGGTGTTAAAGTACAGATTTGAGACAACCCAGGGAATCCCTTATGGACTCAGACCTATAAAGCCTCTCTCCTGTCCGTCCCGGAAATCGTACTCTTTGGAAGTCTGGAATAACAACCCTCTTACAGACAGATTAGTTTAATTTTAGTCATCCCCTTCATTTACCAATAGCTTCACTGTTACAACATAACACTGATACCTATAAGCTAAACTGACTGGATTCTAATAACCTAGGAGAGTATGGTACCAGCTCTTCAAGTGCCCCAGCAGGCTCCTCCCATGTACTGCTAAAAATTGGCTTCCTTAATACAAAAGTTTACAAAAACATTACATGTTCTTAATTAGACACATAACAGTGAAAGGAGAAAGTGAGGACTGCAGATGCTGGAGATCAGAGCTGAAAATGTGTTGCTGGAAAAGCGCAGCAGGTCAGGCAGCATCCAGGGATCAGGAGAATCGACGTTTCGGGCATAAGCCCTTCTTCAGGAATGAGGAAAGTGTGCCAAGCAGGCTAAGATAAAAGGTAGGGAGGAGGGACTTGGGGGAGGGGCATTGGAAATGCGATAGGTGGAAGGAGATTAAGGTGAGGGTGATAGGCTGGAGTGGGGGTGGGGGCGGAGAGGTCAGGAAGAAGATTGCAGGTTAGGAAGGTGGTGCTGTGTTCGAGGGTTGGGACTAAGACAAGGTGGGGGGGAGGGGAAATGAGGAAACTGGAGAAATCTGAGTTCATCCCTTGTGGTTGGAGGGTTCCTAGGTGGAAGATGAGGTGCTCTTCCTCCAGCCGTCGTGTTGCTATGGTCTGGCAATGGAGGAGTCCAAGGACCTGCATGTCCTTGGTGGAGTGGGAGGGGGAGTTGAAGTGTTGAGCCACGGGATAGTTGGGTTGGTTGGTCCGGGTGTCCCAGAGGTGTTCTCTGAAACGTTCCGCAAGTAGGCAGCCTGTGTCCCCAATATAGAGGAAGCCACATTGGGTGCAGCGGATGCAGTAAATGATGTGTGTGGAGGTGCAGGTGAATTTGTGGCGGATATGGAAGGATCCCTTGGGACCTTGGAGGGAAGTAAGGGGGGAGGTGTGGGCACAAATTTTGCATTTCTTGCGGTTGCAGGGGAAGATGCCGGGACTGGAGGTTGGGTTGGTGGGGGGTGTGGACCTGACGAGGGAGTCATGGAGGGAGTGGTCTTTTCGGAACGCTGATAGGGGAGGGGAGGGAAATATATCCCTGGTGGTGGGGTCCGTTTGGAGGTGGCAGAAATGGCGACGGATGATACGATGTATATGCAGGTTGGTGGGGTGGTAGGTGAGGACAAGTGGGGTTCTGTCCTGGTGGCGATTGGAGGGGCGGGGCTCAAGGGCGGAGAAGCAGGAAGTGGAGGAGATGCGGTGGAGGGCATCGTCGATCACGTCTGGGGGGAAATTGCAGTCTTTGAAGAAGGAGGCCATCTGGGTTGTAAGGTATTGGAACTGGTCCTCCTGGGAGCAGATGCGGCGGAGATGAAGGAATTGGGAATATTAACAGTGAAAGACAATAATTCATAAGGAAGAAAAGTTAATTGACAGGTTTATGTACACTTGACTAATCACTCCCACAGGCCATAAGCCATTCATCAGGTGGGAAAAACATACCCAGATAAACTCCCATCATAAAGAGATACCAGTCCGAGCTAATTGGAGAGTTCATAAGGTAACCTTGCATAGCTCACATGTCAGATACAATTGTTTTACAAAATGGCTTCTTAGCAAGAAGGGCAAACTTTTGATCATAAAATGGCTTCCCAACACATTGTGCCAGAATCTCATCAATATAAGGTCTAGAATAATTTCTAAGCTAGGAGCAGACTCCTGCTTTTTAAGCACTGAGTCACTCTGTACCTGAGGCTGAGATGAAGGTTGCATTTAAACTGATTCATTAGTCTTTGAATTAAACATACTTTCTTTTCAGGGTTGTGATTCAAATTCAAATAAGCTATAAGATCTGACTAGTTAGAATTGACTGTGGGGCAGTCTGTAAGGTCTGTAGAGTTGTCTGCAAGAACCGCAAATAGTTAAAGCTTCATCAATATTACCTTTTACAGTGTTTGTATTTAATAACCAGTAATGGGTACTCAATATCATCATAAAGTCTCAAAATGGAATTAAAATCAAACCAAAGCAGATAAGCACTTGAGTTAATTTTCTACTGGCTTCAACAGACTCAGCACTAAAATGGTCTCCGTCTCTCTCGTGTCCTTTTGAACTCGCAAGTCAGGGTCTTGTAACAGCAAAAATGTTTTTAGAGTCATAGAGATGTACAGCATGGAAACAAACCCTTCGGTCCAACCCGTCCATGCCGACCAGATATCCCAACCCAATCTAGTCTCACCTGCTAGCACCCGGCCCATATCCCTCCAAACCCTTCCTATTCATATACCCATCCAAATGCCTCTTAAATGTTGCAATTGTACCAGCCTCCACCACTTCCTCTGGCAGCTCATTCCATACATGTACCACCCTCTGCGTGAAAACGTTGCCCCTTGGGTCTCTTTTATATCTTTCCCCCCTCACCCTAAACCTATGCTCTCTAGTTCTGGACTCCCCCACCCCAGGGAAAAGACTTTGTCTATTTATCCTATCCATGCCCCTCATAATTTTGTAAATCTCTATAAGGTCACCCCTCAGCCTCTGACGTTCCAGGGAAAACAGTCCCAGCCTGTTCAACCTCTCCCTGTAGCTCAGATCCTCCAACCCTGGCAACATCCTTGTAAATCTTTTCTGAACCCTTTCAAGTTTCACAATATCTTTCCGATAGGAAGGAGACCAGAATTGCACGCAATATTCCAACAGTGGCCTAAAAAAATGTCCTGTACAGCCGCAACATGACCTCCCAACTCCTGTACTCAATACTCTGACCAATAAAGGAAAGCATACCAAATGCCTCCTTCACTATCCTATCTACCTGCGACTCCACTTTCAAGGAGCTATGAACCTGCATTCCAAGGTCTCTTTGTTCAGCAACACTCCCTAGGATCTTACCATCAAGTGTGTAAGTCCTGCTAAGATTTGCTTTCCCAAAATGCAGCACCTCACATTTATCTGAATTAAACTCCATCTGCCACTTCTCAGCCCATTGGCCCATCTGGTCCAGATCCTGTTGTAACCTGAGGTAAGCCTCTTCGTTGTCCATTACACCTCCAATTTTGGTGTCATCTGCAAACTTACTAACTGTACCTCTTATGCTCGCATCCAAATCATTTATGTAAATGACAAAAAGTAGAGGGCCCAGCACCGATCCTTCTGGTCACAGGCCTCCAGTCTGAAAAACAACCCTCCACCACCGCCCTCTGTCTTCTACCTTTTGAGCCAGTTCTGTATCCAAGTGGCTAGTTCTCTCTGTATCCATGAGATCTAACCTTCCTAATCAGTCTCTCATGGGGAGCCTTGTCAAACACCTTACTGAAGTCCATGTAGATCACATCTTCTGCTCTGCCCTCATCAATCTTCTTTGTTACTTCTTCAAAAAACTCAATCAAGTTTGTGAGACGTGATTTCCCATGCACAAAGCCATGTTGACTATCCCTAATCAGTCCTTGCCTTTCCAAATACATGTACATCCTGTCCCTCAGGATTCCCTCCAACAACTTGCCCACCACCAAGGTCAGGCTCACTGGTCTATAGTTCCCTGGCTTGTCTTTACCGTCCTTCTTAAACAGTGGCACCACGTTTGCCAACCTCCAGTCTTCAGATACCTCACCTGTGACTATCGATGATACAAAAATTTCAGCAAGAGGCCCAGCAATCACTTCTCTAGCTTCCCACAGAGTTCTCGGGTACGCATGATCAGGTCCTGGGGATTTATCCACTTTTAACCATTTCAAGTCATCCAGCACTTCCTCCTCTGTAATCTGGACATTTTGC
Source organism: Chiloscyllium plagiosum (assembly GCF_037043375.1). NCBI lineage: Eukaryota > Metazoa > Chordata > Chondrichthyes > Orectolobiformes > Hemiscylliidae > Chiloscyllium > Chiloscyllium plagiosum. Next base: position 66,778,118 of record NW_028270153.1, read on the forward strand.
AAGATGTCACCATCTATTTCCCTGCAGTCTATATCTTCCATACCCTTTTTCACAGTAAATACTGATGCAAAATATTCATTTAGTATCTCCCCCATTTTCTGTGGCTCCACACAAAGGCCACCTTGCTGATCTTTGAGGGGCCCTATTCTCTCCCTAGTTACCCTTTTGTCTTAATACATTTGTAAAAACCCTTTGGATTCTCCTTAATTCTATTTGCCAAAGCTATCTCATGTCCCCGTTTTGCCCTCCTGATTTCCCTCTTAAGTATACTCCTACTTTCTTTATACTCTTCTAAGGATTCACTCGATCTATCCTCTCTATACCTGACATATGCTTCCTTCTTTTTCTCAACCAAACCCTCAATTTCTTTCGTCATCCAGCATTCCCTATACCTACCAGCCTTTCCTTTCACCCCGACAGGAATATACTTTCTCTGGATTCTTGTCATCTCATTTCTGAAGGCTTCCCATTTTCCAGCCAACCCTTTACCTGTGAACATCTGCCCCCAATCAGCTTTTGAAAGTTCTTGCCTAATACCGTCAAAATTGGCCTTTCTCCAATTTAGAACTTCAACTTTTAGATCTGGTCTATCCTTTTCCATCACTATTTTAAAATGAATAGAATTATGGTCGCTGGCCCCAAAGTGCTCCCCCACTGACACCTCAGTCACCTGCCCTGCCTTATTTCCCAAGAGTAGGTCAAGTTTTGCACCTTCTCTAGTAGGTACATACTGAATCAGAAAATTGTCTTGTCCATACTTAAGAAATTCCTCTCCATCTAAGCCTTTAACACTATGGCAGTCCCAGTCTATGTTTGGAACGTTAAAATCCCCTACCATAACTACCCTATTATTCTTACAGATAGCTGAGATCTCCTTACAAGTTTGTTTCTCAATTTCCCTCTGACTATTGGGGGGCCTAAAATACAATCCCAATGAGGTGATCATCCCTTTCTTATTTCTCAGTTCCACCCAAATAACTTCCCTGGATGTATTTCTGGGAATATCCTCCCTCAGCACAGCTGTAATGCTATCCCTGATCAAAAATGCCACTCCCCCTCCTCTCTTGCCTCCCTTTCTATCCTTCCTGTAGTAATTGTATCCTATCTTCTGCATTCCTTGAGGTTCCCCCCTTTTTCTGAGCCTTCCTGCCTGTCTAATTTTTTTAGTGCAGTAAATGTGTCCTATAATTCAGCATTACATTTTAGTCTAAATGTTTAAAGTCAAGTTTTAAGGCTGTAGACTTTCTCAATGGTATGAGTCCGGGTTTGTTAGCGATGGAAGGCACATTGTAATGTTAACAGACAGATTGTAAATCCTTCCAATACACCTGATGGAAGGTGGGAAGAGTGGGAGAGACTCCTCGTCAACCATCCTGGTGAAAGCAATGACAAACCACTGCAATATTTTGCCTGTAAGTATGGACCAATCAATGGATGTCCATGAGAACGCCTCATCTTCCGGCTAGGAACCCTCCAACCACAAGGGATGAACTCGGATTTCACCAGTTTCCTCATTTCCCCTCCCCCCACCCTGTCTCAGTCAAATCCATCAAATTCAGCACCGCCTTCCTAACCTGAGATCTTCTTCCCGACCTCTCCACCCCCACCCCAGTCTGACCTATCACCCTCACCTTGACCTCTTTCCACCTATCACATTTCCGACGCCCCTCTCCCAAGTCCCTCCTCCCTACCTTTTATCTTAGCCTGCTGGACAAACTTTCCCCATTCCTGAAGAAGGGCTTATGCCCGAAACGTCGATTCTCCTGTTCCCTGGATGCTGCCTGACCTGCGCTTTTCCAGCAACACATTTCCAGCAATGGATGTCCATGGCCAGACTTCGTAATTGAGGATAGGAGAAAAGACAGCCAATTACGGGATATATGACACAGAAACAGGCCGTTCAGCCCAAACAGTTATGTTTATGCTCCACTCAATCTCTATTCTCCCTCATATGCTTATCAGGTTTCTCCATAAATATATCAATATTATTCACTTGCCCTGTTTCCAATGATAGTAAATTCCATATTCTCACCACTCTCTGAGGAAAGAAGCTCCTTTTGAATTCCTGACTGGATTTCTTGATGACTATCTTATACTTATGCCTCCAGCCATTTATTTCCCAAAGAGGAAACAATCCCTCTATATCCACTTGATCAAAACCTTTCATAATGTTCTCCATTAGATCATCCCTTTGCCATTTTCAACAGAGCAGAGATCCAGCCTGTTTCAGAGTGTTACAAGGGGACATAAATTTAAGGTGAAGGATGGAATGTATAGGGGGGATGTCACGGGTAGGTTCTTTACCCAGAGAGTGGTGGGGGCATGGAATGCGCTGCCTGTGGGAGTGGCAGAGTCCGAATCATTGGTGACCTTTAAGCGGCAATTGGATAGGTACATGGATAGGTGCTTAAGCTAGGACAAATGTTCGGCACAACATCGTGGGCCGAAGGGCCTGTTCTGTGCTGTATTGTTCTATGTTCAGCCTGGCAATCCTTTACTGATATGTTTATCCACACCTTTTTTGTATCACAGTTATAAATCTTCCCTGCACCCTCTCCAGTGACTTTATATCCTTTTTATAATATGGCAAGCAGCACTGTGCACAGTCAACAAGGTGCAGTCTAACCAAGTTTCAATACATGTTTAGTTTACATTCCCTACATTTTAATTCTATTCCTTTTGAAATAAAGCCAAATGCTTGGTTTGTTTTCCATCATCTTGTGAACCTGTGGTGTAACCTTTTTAGTGATTAATGTATTTGTCCATGTTCCTCTACCCAACTCAAACTTGCATCTTCAAAATTACAAATGGCATCCCTATTTTTTCCAACCTAAAGCATTTACCTATGTTGAAATTAATTTGCCAATTATTTGTCCATTCTGTAATTTATTAATGTCATCCTGTAAGTTATTACAAACTTCCTATCTCATGCTTTCCAATTTGGTGTCACCTTGAAATTTATTGTTTTTGATTCCAAAGTCCAAGTCGTTAATGTAAAGTATGAACTACATTTGACCTTGCTCTGATTTTCTGAATAACTATCCCTTAGTCCCACTCTCTGCTTTCTGTCCTGAAACCAGCTAGAAATCCATTCTGCCACATGTCCCTGACTTCACATTCTCTAACCTTTTAAGTATTGCTGAAGAAAGGCATGCCTAGTCAATGCTTTTGTTTTTGCTCTCAAAAAAATTTGCAAGAACATCGAAGTAAAGGGAAAATAACATTTATATTGTGCAATTAGAGAGTACTGATTGAGGTGGACTAGTGGCTTCTGATTTGTAAATATACTGGATAATGATGACTGACAGTTAAATATAGAGTCTTGAATCATGCCTAGATGATTAATTTTTACAGGATTTGAATGACCTATCCAATTTTCACCTGCAATATGAATGTCTGGTGGCATTGTGAAGCCTCAAGACCACCTTGGAGGCGCTTGTCAGTAAACACAACAAAGGGACCAGGATAGTCATCCTTAACAAGTGTGACTATATCATCAAGATACACAACTTGGAGGTGCTGGTGTCGGACTGGGGTGGACAAAGTTGAAAAATCACACAACACCGGGTTATAGTCCAACAGGTTTGTTTGGAAGCACTAGCTTTTAGAGCGCTGCTCCTTCATCAGGTGGTTGTTGAACCACCAGATATTGGTGTTGTGTAATCAAAATGATGGATTCTAAATCATACCCAGCGTACACCAACAGTGCTTTTAGGAAGACAGTTCCAGGATTTTGACCCAGCAACAGTGAAGGAATGTGATATAGCTCCATATCAGGATGGACTTGTGGTTTGGAAGGTAATTGCAAAGGTTGATGTTTTCTGTATCAGCTGCCCTTGTCTTGTTAGACAGTAGAGGTTGTGGATTTGGAAGATACTGTCAAAGGAGGCTTGGATGCATTGAATGGCCTTCTTCACCCACATATATCTTGTGATTTCTATCCCTTCGCATTGTGTTGACTTGCACTAGATACACAACTTTTTCCAATGAAAAGAAAAATGGTTTGGATAGAGTCTCCTAACTTAGCCCCTCATCAGGCTGTATAATGTTACCCTCCATAATCCCCATGCCCCACTTCACCAAGTTCCTTTCCTGAATATGGTTCGTATGAGATGCATTTATAAACATTAGGCATCTTTCAGGACCACAGCCCAAGTGCCCAGACTCCACGTGAGCACATGGAGCACAACTACAGGAGACATAACTCGCTCTTTTCTTCTCTTGACATTCAGCTATTTCCCAGCAGGAATGACAGATGAGTGACTTAGTTCCTTTGTCACAGTGTGGTTAAACATTTTAATTGTCAATCTGCAAATCCTTCTGATATGCCTAAGGCAAGGGGTAAATGTAGAAGAGTTTCTGGGTCAATTAGACCTGCTACAGGCATCAGCAGGTGCCTTACTAAATATAACCACAGATAAATGTGGAAATCCGTCTTCTTAGGACTGGTATCTGATGAGAAGGAGAGAGACACAGACTGGGTTATTTTGTATGAAGTGTGGTGATTATCTAAGATCAGATCTAACGCTCCTGTTGCACCCAGACTAAGATGACCCTGCTCAATGTGGAATTAAGCCCAGACTCTCTTCATGAGGGTACCTTGTAATGGTGAAAAAAGGACTCCTCCGAACAAAGTTAAAGTTTGTTGATAGGGACCAAAAGACAGCCTGATAACCATAAATTTGTCAAAGTGATGCTTCAGTGTGTTCTTTGAGAAGGTGACCAAACCGGTGGATGAGGGTAAAACGGTTGATGTGGTGTATATGGATTTCAGTAAGGCATTTGACAAGGTTCCCCACGGTAGGCTATTGCACCAAAATACGGAGGCATGGGATTGAGGGCGATTTAACGATTTGGATCATAAATTGGTTAGCTGAAAGAAGACAGAGGGTGGTGGTTGATGGGAAATGTTCATCCTGGAGTTCAGTTACTAGTGGAGTGCCGCAAGGATCTGTTTTGGGGCCACTGCTGTTTGTCATTTTTATAAATGACCTAGATGAGCGCATAGAAGGACGGGTTAGTAAATTTGCAGATGACACTAAGGTTGGTAGAGTTGTGGATAGTGACAAAGGATGTTGTAGGTTACAGAGGGACATAGTTAAGCTGCAGAGCTGGGCTGAGAGGTGGAAAATGAAGTCTAATGTGGAAAAGTGTGAGGTGATTCACTTTGGAAGGAGTAACAGGAATGCAGGTAAGATTCTTGGTAGTGTAGATGAGCAGAGAGATCTCGGTGTCCAGGTATGTTGATCCTTGAAAGTTGCCATCCAGGTTGATAGGGTTGTTAAGCAGGCAGACAGTGTTAGCTTTTATTGGTGGAGGGATTGAGTTTCGGAGTCATGAGGTCATGTTGCAGCTGTGCAAAACTCTGGTGCGGGTACACTTGGAGTATTGCGGACAGTTCTGGCCACTGCATTATAGGAAGGATGTGGAAGCTTTGGAAAGAGTTCAGAGGAGATTAATTAGGATCTGCCTGGTATGGAGGGAAGGTCTTATGAAGAAAGGCTGAGGGACTTGAGGCTGTTTTTGTTAAGAGAAGATCAAGAGGTAACTTATTTGAGGCATATAAGATAATCAGACGGTTGTATAGGTTGGACAATGAGAGCCTTTCTCCTCGGATGGTGCTGGCTAGCATGAGGGGACATAGCTTTAAATTGAGTGATGATAGGTATAGGTCAGATATCAGAGGTAGTTTCTTTACTCAGAGTAGTAGGGGCTGTAATGCACTACCTGCAACAGCAGTAAGGGTATTTAAATGTCATTGGATAGGCATATAGCCAAGAATGGAATAGTGTAGGTTAGATAGGTTTCAGATTGGTTTCACAGGTCGGTACAACATTGAGGGCCGAAGGGCCTGTACTGCGCTGTAATGTTCTACGTTCTATGAATATACAGCCTGCTGCTTGAGAGTCATTCGTTCAGCAGTCTTCCAGCGACAGGCTGAGGAACTCGCTCAATCCTCAATGCAATGTTGCACCGTCAATTTCACCAGCCTCATCATCTGCTTGATCAGTAACAGCTCATGCAACCCATCTCCTGTTCCAGACAATATTTCAATGGAGGTTAAAGGTTATGGAAATCTAGTTTCACCCATGTATTACTGAATACAACAGGCATTTGTTAATTCAGTCACACCCATTCATAATGTGATGCAGGAACAAGCACACTGAACCCACCAGGGTTCCAGTTTGCTGATCCTGTATTCCACTGGCACCAAACGTATTAAAGTGAAAAGAATTATTTTAAAAGTACAAAGTCAATCAAACATGATGAGACCTCACCCCAAATCTGAACAGTTCCAGATGGCCCGCCTCCTGTTTCAGTGCCTATAACACAGGCCACAACCCCATGACCATAGGAAACACTCCTTAATCCTGAGGGAAACCCTGGCAGAGAAAATGTTTATTGTGCCCTGCACTATGTCCACACTACAGCAGCTGGCAAGGGTACACTGGGCCCAGCCAAGAGCCAATATGGGCACCATAAGATCTAGGGCCACATAGAATAATAATCCACAAGGAATTCCCCAGTGAGACTGGATATCACAAGTCAGAGTGCCAGCACGGTGGCACAGTGGTTAGCATTCTGCCTCACAGCGCCAGAGACCCGGGTTCAATTCCCGCCTCAGGCAACTGACTGTGTGGAGTTTGCACATTCTCCCCATGGGTTTCCTCTGGGTGCTCCGGTTTCCTCCCACAGTCCAAAGATGTGCAGGTTAGGTGAATTGGCCATGCTAAATTGCCCGTAGTGTTAGGTGAAGGGATAAATGTAGGGGAATGGGTCTGGGTGGGTTGCGCTTCGGCGGGTCAGTGTGCACTTGTTGGGCCGAAGGGTCTATTTCCACACTAAGTAATCTAATCTTACCCAATCATTACCGTGCTACAGCTGGATAGCTCAGTGGGTACAGCTCACACCTCTAAACCACAAGGTCTTTGTTCACATCCCACACCAGGGCAGTATACAGGGAATGCATTCTACCTGGTGGTGAATGACAGTGGTCTGGCAAGCACGTCCCTGACTGTGGATGAGATATATTTGGAGTGCATGGAGGAGGATGGTTTTCTCTACACAACCTGTGCCTCACAGGAAATGTTTGACTTCTTTCCGAGTGACAGCAGCTCTTGACCTAGTACCTTGGCTATAACAGGAATCTGTGAATTAAAACAGACTTGTTTTTCCTTGCATTGTTGGAGATGGTGTCTTTCAGAAGAGAAGTCTTAAACCTGTTCAGAGAAAGCAGAGTTAATGTTTCGGATCCAGTAATGTCTGAGGAATTCTGCTTTCTCTCTGCAGATACTGCCAGACCTGCTGAGTTTCTTCAGCAATTTCTCTTTTCATTTCTGATTTCCAGCATCCGTGGTTATTTGGGATTTTGTTTTGGTTAAGATAGTTACAAAGATCTGATGGTGCACTATTTGAAGAGGGACAGGAGAGTTCTCACCTGAGTCCTAGTCAATATCTATCCCCCAATGAATATCACAAAGCAAATTATCTGGTCATTATCATATATCAATCACAGTCATCATAAAAAAATGAGAACATGAAACAGAATTACTTAGGAGCAGAAGCAGATCGGGTATGATGGGCTGAGTGGCCTCTTTCTGCAATGTAATCATTCTCTCATTCTGTAACCTATTCCGGGAAGACTACCCATTCTGTTAACATTAACCCACTGCCTGTCCCACTCCCCAGACATGAATGCATTCATCCCACTCCCTAAACTCTCTTTCCTTTTCCCTAACTAATTTGTAACCAATAACTCATGCCCTACTCTGTGAATGTTAACTTAAACACCCCACCCCCACTTTTCTCAGAATATGTGTTTGTAAACATTAATTCACCTCATGCATCCTGAAATAAAATATGTATAGGTGCTGTCACCAGTATGTTTTGCCAATATAAACTACTTGCTTATAAATCACTCCCGTGTCAATGCCACCTTATTATTATGAGAGCATGATCAGCAGATTTTCATGTGGATGAATCTCTCTATAGTTTGGATACTCACATTGACTGAGAGATAGGACAGGCTCCTGGTTCTGTACTGTATGGTTACTGTTATGAATACATGCTGGTGTATGTAATGTGTAAGTTATGCTTATTGTGTTTCCAGCTGAGATGGAGCACACACCAAGGCTGCTAGACACTGATCACACTCCACCAATGAAATTCAGAGACAGGCAGCGGTTCTTTGAAGACGTCTTCCAGCCTGATGCAGATTTCTACCTCACTGCTGCACACCTGCAAATTGAGCACCAGAGGCGTAAGTTAAACTCAGTGCCTGAATGATTGAACCTGGTGTTAGAGAGCGAATGGTGGATGAAAGGTGACAGGTTCAAAATCATAATTCTCTCTATGTGGGTGAACATGATTTGGAGGTGCCAGTGTTGGACTGGGGTGGACAAAGTTTAAAAATTACACAACACAAGGTTATAATCCAACAGGTTTAATTGGAATCACTAGCTTTCAGGTTCTTCATCCTACCACCTGATGAAGGAGCAGCGCTCCGAAAGCTAGTGCTTCCAGATAAACCTGTTGGACTATAACCTGGTGTTGTGTGATTTTTAACTTTATGCAGGTGAAGTAAGACTGGTGTTTCTGTGGCATCTCTTAGAACACGAACACTCCTAAACACTTTATGTGCAATGAAGTACATTAGAGGTACAGTCACTGTGAAATGTAGGAAATGTAGCAGTCAATCTGTGCATAGCAAGATCCCACAAACAGTAGTGTGAAAATGAGAAGCTTTAATGACACTGGATATCGGATAAATGTTGACTAAGATAGATAGGAACAACATAGGACCTAAGGATTAGGGATGGGAGTAGTCATTCAGCTCTTTGTGAGCTTACTCCGCTGTTTAATAAGGTTGTGGCTGATCTGGTTGTAGCTTCAACTCCATTTTCCTGTCTGTCCTCCCATTGCTTTTGATCCATGGTTGATCAAAAAGCTATCCAACTGGAATTTGAACCATTTCAATAACCCAGTCTTCTCTGCTTTTATAGATTCATAGAGTGTTACAGGACAGACATTTGACCCATCATGTCTGTACCAGCTCCTGTAAGAGCTAGCCAGCTCATCCCATCCTCAAACCCTATCTCCGGAGCCCTATAACTATATCCCTTTCAAGTATATATCCAGCTCTCCTTTGAAACTTCCTGTGATTCCACCTTCACTACTTTCCCAGGCAGCACATTCCCAAACCCTAACAACTCTGAGTGAAGAAGTTTCACCTCACCTCACTCCTAGCTCTCTTGCTGACAATCATGTAGTTGTGACCACTAGTTACTAGTTACAACCAGCTAGTGGAAACAGCGCATCCTTCTTTCCCCTCAAAATAATTTTGAACATCTTAATAAAGTTACCTTTTAATCTTCTCTTCTGCAAGGAGTATAGGCCCAATTTTTCTAATCATTCCTTGTATCTAAAATCCCTCATACTTGGTATCTAGTAAATCTCTTCTGCACTCTCCCCAGGGGCTTTAACATCCTTCCTTAAATAAGGTGCTCAGAACTAAGCACAATACTCCAAATGTGGTCTAACCAATGATTTATAAAGGTGTAGCTCACTTCCTCGCTTTTATATTCTAGTCCTCTATTTATAAACCCAAGGATCCTATAGGCCGCCTTAACAATTGTTTCAGCTTACCTGGCCACCTTCAGAGAATTATGCACATGAACCCCGAATTCCCTCTGTTTCTGTACACCTGTCAAAGGTGTCCTATTGAGCCTGATTGTCTCTCCATGTTTCTGCTGTAAAATGCAGTACCTCACATTTCCCTGCACTGAAATTCATCTGCCAGGTCAGGGTCCCTTTGAAATCGCTCAGCATCATTATCACAATTTACTATTCTTCCTTCAGTGTTGCTGGATCGAAATGTTGGAACTCCGTCCCTAATAGCACAGTGACCTAAGAGGAGAAGGTTTGACGGGTCTGAATGGTTGGGTATGGATAGGGAATGAGGGGAGCAGCATACCTGAAAGTACAGAAAGAAAGCAATAAGGTTGATAGAAGGAAACAGGAGGAGAAAGAGAACAGCACACAGTGAAAGAATGGGTTTGGGTTCAGAGTGGCAGCCAAAATGTGGATGGGAATGGAGTTGGACGGAGCCCAACAGTTTTTATGTCATAATTTAAGACCTGATGGTAAACAGGAAATTGGTGATAATCTGACAAATCTAGGGCATAACAAAGGTGGCAAAGCAAGGGAAGAGCCAGAGATGTACTATGTAAAGGTGAGTAAAGGGGGAGAAATCAGAAATAAGTTAATGAATGACGAGTGGCAAGATGTCAATGTGTCAGTGGTATTCACTCACACTCTGTTTCTCAGTTAGATGGAGGCATTCATGAACTGTCCCATGCTGAAAGTCAGGATTCAGTTTTAAGACAGAGATTCAACAATAATACAACTCAAACATAAGAGGAATTTAAGTTTTCATAAAAGAGAGCCTGTAAATGAGTATTTCTTGTAATATTTACATAAATGTGTAAGATTCATGTTGGAACCAGCTATATCCATAAACTACCAGACATTGATCCTCCCCATGCCCAGGAGGTACTACAGATTTGCTGATCTAAAAACAGATATAATTTTGAACCATTCAGCCTTTGTCTTCTGAGCCCTTAAAAGTGATGTTCCATAGAGACATCAAAAGGCTAACAGTGAAGAACTATGTTGTTCAATCATTCCACTTGGTTGCTCAGGAGCCATGTGATCCATCTACCCTGAGAAACTACTGACAAAGCAGAATCCAATTACATTCTGACATGAAATTCTATGAAGTAATTTTCCAATATAATATCGTGTATCCAGGCATGGGGGAAAGGCTTCTAAATCACAGTCCAGTATATCTAGGTTGCAAGTACTGGCATAGACTCTTTTCCCCCATTTATAAGCTTACTGTTACTGGGTATATATGGGACAAAGTGATTGCATATTAATATGGCAATCACCAAAATCAGTGTTATGACCTGCACTGTTTTACAAGTTAATGGGATGTATTCCTATCAAATTAATAACATTGCACAATGCTTAAAACTAAAATTTGTCTCCTTTGGTACGATAGGTACATCACATCCTTGCTGCTCTTCATACCAATAATCCATTCTGAAGAAATCGGACAATGTTTATACTCAGAGACCAACAATGAGCATATTATTTTACTAAGACCTTTCTGTCAACGTTTGGTGAATTGTCTGATGAATCTGGAAAGGGGAAAGATAGAATATGCATTTTGCGGGGGAAGTTTAATGGCAATATAGAGAATAAGGAGCCCAATACAGGAGAGACACCAGACCTCGTGACTTTTCTCCTTTGCACTGATGGTAGATCTGTAGAATGTCTCACCCAGACTACAGCTATGTGATGTACACTGCAAACTCCTTTCATTTTTAAAACCAAAAGACTTTAACCCATGTGACTGATTACTTTTGTCAATTAAATGATTCAGGTGAAAGACACTTATTGAACAAAACCTTCCCTGTAATGTTGTTTTGCAATTTAATCCATTTACCTTTCCCACCTAATTTAGGATAAGTGGCATGAGATAGTCTGGGTGGCACTGGGGCTCAGTGGCTAGCACTGCTGCCTCACAACATGAAGGACCTGGGTTTGATTCCAAGCTCTGGCATCTGTGCGGAGTTTGCACATTCTCCCAGTGTCTGTGTGGGTTTCCTCCAGGTGCTCCAGTTTCCTCCCACAATCCAAAGACGTGCAGGTTAGGTGGATTGACCATGCGAAATTGCCGCATAGTGTCCAGGGATGTGCAGGCTTACGGGGCTCAGCTATGGGAAATGCAAGGTTACAGGGACAGGGTGGCATGCTCTTCAGAGGTTTGGATTGGACTTGATGGGCTAAATGGCCTACTTCAACATTGACTCATAGAATCCCCACAATGTCACAGTTTGTCTCCCATTAAATAAAATTTAAGTAAATAACCTACATAGTTCTGCTCAGTCCAGATACACAGCACTTCAAACAACACTCTTTAGTCTTGGCCTACCTGAGGTAATGGGTTCACTGGAGTTTGATTGTCTCAAAAGGAATAGTTCATGCCTGTCTGAGGTAAACATGAACTAATAGTAGACTGAACACAGTGTTTTCCAACATAGAATCCTCCAAAATCAGATGTACAAAACAGAACTCAAAATCAAGTGTACTTTTCTATTTCCTGTTAACTCTCATCCTCTCCCACTGAAATAGTATGTGACTGGGGAGTGAAAGTGGTCAGTTAGTTGTCATTGTAAATTTCTTAATTGTTATGCATGTCTGACAAGTCCATTGGGCTAAGATGTAAAAGAGCTAATGGCATTCACAAAGCCACATCCTGGTTCAAGCTTTCGGGGAAAGAGAAACCAGAGTCTAAACTGATTCAGACCTTGAGAAATGGAGAGTGAGAGTGATCTCATGGCAGGGAAAAGGGGCCTCGATTTTCTCTGTCACCCACGCTTGATGGTTTTTCTATTTCCCACAGCACCAATCGGAAGTGTCTCCTCCATGGAGGTCAATGTGGACATGCTGGAGCAAGTGGATCTCATGGATATGTCTGATCAGGAGGCACTCGACGTGTTCCTCAACTCCAGCATGGATGGCTGTGAGACACTGACACTGCCAGGTAAGGAGAAAACCCAACACAGCAACAAACTCCACACCAATCGAGTGTTACAGGTTGAGGTGTTTCAGGAGTCCTGTGCCAACATGCCTGTAACAGACAAGTCCTAGTATCTCAGTATTAAAGGCAGGTCTGACTTCTCGTACCCTATTCTGGGAAAGATTGGAGTCACTTCAGTTCTCCATTATCTAAGGAGTGTGGAGAGATTGTGACTCTAGCGGTAGCAATCAGCCAGGGCCTAATCTGTGTTAACAGCAGCTGCAGCTATTAATCTCAGGATGTTTGGGAGTTTCCATTTCAGTGAGGGAGCAAATAGACACTCTCCTAACCTTCCTTTGTTGATAAAGGATTTACTGATACCACCAGCTCCTGCATTAACTTTGTTTCATTTCTGCCCACAGATGAACAGTTTTACAATAATGAGATCACCATCAAAGTTCCAAATTCTGCTGAAACAAAATCTCGGATGTCATCCACTTCCTCTAACTCCACAGATCCCAACAGCCTGGAGTTCAGTAACGGTGACGAGACTCCAACTGTCCAGTCTGATGACGAGGATGTCCAAGTGGACACTGCACTACTTACACCGAACAAAGACAAGGACACTGAGCCACAAGCTGGAAATGAAAGCTAACACTGTGTCTGACATCACATACAGCATAGCTCTTATCAATGAAATGTCTTTCTACTGTAAAGAGGGGGCTGCAAAGTTAGCAGCAACTGGGATATTCCTGTATTTTCCAGATTACTGATTCACCGAATAATAGATGTTTAAATCCTACTCATACACTCCTGGTTACCCATATTCCCAATTTCACGCACCCTTCCAGTTAGACGCTCCTGGTCACATACACTCCAGCCACATATTCCAGTTAAGCATGAATTCAATGAAGCACAGCCAAATTAAACATACATGCAGATCTAACATAGACCGTTCCTTCAAAGGTTGAAAAATATGTAGACAAATCACACACATAGCTAAGATCATGGATGCAATAAAAACAGAGAGACACAGATGGACACAGTGGAACAATGGATGTTGGATAAATGACACTTAATGCCAATGATGACACCATAAACAGATAGCATGAGACAGGCTAACCAACAGTCGCTAAAGCAACAGCCACTGTCAACTTTCTAATAGAGATGACTGAATGAATCCTTTAGCACCAAACACAGATGTCAGAATATGTGATCTTAGCTTAAGGAAATGACAGCATGTTGGATCACAGTGAACTGCCAGTCAATAAATCCACCATAAAGACAATGTCAGATTGTAAAGAAGCCACACTGGAGATTTCTTTCTTAATAAACTTATGATGGCCAATCATCTGAACATATGTGCTCTAGGTTTCCATTTTGTCTGAGTTAACAAAGTGTTTTACATTTTTGAAAAAAATGAATCTTCTTTTAAAAGTCCAATTTACAAACAGCGATGAGAAGGATCTTTTCTTCTATATAAATGATTTAGATATTGGAATGCAGAGAGGAATTTTCAAAATTTGCCAAAGATACCAAACAGTGACAAATTGTAGATGATATGCAACATGATGTATACTCATAGAAATCAACTGCACAGAGAAAGGCCTCTCGGTCCTTCATGTTAATGCCAGTCAAATGTAACTTCCTAACTATTCTCATCCCATTTTCCATCACTTGGCCTATAACCTTGTATATCTTGGCATCCCAAATGCACATCTAAATACTTCTTCAATGTTATGAAGGTTTCTGCTTCTAACCACCCTTACTGTCAGTGAGGTCCAAAAGCGCACCACCCTTTGGGTGAAAAAGCTTTTCTTTGCATACCCTCGAAACCTCCTGCTCCATTGCCTTAAATCTATCTTCCCTGGTTATTGATCCCTTGCCCTTCTGAAGGAGGAGGAGGAAGGGAAAGGTACAATACATACATTAGCAGGTCAACCTTTCCAGTGTTGTTTCAGTAGAGACAGACGAAATCAGTTTGTTCATTCCTGATGAAGGGCTTTTGCCCGAAACGTCGATTCTCCTGCTCCTCAGATGTTGCCTGACCTGCTGTGCTTTTCCAGCACCACTCTAATCTTGACTCTGATCTCCAGCATCTGCAGTCCTCACTTTCGCCTACATATCTCTACTGCGTCTACTCAGACAACCTTGACCAATGGCAGCTGGCATTCAGTCTCTGAGGGCTCCCCTGGATAGGAGCAGAGGATCAGAACATGGGCACTGATTGAGATGAGGCCAAGGGTAAGATATATGAGCTCTTTCCATGATGTTCAAATTTCTGTGTTCCCTTTTCGTCACTATTCTTCTCCTGGGCCAATGTTTCCCATCCTGACTTTCAACTAGACACAACCTTTGTGAAAGCCAGTGATGTAAAGCAATGTGTAAGCTGTCAGTCATCTTGTCATTCTCATGACTCCCTACACCATCCAACCACTAAATGGTTCAGTCACAATTTTCCACAGATGTCGATAATGTGCACCACTCATCTGTTAGTTACTGATCCACCTTTAGCATTCATGTTCCATTGATAGCAGGACACAAATGCTGGAGCTATGTACAGCCATGAAAACAATTGTGTCCCATGCTTCCTTTCTGCCCCTCCACAAGGCAGATTCTACAAAGCAATCCCTACCACCAGTATTGGCTCATGCTCATTAATTGAATGCAAATCACAAAGTGAACACAGCTAACTGTCTAAAGGGACCCACCAAAATGTGAGTATCTGTGCTGGTGTCCGGCTGTAAGGTTGTACCTTCAGCAGAAATTAGGTTCCATGATGCATGTGAAGAGGCTCCTGGAAATAAGAAAAATAGAGACATTTTAGTTTAGGCAACCTATCTCCGTTGTCAATCTTGTGATGTTTGAGTCGCTGGTGAATTAGCTGAATGTCAGGTTGTGTCTGGCTGAACGTCAGGATGGGAAACACTGGCCCAACAGAGGAATAGTTATGAAAGGGGAACACAGAAATGTGTACAACACAGAAAGTGCTCACCTCTTACCCTTGGCCTCATCTCAATGAGGATAAAGACTGGATGTGTGTGCCAGGGATAATTGTGCTGTCAATCCATCTCTGGCCGAGCAGAATGCAAATAAACCTTTTAATTCCAATTACTCCCTTGATAGTTATACGGTCTGTGGCAGCCCATTGCCCCCAGATTCTTCTCCTCTGTAACATTTTCTGCTGACTTCTTTAAGGAGCAATAAAGACAGCCTGTGAGTGAGTGAAGGTGAGAGAGCTTTACCTGATGGTAAAGTGCATTTGGTGAAAGTATAGCTGAGACACTTGGAGCAGGTTTCACAAGAATTGAGAGTGAGCAGTAAGGATGATGGATTAATAGCCTAGTGATGAGTGAAGGCTGAGTGCTGCTGAAAGTCTTTAGAGTGATTTTATAGAACATAGAATTTAGAACAGTACAGGCCCTTTGGCCCACAATGTTGTGCTGAGCATTTATTTTAATCCAAGGTCAGCCTAACCTACATACTCAATTTACTGCAGTCCATGTGCTTGTCCAGCAGTCGCTTAAATGTCCCTAATATCTCTGATTCTGCTACCATCACTGGCAATACATTCCACGCACCCACCACTCTCTGCATAAAGAACCTACCTCTGACATCTCCTCTATACCTTCCTCCAATCACCTTAAAATTATGATCCCTCATGACAGCCATTTCTGCCCTGGGGAAATGTCTCTGACCATCCACTCTATCTCTGCCTCTCATCATCTTGAACACCTCTATCAAGTCACTTCTCATCCTTCTTCGTTCCAATGAGAAAAGCCCTAGCTCCCTCAACCTCTCTTCATAAGATATGTCCTCCAGTCCAGGCAACATCCTGGTAAATCTCCTCTGCACCCTCTCTAAAGCATCTACATCCTTCCTATGAGGTGACCAGAACTGGACACAATATTCCACGTGTTATAGAGGTTCAGCAAAATCTTAAACTCAATCCCCCTGTTAATGAAAGCCAAACACCTCTTTAACAACCCTATCAACTTGGCTGGCAAATTTGAAGGATCTATGTACATGAACGGCAAGATCCCGCTGTTCCTCCCCACTGCCAAGAAACCTGTCTCTAACTCAGTAATCAGCATTCAAATTTGGTCTTCCAAAATGAATCACTTTGCATTTATCCAGGTTGAACTCCATCCGTCACTTCTCAGCCCAGCTCGGCATTCTGTCAATGTCTTGTTGTAGTCTGCAACAGACCGCCACACTACCTACAACCTTTGTGTCATCGGCAAACTTACGAACCCACCCTTCCATTTCCTCATCCAAGTCATTTATAAGAACTACAAACAGCAGGAAAACATTTTGCAAGACAAAGTGAAAGAAAGGTAGCAGGTGGGTTTAAAGCATTGCATGTAGGTGAATGAGCAAATTGAATAATGTTTTGGATTTTTTTTTCCTGAGCTGACTTAGTTACAAATAAATTGATGCCATGGGCACCACATTCCTGCTGGCCTATCTCTCCAAGAGTTTCCAACTACACTGTTGCTGTGAGAGCTACAGATTCTTCCTCCAATTGCTTGGGAGGGTGAGATTGAAGAGCCTGTCATACTAACTTGGCACAACGGTAAATCCAGTCAATGTAACTGTATCAGGATGCCATGCTGTATATCAGTGCTTTCCAAACTATTTTCCATTGTCAGCCCATTATAACACATGAAAATTAATACAACTACAGATGTCAACAAAAATAGTATGTAGAGTCATAGAGACGTACAGCACGGAAACAGACCCTTCGATCCAACTCGTCCATGCCAACCAGATATCCTAAGTTAATCTAGTCCCATTTGCCGAGAACTGGTCCATATCCATCTAAACCCTTCCTATTCATATGCCCATCCAGAGGCCTTTTAAATGCTGTAATTGTACCAGCCTCCACCACTTCCTCTGGTAGCTTATTCCATGTACACACATCCCTCTATGTGAAAACGTTGCCACTTGGGTCCCTTTTCTATCTTTCCCCTCTCACCCTACACCTTACCCTCTAGTTCTGGACTCTCCTACTCTGAGGTAACAACTTTGTCTATTTACCCTATCCAAACCCCTCATAATTTTGTAAACCTCTATAAGGTCACCCCTCAGCCTCCGACGCTCCAGGGAAAACAGCACTAGCCTGTTCAGCTATCAGCTGAAATCCTTCAAACCTGGCAATATCCTTGTAAATCTTTTCTGAACCCTTTCAGGTTTCACAGCATTTTTTTCTAAAACTGGGAGATCAGGATTAAACACAGTATTCCAAAAATGAACCCAACTCATGTCCTGTACAGCCGCAACATGACATCCCAATTCCTATACTCAATGTATTGACCAATAAAGAAAACACACCAAATGCCTTCCTCATAAACATAATTTAAAGGTAACATTTGAAAAAAAAACCAAACAGTCCTTTAAATCCGTTTGTGGTAAAATTTTCATCAATGCACATAACGAGACGGGGTGATTGATGGAGTAAGGCCTAAGAAAACAAGTGCAACACTGTACATTGGCCTGAATGCCACGGCACCAATATTTTTTAAAGTTAAAAGAAAGCCCACCGAGATGAGCAAGACCATTGTTTCACTCAATTGTACACTAATCACTCCCCCTAGTGGTAATGTCAGAAAGAAGCCATGAATCTTAACTGGTAAGTTATAAAAGAGCTGTGAACCTGCTGACAGCCTATGATTCACTCAGATAGTGTTTGCAGTCAGTTTTTGCTTCACCATGTTTTGAGATAAAAATCTCTGCTGATCAATCGTGAGAGAGGGTGAAGAACACTTAAACCATGGCAGGAGGATAATGGCAGTATAAATCAGAGAGGAAAATTCTGGTGTGAGTAACAGAGAAAGGTCCCAGGGTGAGGGAGAGACATAGAATTGGTTCACTTTGAACCTAATAGACAGACAAAGAATTACTGCAGACATTTCTTCTGAATTCCCTATTATGTTTCTTGTACAGGACCTATACAATTTATGAGGTAAAAACAATGACTGCAGATGCTGGAAACCAGATTTTGGATCAGTGATGCTGGAAGAGCACAGCAGTTCAGGCAGCATCCAAGGAGCTTCGAAATCAACATTTCAGGCAAAAGCCCTTCATCATTCCTGATGAAGGGCTTTTGCCCGAAACATCGATTTCGAAGCTCCTTGGATGCTTCCTGTACAATTTATGGTAGGGCCCTGGGTAGTGGTGTAGAACAGAGGTTCAAGTACAAAATTTTTTGAAATTTGCATCTCAGATACAGGGTGGTTAAGAAGGCGTTCAGCACACTTGTCTTCATTGCTCAGACCTTTGAGTAAAGGAGTTGGGATGTCATGTTAAAGTTGTTCAGGAAGTTGATGAGGTCTCCTCAGGAGTATTGAATCCTGTTCTGCTCACCCTGTTTTAGAAAGGATATTATTAAACTGGAGACAGTTCAGAAAAGGATTTACCAGGATGTTGCCAGGAATGGAGGGTTTGAGATATAAAAATTGAATGGAAAGGTTGGGACATTTTTCACTGAAGAAGAAAATTGAGGGGTGATCTTATTGAGGTTTATAAAATCATGAGGGGCTTAGAATAGGTGAATGACAAACATCTTTCCCGAGGGTGGGGGAGTTCAAAACTGGGGGTGGCAAAATTTTAAGGTGAGAGAAGAAAGATTTTAAAAAGGCATAAGGAGCAACTTTTTTTATGCAGCAAGTTGGTCGTGTGTAGAATGAACTTCCAGAGAAAGTAGTGGATGTGGGTACAGTTACAACATTTAAAAAACATTTGGATACTTTCATGAATAGGAAATGTTTGGAACGACAAAGGCCAAGTGCAGGCAGGGGGGAATAGTTTAGTTTGGGAATGTGGTTGGCGTGGACTGGTTAGACTGAAGAGTCTGTTTCCATGCTGTATGGCTCTATGGCTCTTTTCCACAAGACGAAAAGTTAGCATGTTAACAAAACCTTTCGTAATTTTAAAGGCATCTTTTTTTTGGTCAAGAAGACTCCCAAACTGTCAATCCTTCTCTGAAGTGTATATTATACTTTTGCTATTACCTTCTTAAATCTTCTCTCATCCTCAGCAATAAATAAAGTCTATTCTTTTTGGATAGGTGAATTGCAATTCCTGTTTTCAGTCAGGTTCCAATGGGCTCAGCACTGGGTACATATTGATGATGTATGTGGTGCTGTTAAGAAGATTAGATATATTTGATCAGGTAACCAGAAATAGAGTGGACCAAAAAGGGTAATTTTCTGGTTGGCAGCAGAGCAATCAGTACTGCAGCCTCAACATTACAGAATGTATATGAATAACTTGGATGAAAGGATTGAAGGCAGTTGCTAAATTTGCTGATCACACAAAGTTAGGTAGGAAAGTAAATACTGAAGAGGACATATGAAATATACATAAAGTGATGGGAAAAGATCTTGCATTGAAGTATAATGTGGAAAAATGTGAAATTGTCCAGTTTGACAGGAAGAGTAAAAGAAAGCAGCATATTATCAAAATACTAAAAGATTACACAACTCTGAGTTGCAAAGGGATCTGGGTGACCTAATGCATGAATTGCAAAAGGCTAGTATGCAGGTGTAGTGAATATCAGAAAAGCTCATAGAATATTATTGATTGTTGCGAGGGAAATTGAACACAAATGTTTGAAAGTTATGTGTCACTCTGTTTTCATTATATTTTATACAGGGCATTGGTGAGACTATATTAGGAGTACTGTAGTGGTCTTCTTACTTAAGGAAGGATACAAATATGTTGGAGACAGATCAGGGAAGGTTTACTTGTTCAATACCTGAAAAGGAGTGAATAGTTGGTTCAAAGTGTGAGATGGAACTTGATTGAAACATACAAGTTCCTGAGGGGTCAATGTACAAAGGATGGATCCTTTCATGGGAGAATCTCAAACTAGTCATTACTGTTTAAAAATATGTAATTGTCCATTTAGATTAGATTAGATTAGATTAGATTAGATTACAGTGTGGAAACAGGCCCTTCGACCCAACAAGTCCACACCGACCCGCCGAAGCGAAACCCACCCATACCCCTACATTTACCCCTTATCTAACACTACGGGCAATTTAGTATGGCCAATTCACCTGACCCTGCACATCTTTGGACTGTGGGAGGAAACCGGAGCACCCGGAGGAAACCCACGCAGACACGGGGAGAACGTGCAAACTCCACACAGTCAGTCGCCTGAGGCGGGAATTGAACCCGGGTCTCTGGCGCTGTGAGGCAGCAGTGCTAACCATTGTGCCACCGTGCCGCCCACAAACAGAGGTGAAGAGATTTTCTTTCTCACAGAGGCTCGTGGGTCTTTGGAAGTCTTCCTCAAAAGGCTGTCAAAGCAGAGTCTTGAAATATTTTTAAGGCAGAGGTAAATAGATTCTAATAAGTGAGAGGTTATTGGGGATAGGCAGGCTCAAGGGGCTGAATGGCTTACTCCTGCTTTGAATTCATATAAGATCTAGGAGCAGGAGTAGGCCATCCGGTCCTTCGAGCTTACTCCGCCATTCAATAAGATCATGGCTGATCTTTTTGTGGCCTCAGCTCCACTTACCCGCCCGCTCACCATATTTCTTAATTCCTTTACTGTTCAAAAAATCATCTATCTTAGCTTCGAAAGCATTTACTGAGGAAGCCTCAACTACATCACTGGGCAGTGAATTCCATAGATTCACAACCCTCAGGGTGAAGAAGTTCCTCTTCAGTTCAGTCCGAAATCTGCTCCCCCTAGCTTTGACGCTATGCCAGTGGAAGCATTCTCTCTACTTCTATCTTATCTATTCCCTTCATAATTTTATGTTTCGAAAAGATACCCTCTCATTCTCCTAAATTCCTATGAATATAATCCCAGTCTACTCAGTCTCTCCTCATTAGTCAACCCCCTCAACTCCAGAATCAATGTTTTCCATAGCAGAGACACCAATACATGGGGGGGCAAAAGATTGAATTAATTTACAAAAGGATTCCAGGGACGGTTTCAGTGACTTTTTTTACCACTCAAAGGATTGATGGAGACAGAAGCCCACATTGCATTTAAAAGGTACTTGCATGTGCACTTGAGGTGCTGTAACCAACAGGGCTATGGAGCAAGAGCAGGAAAGCTTGGCTGTTATAAACATGATGTGTAGAAGGGACTCTTTCTAGTCACACCATTCTGCTTACACTATTCCAGAAGGTAACTCACAACTGCCTTCTCAGGGAAATAAGAATGAGCAATAGAAATGTGACCAGCTGCATTCAAATCCCTATTCACATCAATAAAATATAGATGCTGCGATGGGGGAGGAGAACACTGGTACAGTAACACACATGTACACACATACACTTCTTCCAAGAGTGACAATTGGATTACAGAGACACACTGGATCACACAACTTACAAGGCTCCCTAGAAAGGAGTGTAGCAACATTTATAGTACAGATCTTACAGGCAGATCAGGTCTGAGTTGTGAATTTTAGCTATTGCTTATCATGTTATTGAGACAGAACTACGTGTTCCGGATGTTTGTATGTGCTCACAAAGTGGATGAAACCAGCAACTTCAACAAATAGAACAGGGGAAGAAGCCTCAGTCTGTATCCATGCAAACAGTCTTGATTGGGTGAGGATCCAGCCAACGGCACCGACATCCCATGAAGGAACAAAAAAAAGCCTGTTCATTTGCATCGTTCTCATTTAATGTTAACTTGTGCTCTATGGAGTGTCAGCCACTCTCACTTCATCTCTGGAATTTTGCTCTTTTGTCCGATTTTGAACCAAGGCTGGAATGGGGTCAAGAGCTAAATGACCCTGGCAGAACCCGAATGGGGTGTCACTGAGCAGGTAATTGCTGAGCAGGTGCTGCTTGATAGTACTGCTGATGGCATCTTCCATCATTTTACTGACAATCGCGAGAAAACCGATGGGACAGTAATTGGCTGGGTTGGATTTGATTGCTTTTTGTGTACAGGACACACCTGGGCAATTTTCCATTGTGTCAGGTAGATGCCACTGATGTAACTGGACTGTAACAGCTTGGCTAGGTGAGTGGCAAGTTCTATAGCACAAGTCTTCAGTACTATTGTCAGAATGTTAGAGAGCCCACAGCCTTGCATAGATATCATATGGATTGAAATAAACTGGGTAGAAATTGGCATCTGGACAAAACGAAGATGGATTATCCATTCACCACTCCTGGCTAAAGATTGTTTCAAATGCTTCAGCCTTATCTTGTGCACTGATGTGTTGGAGTGCCCTTCATTGAGAATGGGGACCTTTGTGAATCCTGCTCACCATTCACCACACCATGACTGGATGTGGCAGGTCTGCAGAGCTTAGATCTGATTCATTGGTTGTGGGATTGTTTAAATCAATCACTTGCTGCTTATGCTGCTTAGCACACAGCAGTCCTGTTTGGTAGTTTCACCAGTTAGGGACATCATTTCTAGGTTACAAATTGTGCTGCAGTACAATTCTGCTGCTAATGTTGGCCCACAGCACCCCATGGACGCAGAGTCTTGAGTTGTTTCATCTGTTTGAAGTCTGTTCCATTTAGAATGGTGATAGTGCCACACAACATGATGGTCGTATTCTCAATTTGGAAGCGAGACCTCATCTCCCCTCATACCGAGACGGGCATGGACAGATCATTTGCAGCAGGCTGATTGATAAGGTTGAGATCACGTATGTTTTCCTTCCTGTTAGTTCCCTCACCACCTGCTGCAGACCCAGTTTAGCAGTTATATTCTTTAGGTCCTGACCAGCTTAATCATAATGCTGCTGCTGAGCCACTGTTAGTGATGGACATTGAAATCTCCCACCCAGAGTACATTTAGCGTCCTTGCCATTCTCAGTGCTTCATCGAAGTGTTGTTCAATATGGAGGAGCACTGATTCATCAGCCGAGGGAGGATGGTGAATGGTAATCAACAGGAGGCTTCCATGTTTACCCTGAAGCCATGAGACTTCATGGAGCTCAGAATCAATGTTGAGGACTATCACAGCAACTCCCTCCTGACTGTGTACCCCTGTGCTGCCATTTCAGCTGGGTCTGACCTTCTGATCATCTCCAGGGATTGAGATAGTGGTGTCTGGAACATTGTCTGTAAGGGATGGTTTTGCAAGTATGACTGTGTCAGGCTGTTTGACTAGTCTGTGAGACAGCTCTCCCAAATTTGGCATCCAGATGTTTGTGAGGAGGACTTTGCAGGGTTGACAGGACTGTGTTTACCGTTGTCATACCTAGTACCTACGTCAACACCAGGTGATCCATCCAGTTTCATTCTGTTTTTAATACTTTTTAGCAATTGCTACAACTGAATGGCTTGCTAGACATTTCGGAGGGTACTGAAGAGTCAGTCACACCAGGTAAAGACGACAGGTTCCTTCCCTAGTGAACTAGATGGTTTTTGAAACAATTGACATTGGCTTCATGGCTCTCAATTCCAGATTTTTACTGAATTCAAATTCCACCATCTGCCTTGGTGCAATTTGAACTCAAGTCCCAGGTAGAATACTACCTGGATTTCTGGATCACTCATCTAGCGATGAAAGTACTCGGCCATTATTTCCTCTGGATCATAGAATCAGGGAATGGTTACGGCGCAGAAAGAGGCCATTCAGCTATTGTGCCTGTGCTGGTCCGCTGCAAGAGCAAATCACCAACAGCTACTCCCCTGTACTTATACATGACTGAGACCATTCAGCCCATCTTAATGCAATTATGTAGTACAATATTACATCTTACGCACTGCTGCATCAAATTGCTTCTTCAATAATTCCAGACTTTTCCTTCCATTATTCCATTCCAAATGATGGTCACTCTGAATTTGAAGACATTTCGGAAATCAGTCATAGCTACCTTTACCTTTTCGACTCTTGTCCCTTTGTTCAATTCCCACTATTTAACTTAAATTTTATCAAAACCACGGGATCTCCCCACTGTGAACATACCAACAAGGAATTACAGTAGACTATTCGGCCCTTTGAGCTGGCAGGTTTGGACTGCAGAGTTGAGACTGTGGTGCTGGAAAAGCACAGCAGGTCAGGCAGCATTCGAGGAGCAGGAGAATCAATATTTTGGACATAAGCCCTTCATCAGGAATGAGGCTTATGGGTCAGGCCTGAGAGATAAATGGGAGGAGGTTGGGATTGGGGGCAAGGTAGCTGAGAAAGCGATAGGTGGATGAAGATGAGGGAGAAGGTGATAGGCCGGGGGCGAGTGACGGACGGGTCTGGAGGGCGGTGCCAAGTTGGAAGCTTGGGACTGGGATAATGTGGGGGGAGGGGAAATGAGGAAGCTGTTGAAATCCACGTTTATCCCGTGGGGGGGTTGCAGGGTCCCATGGCGGAATGAGGCGTTCCTCCTCCAGGCCTCTGGTGGTAATGGTTTAGCAGTGGAGGAGGCTCAGGACCTGCTTGTCCTTGACAGAGTGGGACGGGGAGTTGAAGTGTTCAGCCATGGGGCGGTGGGGTTGATGGGTGTGGGTTTATTTAAGTGCACATGGAGGCGGAGGCGGCAGAAGAAACATTCAAGGTCGCAGTGTGTATTGAACTTGTTAATCTGGGACCATAGATGGATCAAGGTGAGGCCTTTACTGAGGACTTTTATTTAGGTGGGGAGGCGGACGTGGTGGAAGATTTTTATTTAAGTGGAAGATTTGGACTGCAGCGGTTCAAGAAGGCAGCTTACCATTACCTTCTCAGAGCAGTACGGGATGGACAATAAATGATAACCCAGTCAGCAATTCCCAAGAATTAAGTAAAAATATTCTGGATTAACATTTTCTATCTCCTAATTATTTACATCCCTCTACAAAATTGATCCTTAAATTCTTCCATGCCAAGCATGGACAGTCACATCTCTCCAGTTGTGCCTCAATATTCAGACCCTGGCAGACACCCCCCCCCCCCCCCCCCCCCAACACTGCTCCCTTTCCGATGGTGGGGTGACAGAACTCTGTTTTGTTTTCAATCAAAATGAACAATTTTACAACATGACAAATGTTGCATTCACATTTCCTGTTTACAACACTGATCTCTGTACCTATTGGTCAGCACATACATTGAGTTGGATTTTGGTGACAGCTCAGTTGGGCATACCCTTGGGTCTATGTTAGTGTGTTCATGCCCTACTCCAGACTCAGACACAAGCTGTAGGTCAGCACTCTAGTGTCGTACCAAGGTAGTGTGGCACTGTCAGATTTGCTGCGTTTTGACTAAACTCAGGCCAGTCTCCTCCTTGGGTAGATGCTAGTATTCCGAAGAAAAGCACGGGATTTCTCTCTCTTGTTCTGGATAACAATTATCCCTCAACCACGCCATTGAAACGGATTAATTGCCATCAGCTCATTACATAGAACATAGAACATAGAACATAGAAGAATACAGCACAGTACAGGCCCTTGGGCCCTCGATGTTGCGCCGATCCAAGCCCACCTAAACTACACTAACCCACTATCCTCCATATACCTATCCAATGCCCTCTTAAATGCCCATAAAGAGGGAGAGTCCACCACTGTTACTGGCAGGGCATTCCATGAACTAACGACTCGCTGAGTGAAGAAATTAATGTTTCGGGAATCCTTTCAAAGTGTGTTCTCCTATTACCCCTCAATACTCCTACCTGAGAAACATTTCATTAGCTCTGAGGTCCCTTGGGACATCTGAGTTCCTGAACAGCACGAGATTCTTATCAGAATTTTCTTTTACAAGAATGTATCCATTAAGGTGAAAGGCATTGCCATTTGGCAGTGGTTCTGGGTGCTGCTTACATTCTAGTTTGACATATCATGGGGAAAGTTTATGTATAGACTCGATTCAAGCAAAGGCTAACACCCGATACCTTAGTAAGTTAGACAGCTATGGGAGCTAGATGTTCGGGTTAAAGAAATTGGGCCAATAGCTGTACTTACCTGCCAGGGAGAGTCCACAACTGTGAAGGTAAATTGGACAGAATCAGTGTGAGTCACATACATTAGGTTTTGTTTTAGCTATAGGAGCTTCAGTCTTTCACTCTTTGGTGTTGAACCTCATCTGTGGTGGTTATCTTCTTTCTGTCTCAGCCTCCCATCATTAAGTGAGCCCCAAAACAGGAGGGACATAACACTGCTGAAGTGGTAATGTAAAATATTGAAGAAGGTGCACTCACTGACGTGCCTTCTTCATCAAACCATTTGATGAAGGCCATTTGAATGCTGCAGATTCAAAGCTACAGACACTCCCTAACTTGCAGAACTTCCCCAGTGATGGATACTTCAGTGATTTCAACTGCATCAATGCCACGGTTGGATGATCCAGCAGGACCAACAGTAAACTGGACGCCATGTCCAGACTCCTGATGGACAGGGCAAAACCCATTAGCTTTCCAATACCTTTAGAACCCTGCAGGTGGAGTGCAATGAAGGTACACCTTGTTCAAGCCAGTCAGTTTTGTGTGTTCCACAATAGACTCCCGGCTTGTGTCCCACGTGCTCACCATGGTCAGATTCTCCAATGTCAAACCAATGTTCTTCTCTGAGTTTTGCCTCTTACTGCCTGGCCATCACTTACAAGAAAAGCAGAGGATTGGCAGGCAAATGTGGAAGCTGAATGTCAAACAGTTGATCCCAAAGAGCACTGAGGAGCTTACAACGGAGAAACAAATTTATGAATGGACTTGCAAATGTGAAGCCCCTCTTTGAGTCCCCACTGCTCTAGTGGAAGTGATCAAGGTGAACATCAAGAGGTTTTTCATCCTTGAGAGGTGGGTAGAAGATGAAGAGAGAAGCAGAGGGAAATGTCCTGACTCCAGAAAATCCTGCAAAATCTGCTTCAACTGCAGTGAATGGGTGTTGATGTCAAGGAGAATTTTCAAGAGATGAAAGGCCAACAGGTCTTGCTATTTGCCTCAGATGCTCCTTAGGTCATCTTCTGGACCCACAGTTCATTTCATGGTGAGTCTGACGTACCATAGATCAGGAAAATTGATATCTGCATCTCCAATGCAAAAGATGTTGACAGCACAGTCTCCTAGTTATTCCTGTTCTCTAACATGGAGGTTGAGTTGACAGTACACAAGAAATTCTGTGTAATTTGCAATTGCTGCACAGCTGACTAAGGCCATCAAGCCCTTCAAATTGAGTGAAAATCCCAGAAGCAATGGTTTCTCAGCTTAACTGCATCCACCTCCATGGGTCTGGATTGGCCAAGACCAGCTGGAGGCTTACAACACCAAGCACTAAACAATAGGGGCAGTACAGAGAGATCTGGGTGTTCTTGTACACCAGTCAATGAAGGCAAGCATGCAGGTACAGCAGGTAGTGAAGAAGGCTAATAGCATGCTGGCCTTCATAACAAGGGGAATTGAGTATAGAAGCAAAGAGGTGCTTCTGCAGCTGTACAGGGCCCTGGTGAGACCACACCTGGAGTACTGTGTGCAGTTCTGGTCTCCAAATTTGAGAAAAGACATTCTGGCTATTGAGGGAATGCAGCGTAGGTTCACGAGGTCAATTCCTGGAATGGCAGGATTACCTTACACTGAAAGACTGAAGCGACTGGGCTTGTATACCCTTGAGTTTCGAAGATTGAGAGGGGATCTGATTGAGACATATAAGATTATGAAAGGATTGGACACTCTGGCAGTAGGAAACATATTTCCACTGATGGGTGAGTGCCGAACCAGAGGACACAGCTTAAAAATACGGGGTAGACCATTTAGGACAGAGCTCAGGAGAAACTTCTTCACCCAGAGAGTGGTGGCTGTGTGGAATGCTCTGCCCCAGAGGGCAGTGGAGGCCCAGTCTCTGGATTCATTTAAGAAGGAGTTGGATAGAGCTCTCAAAGATAGTGGAATCAAGGGTTATGGAGATAAGGCAGGAACAGGATACTGATTAGGAATGATCAGCCATGATTATATTGAATGGCGGTGCAGGCTCGAAGGGCTGAATGGCCTACTCCTGCACCTATTGTCTATTGTCTATTGTCTAAATAACCTGGGAGCAATGTGCCCTTGTCATTGCAGCTAAGAACCTGGTCTTCACGTGCGAGGAATTCTTAATGTTGCTGTGCGTGTGCCCATTCCTCAGTCCTGCAGTATGACAGCTTTTACAAATGCAGAATTAACAAACACCAAAATGTGTCTAACTGGTGGTGAGAAAGGCCCTGCCTGTCAAATCCTTCCTTCACCCCCTCAGCCCATTTTCCCTTTCATGGTGGCTATGCTGAGGAAGAACCTGTTGTCCACCTCCTTTTGGAATGTGCCTCAGCAAAGAAGGTCTGGAGAGAGAAGTGACGTGGTGTGGGACCCAGTGCCCAAAAACATACATGAAGACCAAATTAACTGCAACTGAGAGCCCATCAATATGGCGAAAGATGTTGTCTGGTTTGCCCTCCAATGCAGAGGGATGTCAGTGAACCAGTGTTGCAGACCGGCACATTCCAAAGTGCCGAGGAATACTCTAAAGCTTGGAACAATTGCAACAAAGTCACAATTGGAAAGGCCACCTTCCAATGGCCCTCCTAGCAGAGCACATGGAAGGGAGAGAAACTGATTAGCTTAGATTCCCTACAGTGTGGCCACTGGCCCTTCAGCCCAACTAGTCCAAACTGACCCTCTGAAAAATAAACCACCCAGACCCATTTCCCTCTGACTAATGCACCTAGCACTCACTATTGGCAACTTAGCATGGCTAATTCACCTGACCTGCACATCTTTGGACTGTGGAAGGAAACTGGAGCACCCGGAGGAAACCCACGCAGACACGGGGAGAATGTGCAAACTCCACTGGAATCGAACCTGGGACCCTGGTGCCATGAGGCAGCAGTGCTAACCACTGAGCTACCATGCCGCCCCACAGTGTAAAACTTCTCATCAGTCAGTTTAACATGGAATGCATATTGTCAATAATAACATAAATGTAACTGTAATGAGTAGCAATATTACAAGAAATTGATTTGCTCTGCACTTTATATGTTTTACTGGTCACGCAGTGTACTTTTATAAATGTAATGAATAGAGTGTATTCTTGGAAAGAAAATGGGCCAATATTCTCTGGATTTTAATAGAATGAGTGGTGATATCATGTATAAAATTAGAATTCTTAGAATAAGGGGTCAGCATTTAGGACCAAGTTTAGGAGAAATTTCTGTATGCAGATGTTTGTAAGACTATGGAATTTATTATCTAATATGGTTGTGGGTGTTCAATAGGTAAGTATAGGAGTGGGACATCATATTACAGCTGTACAAGACATTGGTCAGCTCACATTTGGAGTACTGCTTAAAATTCTGGTTGCTGTGGATGTTATTAAACTATAAAGGGTGCAAAAAAATTTACAAGAATATTACTGAGACTGGAGGGTTTGAGTTATAAGCAGAGACCGGATAAGTTGGGACATTTTTCCCTAGAGTGAAGGAAGCTGAGGGGTGACCACATACAGGTTTATAAAGTCATGAGGGGCATAGATAGAGTGAATAGACAAGGTTCTTTTCCCACAAGGTAGGGGAGTTCAAAATTAGAGGGCATAGATTTAGAGTAAGAGGTAAAATTTAAAAAGGACCTGAGAGGAAACTTTTTCACACAGGATATGGTGCGTATATGGAATGAGCTGCCAGAGGAAGTGATAGAGGTGGATACAATTAAAGACATTTGGACCGTCACATAGATTGGAAAAGTTTAGAGGGATGTTGTCTAAACACAGGCAGATAGTTTAGTTCTGTTTGGGATATCTATTTGGCATAGACGAGTTAGGCCGAAAGGCCTGTTTTATGACTCCAAGTATATTCAAGATGGTAATTAATAGAGTTTTGGGCAGAGGAGGAAGCCAGAAAGCAGGATCTAATTTTGAAGTTTAGTAATACAATTTGAATAGTGGTGCAAGTTTGGGGGCGGTTTGGCCTAACCTTGTTCTATTTCTGACCTTTGTATGAATGCTTAAACCATGCATATAACATTACGTGACTTACTGTTTTAGGTGATACTGTATTAATCTGACTGGAATGTAACCTTTGTTGCAAGGGCAGATAAAGGAAGTGAGAAGCATGTGTCCAGCACTGGTCTGCTGACAGTGGAACCTCACATGGGGAGTATCAAAATTCACGCTTCGATTTGGGCATCACTCACTTCCAACCTTCAGAATCCAGGGTTTGGACAGTAGGACAGCCAATTTATATTGTCCCAACACAATGAAGCCAAATGGGTCACAAGAAGTGTTTGCAAAATATTAAAAAGCAGCCAGCAATCATTCCACTGGTGTGAACATACCTCCTCTGATTGTGATGACCAACTGAATTTTAACCCTTTACAACCTCACTGCAACATGCATTAAATCTTATGTTCAAAGTTTTGAATAGTTTACAACATGAAATATCATTGTACCTGCCTGACATCTGGAAGGTTGACATGAGAGAGACACTAAGTCCTCAGAACAAAGTGCAATCTACATTTAACATGCTCACCTTAATATTTAGGAATGATGTAAGATGGTATTGACGGGGGAGGGAAGTTGAAGGGGACTGAGAGGGGGTTGCAAGGGAGAAAAGTGAGGAAGATAGGGGCTTGGGGGACGAAGGGGAGGTGGAAGAGGAATGGGCAGGGGGATCAGGGGGGATGAGGGGATGGGGGGCTGGGGAGATGAGAGCAATAAAGGATGCAGAGAGAGGGAATGGAGGGAAGATGAGGGAGGGGGATTGGGGAAAAACATGAGGTGGGTTTGGGGGATGAAGTGACGTTGGGTGGGAGTGGGAGGTGTTGGGGGGGTTGGTGAAGGGGAGGGGGAGGTGTGTGTTTGTGGGGGGGGTTGGTGAAGGGGAGGGGGAGGTGTGTGTGTGGGGGGGTTGGTGGAGGGGAGGGGAGGTGTGTGTGTGTGTGTGGGGGGGTTAGTGAAGGGGAGGGGGAGGTGTGTGTGGGGGGGTTTGGTGAAGGGGAGGGGGAGGTGTGTGTGTGGGGGGGGGTGGTGAAGGGGAGGGGGAGGTGTGTGTGGGGGGGTTGGTGAAGGTGAGGGGGAGGTGTGTGTGTGGGGGGGGTGGTGAAGGGGAGGGGAGGTGTGTGTGTGGGGGGGGTGGTGAAGGGGAGGGGGAGGTGTGTGTGTGTGTGGGGGGGTTGGTGAAGGGGAGGGGGAGGTGTGTGTGTGTGTGGGGGGGGGTTGGTGAAGGGAGGGGGAGGTGTGTGTGTGTGTGTGGTGGGGGGGTTGGTGAAGGGGAGGGGGGAGGTGTGTGTGGGGGGGGGTTGGTGAAGGGGAGGGGGAGGTGTGTGTGAGGGGGGGGTTGGTGAAGGGGAGGGGGGGGTGTGGGGGGGGGTTGGTGAAGGGGGGGTTGTGTCGGGGGGTTGGTGAAGGGGAGGGGAGGTGTGTGTGTGTGGGGGGGGTTGGTGAAGGGGAGGGGGGGTGGGGGGGGTTGGTGAAGGGGGAGGGGAGGTGTGTGGGGAGGGTTGGAGAAGGGGAGGGGGGGTGTGGGGGGGGTTGGTGTCGGGGGGGGGTGGTGAAGGGGAGGGGGAGGTGTGTGGGGGAGGTTGGTGAAGGGGGGTTGGTGTCGGGGGGGTGGTGAAGGGGAGGGGTGTGTGTGTGTGTGGGGGGGGGGGTTGGTGAAGGGGGGGGGGTTGGTGAAGGGGAGGGTTGGTGTCGGGGGGGGTTGGTGAAGGGGAGGGGGGTGTGTGTGTGTGTGCGGGGGGTTGGTGAAGGGGGGGGTGGTGTCGGGGGGGGTTGGTGAAGGGGAGGGGGAGGTGTGTGTGGGGGGAGGGGGTTTTGGTGAAGGGGGGTTGGTGAAGGGGGGGGTTGGTGTCGGGGGGGGGTTGTGAAGGGGAGGGGGAGGTGTGTGTGGGGGAGGGGGGTTGGTGTCGGGGGGGGGTTGGTGAAGGGGAGGGGTGTGTGTGTGTGTGTGGGGGGGGTTGGTGAAGGGGGGGGTTGGTGTCGGGGGGGGTTGGTGAAGGGGAGGGGGAGGTGTGTGTGGGGGGGGGTTGGTGAAGGGGAGGGGGAGGTGTGTGTGGGGGAGGGGGGGTTGGTGAAGGGGAGGGGGAGGTGTGTGTGGGGGAGGGGGGGTTGGTGAAGGGGAGGGGGGGGTGTGGGGGGGGGTTGGTGAAGGGGAGGGGGAGGTGTGTGTGTGAGGGGGGGGTTGGTGAAGGGGGGGTTGGTGTGGGGGGGGGGTTGGTGTCGGGGGGGGGTGTAGGGGAGGGGGGAGGGGGAGGTGTGTGGGGGGGGGTTGGTGAAGGGGGGGGTTGGTGAAGGGGGGGGGGAGGTGTGTGGGGGGGGTTGGTGAAGGGGAGGGGGGTGTTGCCCACCTCACGGGCCCGCACAGGGGGGGGGTTTGTGACGCGACCCCGGGGCCTGAGGGCCCCTCCCCTCCCCCTCAGCTCCCGCCGCAGCCTGAAACCATGTGGTGGTTTTGGGCGGAGAGCCCGCCGCATCGAGCGGCCAGTCCCGCGGCATCACAGGCAGGAGGGCCCGGGGGGGGGACCGGGACCGGGGGGGGGGGGGACAGGGGCCGGGGGGGGGGGACAGGGACCGGGGGGGGGGGGGGGGGCAGGGACCGGGGGGGGGGGGGGGAGACAGAGACCGGGGGCGGGGGGGGGGTGACAGGGACCGGGGCCGGGGGGGGGGAGGGGGCGGGGAGGGGACAGGGACCGGTGCCGGGACCAGGGGAGGGAGGGTGGGGGAGCAAGCCGGGAGCTGGACGGTGCACGGTGGGGGGGGGGGGGGAGGTGAGCTTGGCTTGTCCTGGTGCTGTCCCGGTCCCGGTGCTGACCCGGTCCCTTGGTGCTGACACTGTCCTGGTGCTGTCCCGGTCCGGTGCTGACCCGGTCCCGGTGCTGACCCGGTCCTGTTGCTGTCCCGGTCCTGGTGCTGACCCGGTCCGGTGCTGACACTCTCCTAGTGCTGACCCGATCCTGGTGCTGACCCGGTGCTGACCCGGTCCCGGTGCTGACACTGTCCTGGTGCTGACCCGGTCCTGTTGCTGACCCGGTCCTGGTGCTGACCCGGTCCCCGGTGCTGACACTCTCCTAGTGCTGACCCGATCCTGGTGCTGACCCGGTGCTGACCCGGTCCCGGTGCTGACACTGTCCTGGTGCTGACCCGGTCCCAGTGCTGAGCCGGTCCTGGTGCTGTCCCGCTCCCGGTGCTGACCCGGTCCTGGTGCTGACCCGGTCCTGTTGCTGACCCGGTCCTGGTGCTGACCCGGTGCTGACCCGGTCCCGGTGCTGACACTGTCCTGGTGCTGACCCGGTCCCAGTGCTGAGCCGGTCCTGGTGCTGTACCGGTCACGGTGCTGCGCCGGTCCTGGTGCTGACCCGATCCTGGTGCTGTCCCGGTCCCGGTGCTGTCCCGTTGCTGACCCTGACCCGGTGCTGACCCGGTCCCGGTGCTGTACCCGGTCCCGGTGCTGTCCTGGTGCTGACCCGGTGCTGACCCGGTCTTGGTGTTGTCCCGGTGCTGACCGGTTCCTGATGCTGACCCGGTGCTGACCCGGTCCTAGTGCTGACCCGGTCCTGGTGCTGACCCGGTCCCGATGCTGACCCGGTCCCAGTGCTGACCCGGTCCAGGTGCTGACCCAGTGCTGACCCGGTCCCGGTACTGACCCGGTCCTGGTGCTGACCGGGTCCAGGTGCTGTCCCGGTCCCGGTGCTGACCCAGTCCTGGTGCTGACCCGATCCTGGTGCTGACCCGGTGCTGACCAGGTCACGGTGCTGTCCAGGTCCCGGTGCTGTCCCCTTGCTGATCCATTACTGGTGCTGACCCGGTGCTGACCCGGCCCTGGTGCTGACCGGTGCTGACCCGGTTCTAGTTGCTGACCCGGTACTGGTGCTGACCCGGTCCCGGTCCTGGTGCTGACCCGGTCCTGGTGCTGACCCGGTCCTGGTGCTGACCCGGTGCTGACCCGGTCCCGGTGCTGTCCCGGTCCTGGTGCTGACCCGGTCCCGGTGCTGGCCCGTCCCGGTGCTGACCCGGTCCTGGTGCTGACCCGGTCCCGGTACTGTCTGGGTCCCGGTGTTGACCCGGTCCACGTGCTGTTTTGGTCCTAGTGCTGACCCGGTGCTGACCCGGTTCCGGTGCTGACCCGGTCCCGGTGCTGACCCAGTCCTGGTGCTGACCCGGTGCTGACCCGGTCCTGGTGCTGACCCGGTCCTGGTGCTGTCCCGGACCCGGTGCGGTCCCGGTCCTGGTGCTGACCCGGTGCTGTCCCGGTCCAGGTGCTGACCCGGTGCTGTCCCGGTCCCGGTGCTGTCCCGGTCCTGGTGCTGACCTGCCGCTCTGCTCTTGTCTTCCTTTAGAGTGATGTCAATCCCAAGAGCATCATCGTCCCTGCGAGATACTGGGAGGACATCAACCACCTGAGACAGGTAGGGGGGCACAACACACTATCCCTCACAAATACCCTACACCCAAATACACCAACCCCAATTAACTCTGCACCTGAATATCGCTCCCCAATTACCCCTACACCCAATTACACCAACCCCAATTACCCCTACACTCAATTACACCAACCCCAATTTCCCCAACACCCAAATACACCATCCCCAATTACCCATGCACCCAAATAAACCAACCCCAATTACCCCAACACCCAAATAAACCTAACCCAATTACCCCAGCACCCAAATAAACCAAACCCAATTACCCCTGCACCCGAATATCGCACCCCAATTACCCCTACACCCAATTACACCAACCCCAATTACCCCTACACCCAAATACACCAACCCCAATTACCCCTACACCTAATTACACTAACCCCAATTACCCCTACACCCAAATATACCAACCCCAATTACCCCTACACCCAATTACCCCAACACCCAAATATCGCACCCCAAATACCATGCAGCCAAATACACCAACCCCAATTACCCCTACACCCAGTTACACCAACCCCAGTTACCCCTACAGCAAAATACACCAACCCCAATTACTCCTACACCCAAATACACCAACCCCAATTAGCCTTACACCCAATTACACCAACTCCAATTACCCCACACCCAATTACTCCAACATCCAAATATCGCACCCCAAATACCGTACACCCAATACACCAACCCCAATTACCCCAACACCCAATTAAACCAACCCCAATAACCCCAAGACCCAATAAACTAACCCCAATTACCCCTGCACCCAAATAAACCAATCCCAATACCCCTACATCCAATTACACTAACCCCAATTACCCCTACACCCAATTACACCAACACCCAAATATCGCACTCCAAATACCCTACAGCCAAATACACCAACCCCAATTACCCCTACACCCAAATATACCAACCCCAATTGCCCCTACACCTAATTACACTAACCCCATTTACCCCACGCCCAAATACACCAACCCCAATTACTCCTACACCCAATTACCCCAACACCCAAATATTGCACCCCAAATACCCTCCAGCCAAATACACCAATCCCAATTACCCCTACACCCAGTTACACCAACCCCAATTACCCCTACAGCCAAATACACCAACCCCAATTACCCCTACACCCAATTACACCAACCCCAATTACCTTTAAACCCAATTACACCAACCCCAATTACCCCACACCCAATTACCCCAACATCCAAATATCGCATCCCAAATACCATACACCCAATACACCAGCCCCAATTACCCCTACACCTAATTACACTAACCCCAATTACCCCTATGCCCAAATACACCAACCCCAATTACCCCTACACCCAATCACCTCAACACCCAAATATCGCACCCCAAATACCCTACAGCCAAATACACCACCCCCAATTACCCCTACACCCAATACACCAACCCCAATTACCCCTACACCCAATTACACCAACCCCAATTACCGCTACACCCAAATAATCCAACCCCAATTACCCCTGCACCCGAATCTCGCACGCCAATTACCACTACACCCAATTACACCAACCCCAATTACCCCTACACCCAATTACACCAACCCCAAATACCCTACAGCCAAATACACCAACCCCAATTACCCCTACACCCAAATACACCAACCCCAATTACCCCTACACCCAAATACACCAACCCCAAATACCCCTACACCCAATTACCCCTACACCCAAATACACCAACCCCAATTACCCCTACACCCAAATACACCAACCCCAATTACCCCTACACCCAAATACACCAACACCCAAATACACCTACACACAAATGCCCCAAACCCAAATATCCCTTCCCACAAATACCCGTATGCACTAATATTCTCACCCACAAATACCCTGCACCCAATTACCCCAACACCCAAATTACCACAACACTCAATTATCTCAACACCCCTCTCCACAAATACACCTGACCTCAATTGCATTTACACACAAATACCCCTCCCCACAGACACCCCTCCCCATAAATACTCCTCCCCACAAATACACCTACTCCTAATTATCCCAATACCCAAATACTCCTCCCCTAAAATGCCCCTCCCCACAAATGCTCCTACAACCAACTACCCCAACAATAAGTACCCCAACACCCAAATATCTCTCCCCACAAATACAGCAACATCCAAATACCACACCAACCAAATACACCAACAGCTAAAACCCAAAACCCAAATACGCAATGCTCAAATACCTCTACATCTAAATACTCCTTCCCCACAAATACCCTTCCCCCACAAATACCCCAACCCACAAATGCCCATAAACTCAAATACACCAACACCGAAGTACCCCTATTCTAACATGTCTCTATACTCAAATACCCCAAAACACAAATATCCTAACACAAATACTCCAACATTCAAATACCCCAACACACAAATACACCACCTCCACAAATACCACAACACCCAAATACCCCTACACACAAATACCCAACCCACAAATAACCCAACACTCAAACGCACGCCCTACAAATATCCCTCCCCACAAATGCCTGTACACCCAAGTGCCCCTACACCACAATACCCCTACACCCAAATATCCCAACCCCTAAAATACCCCAATGCCCAAATACCCATCCTCACAAATACCCCAACTCCCAAATACCCCAACACAAAAATATCCTTACACCCAAATACTCCCAACATCCAAATATCCCAACACTTAAATACCCCAACCACACAAATACCCAAAACCCAAATGCCCCTACACATAAATCCCCAAACACACATGTACCCCGACACCACAATACCCCAAGCCTCAAATATCCCTAAACACAAATACTCCAATATCAAAATATCCTAACACTCATATACCCCACCCCGATAAATGCCCCAACACCCAAATACCCCTAAACACAAATACCCAACATCCCAGTACCCCAACACCCAAATAATCCAACACCCAAATACCCCTGCCCCACCAATCTCCCCACAAATGCCCCTACAACCAAATACCACCAAAACCCAAGTACCCCATGCCAAAATACCCCTACACCTAAAGACTCCAACACCCAAATATCCCTGCTCACAAATACTCCAACATCCAAATAGCCCAATACCCATATATCCCACCCCACAAATACCAAAATACCCAATACACAAATACCCATACCTCATATACCCCTACACACTTCGACCTACTCCCCCCCTCCACCCCGCCCTCAGCTCCCGCCGTGGCCTGAAACCATGTGGGGGTCTTGGGCAGAATGCCCACCCCAATGTGCTTCCAGCCTCATAAGTAGGAATGGCCTGGAACAGGGCGGAGAGCCCAAAGGAGGAAGCAGGGGTTTGTCGGGGAAGGGAGGGAGGTTTGTTTGCGCCAGCCTGCCCCTGGGGCT
Source organism: Chiloscyllium plagiosum (assembly GCF_037043375.1). Classification (NCBI taxonomy): domain Eukaryota; kingdom Metazoa; phylum Chordata; class Chondrichthyes; order Orectolobiformes; family Hemiscylliidae; genus Chiloscyllium; species Chiloscyllium plagiosum. Next base: position 66,816,344 of record NW_028270153.1, read on the forward strand.
GACCTGCCACTGATGCTGACCCGGTCCTGGTACCGGTGCTGTCCCAGTCCTGGTGTTGACCTGCCGCTCTGCTCTTGTCTTCCTTCAGAGTGATGTCAATCCCAAAAGCATCATCGTCCCTGCGAGATACTGGGAGGACATCAACCACCTGAGACAGGTAGGGGGCACAACACACTATCCCTCACAAATACCCTACACCCAAATAAACTAACCCCAATTACCCCTGCACCTGAATATCGCTCCCCAATTACCCCTACACCCAATTACACCAACCCCAATTACCCCTACACTCAATTGCACCAACCCCAATTTCCCCAACACCCAAATACACCAACCCCAATTACCCCTGCACCCAAATACACCATCCCCAATTACCCCAACACCCAAATAAACCAACCCCAATTACCCCTGCACCCAAATAAACCTACCCCAATTACCCCTGCACCCAAATAAACTAACCCCAATTACCCCTGCACCCGAATATCGCACCCCAATTAGCCCTACACCCAATTACACCAACCCCAATTACCCGTACACTCAATTACACCAACCCCAATTACCCCAACACCCAAATAACCCAACCCCGATAACCCCAACACCCAAATACACCAACCCCAATTACCCCTGCACCCAAATAAACCAACACCAATTACCCCAACACCCAAATAGACCAACTCCAATTACCCCTACACCCAATTACACTAACACCCAAATATCACACCCCATATACCCTACACCCAACTACACCAACCCCAATTACCCCTACAGCCAAATACACCAACCCCAATTACTCCTACACCCAAATACACCAACCCCAATTACCCTTACACCCAATTACACCAACCCCAATTACCCCTACACCTTATTACCCCAACATCCAAATATCGCACCCCAAATACTGTACACCCAAATTCACCAACCCCAATTACCCCTACACCAATTACACAAACCCCAATTACCCCTACACCCAAATAAACAAACCCCAATTAGCCCTGCACCCGAATATCGCACCCCAATTACCCCTACACCCAATTACACCAACCCCAATTACCCCTACATCCAATTACACTAACCCCAATTACCCCTACACTCAATGACACCAACACCGAAATATCGCCGCCAAATACCCTACAGCCAAATACTCCAAACCGAATTTCCCCAACACCCAAATAAACCAACCCCAATTAGCCCTGCACCCGAATATCGCACCCCAATTACCCCTACACCCAATTACACCAACCCCAATTACCCCACATCCAATTGCACTAACCCCAATTACCCCTACACTCCATTACACCAACACCGAAATATCGCCGCCAAATACCCTACAGCCAAATACTCCAAACCCAATTTCCCCAACACCCAAATAAACCAACCCCAATTACCCCTACACCCAAATAAACCAACCCCAATTACCCCAACACCCAAATAAACCAACACCAATTACCCCAACACCCAAATAAACCAACCCCAATTACCCCTACACCCAATTACACCAACACCCAAATATCACACCCCAAATACCCTACAGCCAAATACACCAACCCCAATTACCCCTACACCCAGTTACACCAACCCCAATTACCCCTATACCTAATTACACTAACCCCAATTACCCCTACACCCAAATATACCAACCCCAATTACCCCTACACCTAATTACACTAACCCCAATTACCACTACACCCAAATACACCAACCCCAATTACCCCTACACCTAATTACACTAACCCCAATTACCCCTACACCCAAATATACCAACCCCAATTACCTCTACACCCAAATACCCCAACACCCAAATATCGCACCCCAAATACCATACAGCCAAATACACCAACCCTAATTACCCCTACACCCAGGTACACCAACCCCAATTACCCCTACAGCCAAATACACCAACCGCAATTACCCTTACTCCCAATTACACCAACCCCAATTACCCCTACACCCAATTACCCCAACATCCAAATATCGCATTCCAAATACTGTACACCCAAATATACCAACCCAAATTACCCCTACACCCAATTACACCAACCCCAATTATCCCTACACCCAAATAAACCAACCCCAATTACCCCACACCCAATTACACCAAACCCAATTACACCTACACCCAAATACACCAACCCCAATTACCCCTACACCCAAATACACCAACCCCAATTACCCCTACACCTAATTACACCAATCCCAATTACCCCTACACCCAATTACCCCAACATCCAAATATCGCACCCCAAATACCCTACAGCCAAATACACCAATGCCAATTGCCCCTACACCTAGTTACACCAACCCCAATTACCCCTACAGCCAAATACACCAACCCCAATTACCCCTACACCCAATTACACCAACCCCAATTACTCTTACACCCAATTCTACCAACCCCAATTACCCCACACCCAATTACCCCAACATCGAAATATCGCATTCCAAATACCATACACCCAATACACCAACCCCAATTACCCCTACACCTAATTACACTAACCTCAATTACCCCTACACCCAAATATACTAACCCCAATTACCCCTACACCCAATTACCTCAACACCCAAATATCACACCCCAAATACCTACAGCCAAATACACCAACCCCAATTATCCCTACACCCAATTACACCAACCCCAATTACCCCTACACCCAAATAATCCAACCCCAATTACCCCTGCACCCGAATATCGCGCGCCAATTACCCCTACACCCAATTACACCAACCCCAATTACCCCTACACTCAATTACACCAACACACAAATATCACACCCCAAATACCCTACAGCCAAATACACCAACCTCAATTACCCCTACACCCAAATACACCAACCCCAATTATCCCTACACCCAATTACACCAACCCCAATTACCCCTACACCCAAATAATCCAACCCCAATTACCCCTGCACCCGAATATTGCGCGCCAATTACCCCTACACCCAAATACACTAACCCCAATTACCCCTACACCCAATTACCTCAACACCCAAATATCACACCCCAAATACCCTACAGCCAAATACACCAACCTCAATTACCCCACACCCAATTACACAAACCCCAATTACCCCACCACCCAAATAAACCAACCCCAATTACCCCTACACCCAAATAAACCAACCCCAATTACCCCTACACCCAAATACACCAACCCCAATTACCCTTACACCCAATTACACCAACCCCAATTACCCCTACACCCAATTACCCCAACATCCAAATATCGCACCCCAAATACTGTACACCCAAATACGCCAACCACAATTACCCCTACACCAATTACACCAACCCCAATTACCCCTACACCCAAATACACCAACCCCAATTACCCCTATACCCAAATACACCTACACACAAATGCCCCAAACCCAAATATCCCTTCCCACAAATACCCGTATGCACTAATATTCTCACCCACAAATACCCTGCACCCAATTACCCCAACACCCAATTACCACAACACTCAATTATCTCAACACCCCTCCCCACAAATACACCTGAACTCAAATGCATTTACACACAAATACCCCTCCCCACAGACACCCCTCCCCATAAATACTCCTCCCCACAAATACACCTACTCCTAATTATTCCAATATCCAAATACTCCTCCCCTAAAATGCCCCTCCCCACAAATGATCCTCCACCCAACTACCCCAACAATAAGTACCCCCACACCCAAATACCCCAACACCCAAATATCTCTCCCCACAAATACAGCAACATCCAAATACCACACCAACCAAATACCCCAACAGCTAAAACCCAAAACCCAAATACGCAATGCTCAAATACCTCTACATCTAAATACTCCTTCCCCACAAATACCCTTTCCCCACAAATACCCCAACCCACAAATGCCCATACACTCAAATACACCAACACCGAAGTACCCCTATTCCTACATGTCCCTATACTCAAATACCCCAAAACACAAATATCCTAACACAAATACTCCAACATTCAAATACCCCTACACACAAATACACAACCCACAAATAACCCAACACTCAAATGCACGCCCTACAAATATCCCTCCCCACAAATGCCTGTACACGCAAGTACCCCTACACCACAATACCCCTACACCCAAATATCCCAACCCCTAAAATACCCCAATGCCCAAATACCCATCCTCACAAATACCCCAACACCCAAATACCCCAACACAAAAATATTCTTACACCCAAATACTCCCAACATCCAAATATCCCAACACCTAAATACCTCAACCACACAAATACCCAAAACCCAAATACCCCTACACATAAATCCCCAAACACACATGTACCCCTACACCACAATACCCCAAGCCTCAAATATCCCTAAACACAAATACTCCAACATCAAAATATCCTAACACTCATATACCCCACCCCGATAAATGCCCCAACATCCAAATACCCCTAAACACAAATACCCAACATCCCAGTACCCCAACACCCAAATAATCCAACACCCAAATACCCCTGCCCCACCAATCTCCCCACAAATGCCCCTACAACCAAATACCACCAAAACCCAAGTACCCCATGCCAAAATACCCCTACACCTAAAGACTCCAACACCCAAATATCCCTGCTCACAAATACTCCAACATCCAAATAGCCCAATACCCATATATCCCCATCCACAAATACCAAAATACCCAATACACAAATACCCATACCTCATATACCCCTACACCCCAATGTGCTTCCAGCCTCATAAGTAGGAATGGCCTGGAACAGGGCGGAGAGCCCGAAGGAGGAAGCAGGGGTTTGTCGGGGACGGGAGGGAGGTTTGTCTGCGCCAGCCTGCCCCTGGGGCTGACCTGCCACTGGTGCTGACCCGGTCCTGGTACCGGTGCTGTCCCAGTCCTGGTGTTGACCTGCCGCTCTGCTCTTGTCTTCCTTCAGAGTGATGTCAATCCCAAAAGCATCATCGTCCCTGCGAGATACTGGGAGGACATCAACCACCTGAGACAGGTAGGGGGGCACAACACACTATCCCTCACAAATACCCTACACCCAAATACACCAACCCCAATTACCCCAACACCCAAATACACCAACACCCAAATATTGCACCCCAAATACACCAACCCCAAACACCCCTACATTTAAATACCCCTACACAGTGAGGGCCCACTCAGTCCCACCTCCTCCCTCAGCTCCCCCATGAGAGAGAAATGACTGGCGATGGTTCAACCTGAGAATCCCTGTGCCCCAGGTGAGCAGAGAGGTTGAGAAGGAGATTCCTTCATAGTAACCTCAACCAGTGCAGGACTTACTCAAAACCCTAACATTCTCTAAATGTTTATCCCCTTACCCGCATTCTCCAAACCCATTCCCAATCCAACTCTCAAATCTCAAAAATAGGAAAACGGAGTCATCAAAGGGTGACACGGTGGTTAGCACTGCTGCCCCACAGCGCCAGAGACCCGGGTTCAATTCCTGCCTCGGGCCACTGACTGTGTGGAGTTTGCATGTTCTCCCCATGTCTGCGTGGGTTTCCCCCGGGTGCTCCGGTTTCCTCCCACAGTCCAGGTGAATTGGCCAAGTTAAATTGCCCGTAGTGTTAGCTGAAGTGGGTTGCACTTCAGCGGGTCGGTGTGGACTTGTTGGGCTGAAGGGCCTGTTTCCACACTAAGTAATCTAAAGCAACACCCCACCCTAACTCCAGCCCTCCCTCGCAATGAATTACCCTCACCCCCATCCACACTGATCCCCATCCTTGCTTCCCAAACCCCATTCTCACCCTCACTCTGAAGTTGCATATCGTCCAGTCAAGGTAAGGACAGCAGATTTCCTTCCCTGACAGATGTTAGGAACCAGATGTGTTATTATGACAACGCATGATTTGCTCAGTTAGACTGACCTCTACACTATCATTCGGCTCCAGATTTATTAATAGAATTAAAATTCCACCGCTCTTTGGATTTGAACTCCTTTCCTGGGCCTCTGACCTTTATATTCACATTAAGATGGCCTTGCTGTCTGGGCAAACATTAATTGCTCATCTATAATTGTCCTGGAGAAGGGGGTGGTGAGCTGCCTTTTAGGAACCTTGCAGTCCGAGGTAGACCAATGGTGCTGTTAGAGAATGAGTTCCAGGAACACAAAAACACAGGCAATATCTTTTGAAATGAGGAAGATCTTGGAGGGGATCATGCAGTTAGTGGTATCTCCATGTATCTGTTGTCCTTGTCTTCCTAGGTAGTGGATGTGTACGTGGGCATGGAAGGTGGTGTCGGAGAGTCTTGGTGAATTACTGCAGGCATGTTGTAGCTAGTACACACTGCTGTCACTGAGTGTTGGTGGAAAGGGCAAGGTGGCTGACGGGGTGACAATCAGGCGGGCTGCTTTGTTCAGGATAGTGTGAAGGTTCTTCACTGTTGTTGGAGCTGCGGTTTTCCTGGGCCAGCAGGGAATAAATCATCACACTCCTGAACTGTGCCTCATGGACAAACTTTGGGGAGTCAGGAGGTGAGTTCCTCACTGCAGGATTGCTAACCTGTGATCTGCTCTTGCAGCCACAGTATTTATATAGTTAGTCCAGTTTCTGGTCAGTGGTAACCCCCAGGTTGTTGATAGTGCGGTGGTGATTCAGTGATGCTGTTGCCATTCGTACAATAGTTAGACTGTCTCTTATTGGAGATGTTCTTTGCCTGGCACTTGTGTGGCATAAATCTTATCAGCTGAAGCTGGATATTGCTGTATATGGCCATGAGCAGTATCTAAGGTGTCCTGAATGTTGCTGAACACTGTACAATCATCAGTGTACATTCCCAGTTCTGTCCTTAGGAAGAAGCAGTTGTCGATGGTTGGGCCTAGGACACTGCCCTGAAGAACCCCTGCAGTGATGTCCTAGATCTGAGATGATTGCCCTCCAACAACCACAAGTATCTTACTGTGTGCCAGATATGACTCTAACCAATGAAGAGTTGTCCCCTGATTCCCACTGACCCCAGTTTTGCTCAGGCTACTAGGTCCCATGTCAGTCAAATGCTGCCTTGATGTCAAGAATCATTTCATCTCTGGAGTTCAGCTGTATTGTCCATGTTTGGATCAAAGCTGTATTGAGGTCAGGTGGTCCTGGTGGAATACAAACTGAACATCAGTGAGCAGATTATTGCTTTGCAATTGACTATCCCTTCCATCTCTTTGCTGTTGACTCAGAGAACCCAAATTGGCAGTAATTGGTTGGATCGAATTTGTCTTGCAATTTGTGTACCTGAGGCAATTTTTCATATTACATAAAACACAGAAAATGGTATCAGAAGTAGGCCATTCAGCCCTTTGAGCCAGCTCTGGCATTCAAATGATCATAGCTGATCATCCAACTTCATGCCCTGTTGCTGCTTTGTCCCCATACCTTTTGATTATTTAGCCCAAAGAACTGTATCCACCTCTTTCTTGAAAAGATAGAATGTTTTGGCCTCAACCATTTATTGTGGAAGAGAATTCCACAGGTTTACCCTTTCTCCTCATCTCAGTCCTAAATGGCCTATCTTTACCATGCTTCTGGACTGCCTAGTCATCAGAAACTTTCTTCCTGCTTTTACCCTTTCTGGTCCCGTTTCTTCTAATCTCCAGTGAATATAGTCCTAACCAATCCAATCTCTCTTCATGCATCCTGTCATCCCTGGTAAACCTATATCGCATTCCCTCAATAGCCTGAACATCCTTTCTCAGATAAGCAGACCAAAATTGAACACAGTTCTCCAGGTGTGGTCTCACCAAGGCTCAACAATTGTTCAACAATTGCAGTAAAGCATCCCTGCTCCTGTAAATACCATTTGCTTTCTTCACCACCTGCTGCATCTACATGCTTACTTTCAGTGACATTCCCAATCTGTCACCATTCTGATAGTCTTCCTGTTTTTGCAACCAAAATGGATAACTTCACATTTATTCACATTATACTACATCTGCCACTCACTCGACTTGTTCAAGTCACACCGAAGCATCTCTGAATCTTCCTCACAGTTCACCTTCCTAAACAGCTTTGTATTGTCTGATATTGGAGATAGTACATTTAGGTCCCTTTATTTAAATATATATTGTGAGCTGGGATCCAAGCTCTGAAGCCTATGGTACCTCAGTAGTAACTGGCTGCCACTCAGAAAAAGACCCTTTTGTTCCTACTGTTTGTTTCCTGCAGTTCTCTATCCATGTCAATGCACTATCCACTCATCTCATGAGCTTTAATTATATATGTTAATCTCTTATGTGTGACCTTATCATGGTCAGGTAGTTGCTAGTGTTACAGCTTTGCTGGAACAGTTTGTTGAGGGACATGGCTAATTCTGGAGCACAAGTCTCCCGTGCTATTGCCAGAATGTTGTCAGGGCCCACAGTCTTTGCAGTTATGCAATGTCTTCAGCCATTTCTTGATATCATGTGGAGTGAATCGAATTCTTTGACATCTGTGATGCTAGAGACCACAGGAGGAAGACGTACCATCCACTTGGCCCTTCTGGCTGAAGTTGGATGCATATAAGACTATAAGATATTGGACCAGAATTAGGCCATTTGGCCCATCTGGTTTGCTCTACCATTCAGTCACAGTTGATTTGTTTCTCAACCCCATTCTCCTGCCTTGTCCCCATAATCTTCGATCCCCTTACTAATCAAGAACCTATCTATCTCTGTCTTAAATGTCTCGATGGCTTGATCTCCACAGCCCTCTGTGGTAATGAGGTCCACATATTAGTCACCTTATGGCTCAAAATATTCCTCTTCATCTCAGTTTTAAAGGGTTGTCCCTTCACTCTGAGGCTGTGCCCTCAGGTCCTAGTCTCCACTACTAGTGGAGAAACATCTCCTCTAAATCCACTGTATTGAGGCCTCTCAGTATTCTGTAAGTTATTTCTGTAAGTGTCAATGAGATGCAATATAGAGTCATGAGTTGCGCACTATGAAAAAGACCATTCAGTCCAATTTGTCCATGCTGGTCACATATCCTAAATTAATGTAATCCCATTGGCCAGCATTTGGCCCATATCCCTCTAAGACCTTCCTAGTCATATACCCATTCAGATGCCTTCTAAATTTAATTGTACCAGCCTTCACCACTTCCTTTGGGAGCTCATTCCATACACGCACCACCCTCTGCGTGAAAAAATCACCCCTTAGGTCCCTTTTAAATCTTTCCCCTCTCACCTTAAACCTATGCCTTGTACTTTTGGATCCCCCATCCCAGGGAAACGGCCTTGGCTATTCACTCTCTCCATGCCCCTTACGATTTTATAAACTTCCATAAGGTCACCCCTCAGCCTCCGACACTCCAGGGTAAATAACCTCAGCCTATTCAGCCTCTCCCTATAGCTCAAACCCTCCAACCCTGGTCTAAATCTTTTCTGAATCCTTTGAAATTTCATAGCATCTTTCCTATAGCTGGGAGACCAGAACTGCACACAATATATACTTCAACTTTGTCTTTTGCACTGGTGCTGCGCTCCCCCATCATTGAGGATGGGGATCTTTGTGGAGTTTCCATCTCCTGTTAGTTGTTTAATTGTCCACAACCATTTATGACTGGTTGTGGCAAGACTGCAGACCTCAGACTGATCTGTTTGTTGTGGGATCACTTAGCCCTGTCAATCAAACAAAGAGCAAAAGAATGAACAGTGCAGCACAAGAATAGGCCCTTCAGCCCATGTTGTCTTTCTAACCTAAAAACCTCCATGTGGTCGTGTTCCTCTATTCTTGCATGTTCATTTATCTGCCAAGATGCCTCTTAAATATTGCTATTGTATCTGTCTCCATCACTTCATCTGGCAGCGCATTCCATGCACATATATCTGATGGGAGGCGAGAGAGGAGATTGTTGGGGTCCTGGCAGAGATATTGGGCTTATGCCCGAAACGTCGATTCTCCTGCTCCTTGGATGCTGCCTGACCTGCTGCGCTTTTCCAGCAACACATTTTCAGCAGAGATATTTAATACTTTGCTGGCCACAGGTGCCAGATGACTAATATAGTTCCCTTGTTCAAAAAAGAGCAGCGGGGATAGGTCAGGTAATTACAGTTTGGTTAGTCTGATGTCAGTGGCAGGAAAATTATTGGAAAACATTCTGAGTGACAGAATTAATCAACACTTAAAAAGGCTGGAACTGATGATGGATAGTCTGATTTAGTGATTTGGTTTTGAAAAGGTGACTAAATATGTTGATGAGGGCAATACAGTTGTGTGTTTACATGGACTAAGTAAAACCTTTGATAAGGTCCCATGTGGAAGACCTGTCCAAAATGTCAGGACCCATGGGAACCAAGGCAATTTGGCAATCTGGATCCAAAATTGGCCTACAGATAGAAGGCAAAGGGTGATGGCGAAGGGATCTTTTTGTGATTGGAAACATGTGACAGTGGTATACCACAGGGATTGGTGCTGGGACCCTTTCTGCTTATTATGTACATGACTGACTTGGATGTAAATGTAGAAGGTATAATTAGTAAGTTTGCAGTTGATGAAAATTGGTGGTCTTCCTGGTAGTGAGGAGGAAGGTCTCAGACCACAGTCTGATATTAATTAGCTGATAAGTTGGGCTCAGCAATGACAAATGGAATTTAACCCAGATAAGTGTGAGGTGATGCATTTTGGAATCTTTAGTAAAGGATGGTAGGTCCCTAGGGAACTCTGAGGAATGAAGGGACCTTGGTGTAAGTCCACAGATCGCTGAAGGTGTCAGCACAGGTAGACAGGGTGGTGAAGAAGGCATACTGAATTCTTGCCTTCATGAGCCACCACATAGAATATGGCAGGACAAGGAAGTCTTGTTACAACTTTATAAAATATTGGTTAGGCCACAGATGGAATTCTATGTGCAGATGTGGTCACCACACTGTTCGAAGGACATGATTGCACAGGAGAGGATACAGAGGAGGTTCACTAAGATGTTGCCTGGGATGGAGAATCTCAGTTATGAGGAGAGACTGGATAGGCTGGGTTTGTTTTCCTTGGAGCAGAGGAGGCTGAGGGGGAATCTGATTGAGGTGTACAGAATATGGACAGAGAAGATCATGAGAACCTTTCCCCATGGCAGATGGGTTTAAGACCAGAGGGCATACATTTAAGATGAGGAGTAAGTGGTTTAGAGAAGATTTGAGAAAACTTTTTTTTCACCCAGAGGATGGTAGAGATATGAAATGGACTGCGTGAGAGAATGATGGAGGCATATACTCTTCTAACATTTAAGAAGTATCTGGATGTGCACTTAAAATGCCTGGGTGTAGTAGGCCAAGTGCAGATAAGTGGGAATAGTGTAGTTTGACTCTCTTGGTTAGCAGGCTTAGGGCTTGTTCGATGCTGTTCAGCAGTTTTCAGCATCATTATTTTGTCTGAAGTCAGTCCCCAACAGGTTTCATAAGTTCAAGTTTTGTAGTGATATAAAGTTAGTTGAGAAATTAAGGACACAGAGTAACTACAAAGGTTATTATTGGATGTGTGAGTGAGGAAGAATACAATAGATGGATTTTAATATAAGTAAGTGTGAAATTCACTTTGGAAGTAAAAATGAGGAAGCAAAGATTTCCTTTTAAATTATGAGCAACTGGGAAATGTTGGTATTCAGAGATTTGCATTTATCTTGTATACAACTACAGAAAATGAACATTCATCCCAAAAGCAATTAGGGAAGTAAACTTTCATATTAGACTTTATCATAAAGTTATTGAGGTATAAGGGTGAAGGAGTAATGCTGAAATGGTATTAAGCCACTACGCCTCAAACAATGTGTACAGTTTTGAATCCCCTTAGTAAAATATGTTTCCTCAGAAGGAGTGCAATGCATGTTCCTGAGATGACCATTTGGCAAACATTGATTTATCCTAGGCTGCTCCGGGAAGCGAGAAAGGAGGTTGCTAAGCCGCTGGCGAAGATCTTTGCCTCCTCACTCTCCATGGGAGTCATACTGGAGGATTGGAAGGAGGTGAATGTTGTTCCTCTTTTCAAGAAGGGGAATAGAGAAATCCCTGGCAATTACAAACCAGTCAGTCTTACGTCTGTGGTCAGCAAAGCTTTGGAAAGAATTCTGAAGGATAGGATATATGACTATTTGGCAAAGCATAGCGTGATTAAAGGCAGTCAGCATGGCTTTCTGAGGGGCAGGTCATGCCTCACAAATGTTATTGAGTCCTTTGAGGAGGTGACAAGACAGGTCGACCAAGATCGAGCAGTGGATGTTATGTATATGGACTTCAGCAAGGCATTTGATAAGGTTCTCCATGGTAGGCTCATTCATAAAGTCAGAAAGTATGGGATACAGGGAGACAAGGCATAGTCACAGTATTTTGTTTTAGGTTGACCTCCCTATTTTTATATTCCTTTTCTTTTCTCAGTAGCTGAAGTTGTACACTAGCTTTTGAGAATTTTTACATGGTTTCTGCAGTTTGTTTAATATTCAGTACCTCATTTTCCCATAGTTTTACTTCATCTGCCAAGTTTTTGTTGACCCTTAGCCAGTCTATATCCCCCCTGCAGATTGTCATCTTTACTATTTGCCTTCCCACCTATATTTGGGTCCTCTCCAAACTTAGCTATAATACATTCCCTATTAGATTAGATTCCCTACAGTGTGAAACAGGCCCTTCAGCCTAACAAGTCCACACCGACCCTCTGAAGAGTAACTCACCCAGATCCATTCCCCTACTAATGCACCTATCACTATGGGTAATTTGGCATGGCCAATTCAGCTGACCTGCACGTCTTTGGACTGTGGTGGGGGGGAGGCTGGAGCGCCCGGAGGAAACCCACACAGACACGGGGAGAGTGTGCGGGCTCCATGCAGACAGTTGCCTGAGGCTGGGATTGAGCCTGGGTCCCTGGCACTGCGAGGCAGCAGTGCTAACCACTGAGCCACCGTGCTGCCCCACCTCAATGTCAAAGTCATTAATATTTATAATGAACAAACTGATCATTTCAGCTTGGTTGCAGGCATATAAAAATCTAGTCAATTGATAAATGAACTCCTGTTTCATTAACAATGTTGAACAAATGCTTTCCTTTATTGGTCAGAGTATTGAGTACAGGAGTTGAGAGGTCATGTTGCGGCTGTATAGGACATTGGTTAGGCCACTGTTGGAATATTGCTTGCAGTTCTGGTCTCCTTCCTATCGGAAAGATGTTAGGAAACTTGAAAGGTTTCAGAAAAGATTTGCAAGGATGTTGCCAGGGTTGGAGGGTCTGAGCTACAGGGAGAGGCTGAACAGGCTGGGGCTGTTTTCCCTGGAACATCAGAGGCTGAGTGGTGACCTTATAGAGATTTACAAAATTATATGGGGCATGGAGGGGCTAAGTAGGCAAAGTCTCTTCCATGGGGTGGGGGAGTCCAGAACTAGAGGGCATAGGTTTAGGGTGAGAGGGGAAAGATATAAAAGAGACCTAAGGGGCAACTTTTTCACACAGAGGGTGGTACGTGTGTGGAATAAGCTGCCAGAAGGTGGAGGCTGGTACAATTGCAACATTTAAGAGGCATTTGGATGGGTATATGAATAGGAAGAGTTTGGAGGGATATGGGCCGGGTGCTGGCAGGTGGGATTAGATTGGGTTGGGATATCTGGTCGGCATGGACGGATTGGACCGAAGGGTCTGTTTCCATGCTGTACATCTCTATGACTCTATGACTCTATTTGGCTATTTGGATTCAGAATTGGTTGGCTGATAGAAGGCAGAGTGTGGTTGTAGATGGAAAGTATTCTGCCTGCAGGTCAGTGTTGAGTGGTGTCCTGCAGGGCTCTGTTCTTGTATCTCTGCTCTTTGTAGTTTTTATAAATGACTTGGATGAGGAGGTTGAGGGGTGGGTTAGTAAATTTGCAGATGACACAATAGTTGGAGGTGCCGTTGATAGTATCGAGGGCTATTGCAGGCTGCAGCGTGATATAGACAGGCTGCTGAGCTGGGCTGAGAAATGGCAAATGGAGTTCAACCTGGATAAATGCAAAGTGATGCATTTTGGAACGTTGAACCGGAACCCGATTCTTGGTAGTGTGGAGGAACAGATGGATCTTGGGGATCAAGTATATAGATCCCTCAAAGTTGCCACCCAAGTGGATAGGGTTGTTAAGAAAGCAGGTGGTATTTTGGCTTTCATTAACAGAGGGATCAAGTTTAAGAGCTGCGAGGTTTTGCTACAGCTCTACAAGTCCCTGATGAGACCACACTTGGAACATTGTGTCCAATTCTGGTTGGAGGAGAAAGTGAGGACTGCAGATGCTGGAGATCAGAGCTGAAAATGTGTTGCTGAAAAAGCGCAGCAGGTCAAGCAGCATCCAAGGAGCAGGAGAATCGACGTTTCGGGCATGAGCCCTTCTTCAGGAATGAGGAAAGTGTGTCCAGCAGGCTAATATAAAAGGTAGGGAGGAGGGACTTGGGGGAGGGGCGCTGGAAATGCGATAGGTGGAAGGAGGTCAAGGTGAGGGTGATAGGCCAGAATGGGGTGAGGGCGGAGAGGTCAGGAAGAAGATTACAGGTTAGGACGGCGGTGCTGAGTTCGAGGGATTTGACTGAGACAAGGTGGGGGGAGGGGAAATTAGGAAACTGGAGAAATCTGAGGACAAGGTGGGGGGAGGGGAAATGAGGAAATTGGAGAAATCTGAGGACAAGGGAGGACAGATTTCTCCAGTTTCCTCATTTCCCCTCCCCCCACCTTGTCCTCAGATTTCTCCAGTTTCCTCATTTCCCCTCCCCCTACCTTGTCCTCAGATTTCTCCAGTTTCCTCATTTCCCCTCCCCCCACCTTGTCCTCAGATTTCTCCAGTTTCCACATTTCCCCTCCCCCCACCTTGTCCTCAGATTCCGGTTGCCCTACTTATAGAAAAGATACAAAGGCTTTGGAGAGGGTGCAAAGAAGGTTTACCAGGATGCTACCTGGACTGGGGGGTTTGCCTTATGAAGGGAGGTTGACTAAGTTTCGACTTTTCTCTCTGGAGAGAAGGAGGAAGAGAGGTGACCCTGATCGAGGTATGCAAGGTAATGAGAGGAATGGATAGAGTCAACAGCCAGAGACTTTTCCCCAGGGCAGGATTGACTGGCACGAGGGGTCATAATTTTAAGATATTAGGAGAAAGGTATAGAGGAGACATCAGAGGTAGGTTCTTTACGCAGAGAGTTGTGAATACATGGAATGCGTTGCCAGTAGTGGTGGTGGAAGCAGAGTCATTAGGGACATTTAAGCGACTGCTGGACATGCACATGGACAGCAGTGAATTGTGGGGTCCGTAGGTTAAGTTATTTTATTTTACATTAGGCACATCTTGGGCCAAAGGGCCTGTTCTGTGCTGTACTTTTTTTATGTTCTATGGTCTATGAAGTATTCATCTGACAGTGAGGGATTGTGTAGACTGGGACTATATTCCCTGGAATGTATAACCTGCTTAAAGAGCTTGATAGGTTTTCACTGAAAAATTATTTTCCATTGCTGGGGAGTCTCAAACTACATAAGGGTCGTGTTCTCAAAATAAGGGATCAACTTAGGACTGAGATGAGGAGAAATTGCTTAACTCAAAGATTTGTGGATTTTTGGAATGCACTACCCCAGAGGACTATGGATGCTCAGTTGTTGAGTATCAAGCCAAAGTTTTATAGATTTGTTTTTGGATATTAAGGAACTTAAATTTAGGACGAGTGAAAGACAAGGAAATTGAGGTAGAGAATCAGCTGTGATGGATGTAGGTTTGCTCGCTGAGCTGGAAGGTTCATTTCCAGACACTTCGTCACCCTACTAGGTAACGTTTTCAGTGGGCCTAGTAAGGTGTCAAAACATCTGGAAATGAACTTTCCAACTCAGCGAGCAAACCTACATCCAAAACATCAAGCTGAGCTTCAAAACTTCTCAAAAATTCACTCATCAGCTGTGATCATACTGAATGGCCTACTCCAGTTCTCATTTCGTGTGTTCTCATTTTCTAAGATACATGTGTGATTTGAATTTATAACCCTCTCCAGTTCGATAGTTGCCACATGATGGCACGGTGGCACAGTGGTTAGCACTGCTGCCTCACAGCGCCAGAGACCCGGGTTCAATTCCCTGCCTCAGGCGACTGACTGTGTGGAGTTTGCACATTCTCCCCATGTCTGCGTGGGTTTCCTCCGGGTGCTCTGGTTTCCTCCCACAGTCCAAAAATGTGCAGGTTAGGTGAATTGGCCACGCTAAATTGCCCGTAGTGTTAGGTGAAGGGGTAAATGTGGGGGAATGGTTCTGGGTGGGTTGCACTTCGGTGGGTCGGTGTGGACTTGTTGGGCCGAAGGGCCTGTTTCCAACCTGTAAGTAATCTAATCTAATGATCGAAACGATCTTCCAGAAAGAATGGAAGGAGTCTTGCTTCTCACCTGCTCCTGCCCCCATGAATACTGCCTGAAGACCGATCAGGTGATAAGCAGAGGGAAATCAGGACTGAGTTCTGGGATTAATCTGTGATGTTCCCATCATTGCTCTCACAATTAACAATACTAACGGCTTTTCTCTGATCTGTGCAGATACGCAGGGACCTAAACATATTGCGAATGCTTAATTGTTTGAATGAAAAACTTGACCTTCTGCAACAAGTAGTCACCGAGAGTTGGAAACTTCTGCACTTGGACATGTGTTATTATCAATACCTCACTACCGCTAGGTGAGGAAGGGAGAAAAGGATAGTACCATAGTTAAAAGTATTGATATCAGAACAGATGTTTGAATATTGCAGAGGTTAAATAGCTTAGCTGAACATATGGAGCAATTTTATCCACTAGAGAGAGACACTATCCGTGTTAGAGGGCTGCACACTCTTCCGACCAAGCTTTTTCAAGTTTCAGATGCCTTAGAACGAGCAAGTTGTAGATCCAAAACCCACTTCAAAGACCTCAGCAGATAACCGAGGCTGGAACTCCAATGCAATTGTGAGGGTGTCCTGCACTGTTGGAGGTGTCTTGGATGAGATATTAACCTAGGTCGAGTCTACCCTCGGGTAAATGCGAAAGACATCCTGACACTTTTAAAGAAGAGCAGGTGTGTGATGTCCTGGCCAATATTTATTGCTCAACAACCACTTAAAACAATATCTGGCCATTTATTTTATTGCTATTAGTGGGTGCTTGCTGTGTGCAACTGGCTGCTATTTTTCCTACAATACAGTAATGAGTAATCTAGTGATTCTGATGTGTGGAAGTTAGAATGTCTTGAGGTTAGAAAAGGTGTTGTCTGGAACTGGATAACAATTAGAGTTTACAAAGTTTCAGTTTAAACTGATACAGTTGCCGTTTCCTTTGTCAATGAAATACTGAACGGTTGGTTGAAACGTTGACTCCATATCGGCCTTTTGTATCTCAGCCATGTATTAGAATAGTGATCTTTTCCTCAGTGACATGGACTAAACATTAATTTATTTACATCCATTGTTCTATTTAAAGTGATCACTAACAATGAAACGAAAATTTCCAAGTAACTCAAATCCTTCAGGTCAGAGTCTGAAAGCTGCAGTTTAGTATTTGCCTTCTTCAGCTGATTCCTTCTGATCCTCCATTTGGCAGGGTTATGAGTGTCAGATGTTCAAGGGCATTTCTGTGTGGGTTTGTGTGAGATGAGACAAGGGTCTGAAATGCCCCTCAGCCTCAGCTTCATATGTGCATCTACCTCAGTAATGCTTTCTGGGAAAGCTCTAGGTAACCTCAGAGCGGTATAATGCAACACATTCCCCAGGCAAAAGACAAAGGAAGATTATCCTGAATGTGTAAAGTGTGACCAAAATAGTGTTTTGTATAACTTCAGCATTTCCTCATTGCTTTTGGATTCTACTTTTATTTTTAAAATGTAGAATCAATATGTTTTTAACAGCTTTGTCAATATATCTCCCCATTCTAAAGCTCTGTGTACCTGAACCTAAAATTCTCTCTACAACTCTTAACATTTAAGAAGTTGTCATTTGATAATGTTTATTTCAACTTAAACGATAGAAAGACAAAACAGAAGATGGCAATTCACTGGTTCATTTCCCAGGGCAGTGTTTTGACCAATTGGAATCAATCTGCCTGTTTAAATTTAAACAAAGATTGGCAGTTAGTTGTCAGTCATCATCTAACTGGTGCATTCTGCCTACCAGTGCCTCTATCAATCAGATACCATTTGCCGAACAGTTTGCACGCTCTGCTCATAAGATATAAAACAGGTCATTTTTCTCTTTACCTGGTATTTCAAGTGAGTTGTCAAGATATAATGCTTTGATAAAATGTCTGTTTTCAAATGTATTTAGTATTTTAATGTATATTTTGTATCTTTATTTTTCCTCCTAAAATGTATAAGCGGTCCTTTCTCTACACTCAACATCAATCTGTACAACCAATATATCCCATTAAATCCATGCTGTCTGAAGTGACTATGGTCTGTCCTCTGTACCTGTGTTATCTGGACATTTGGGTTCAGATGATCTTCATAAAATGAGAAGAGCAATGATTCAATCACTCTTTATACTCTGCAAAATGGCTATTAACCATGACTCTCTTTTTATGTTCCTTAACTAACCCTCCATTCATGCTCCTGCATCCCAGCAAATGCCTTAATTTTATTAACAAACCGCCTATGTTTCTCCTTACCAAAGACCTTCTTTAAACCCCATCCAATGCATTTTTATTAACAGTGAACTCTGCTATTTTCTCAAAAACCTCTATCGAATATATATCATACTGAATATGATGATGTTTACAAGTCCACGCTGGCTGCCTTCAAATAGCCCGTAATGTTGAGGTGAATATTAATTTGATCCCATATAGAACTGAAACAATACCCTTGAACGCTGAAAATACACGTGTTACGCATTCAAACTTTGCAGCCCAGGTGACCATAGATGTTTGGATACAATTGTCACCATTTATGAATTAACCATCTGCACCTCCCCTGAGCGAAACACTTCACTGAGATTTCATATGCAGACTGGAATCCATCCCATTGTATTTCAGTCTGCTGAAAGCTAGGGGATGGAGAGTAGAAAATTCCAAACTACCGGTCCAACTGACAAGAGTCTATGAGTTGTAACATTTTAAGCATACCAGCAAGGTAAAGTAAGTAGACAGACTGGATGCAAGTACTTCCTCTGTTTGAGGAATCTAGAACCAAGAGTCACAGTCTCAGGATAAAGAGTAAGCCATTTAGGTTTGAGATGAGGAGACATTTCTTCACTGAGGGAGCGGTCACTCTGTGGAATTTGCTACCAGAGTCAGACGCTGCAATCATAGTAAATGGCAGAACTGTCTCAAAGGGCCAAATGGCCTACTCCTGCCCCTGGTTTCTGTGTTCCTAATCCAGCTCCACAAGTGGATGGATCTTCCCCCTCTCCCCTTTTGTCAATGACACTGCTATATTGGTATATTGAGGTGAGAAGCTCTGGTCAATTAATTATGAACATTCTGCCAAGGCTCCACATTCATCACTTCAATGCTCAGGGATCAGAATTACTTATTTGTTAAAAATGAACAGGACTCAACAGGAGCAGAAATAATTTCATATTACTTCAGCAATAACATTGAAGAGGACAGGGGCTATTATCCCTGGAGCCTCGAGGCTGAGGGGTGACCTTATAGAAGTTTCTAAAACCATGAGGGGCCTGGTTAGGGTGAGTAGCCGAGGTCTTTTCACCAGGGTAGGCAAGTCCAAAACTAGAGGCAGAGGTTTAAGATGAGAAGGAAAAGATTTAAAAGGGGCCTGAGAGCAACTTTTTTGTGGAGAGGGTGGTGTATGTATGGAATGAGTTGCCAAAGGAAGTGGTGGAGAGTGGTACAATTAAAAGGAATCCGGATAGGTACATGAATAGGAAGTGTTCAGAGGGATATGGGCCAAATGCTGGCAAATGCCGGCAGATGGGACTAGATTAATTTGGGATATCTGATTGAGATGGATAAGTTGGATCGAAGGTTCTCTTCCTGTGCTGTGTATCTCTACAACTTTGGGCGGTACGGTGGCACAGTGGTTAGCACTGCTGCCTCACAGCGCCAGAGACCCGGGTTCAATTCCTGCCTCAGGCGACTGACTGTGTGGAGTTTGCACATTCTCCCCGTGTCTACGTGGGTTTCCTCCGGGTGCTCCGGTTTCCTCCCACACTCCAAAGATGTGCAGGGCCAGGTGAATTGGCCATGCTAAATTGCCTGTAGTGTTAGGTAAGGGGTAAATGTAGGGGTATGGGTGGGTTTCGCTTCGGCGGGTCGGTGTGGACTTGTTGGGCCGAAGGGCCTGTTTCCACACTGTAATGTAATCTAATCTAAAACTCTATTTCTGGCACTCACCATTTTAACAAATTTTGTTAGTATATTTGCTGGGAGCATGCCTTTGAATATGCAGAGCAGATAGTTCATGTTGTCTGTCAATCAGCAAGGAATGCTGACTTGATTGTAGTGGTGCTTTTTTTTAACATCCAAGCACCCCTAACAGCATCTTTTAACTTCACAAAGCTGAACATGAAACCGGCCAGAAAAAGGAACAAATCCACCTGGAAGGGTTCCTCAGCTACTTTAAGGTGGATTTCTCTTGGCTCTTGGTAGTGATGTGACATGTAATGATGCCTTTGGTTCTGACTTTGAGTTCAAATCACACCCCTTGCTCCCAGACATGGATTATGTAGTTTCTATGTCCTTGGTTGGTACATCTGACTGTAGTACCAATGAACACACCCTCAATTCCTTGTTGAACAAACCTCAAAAGTCATACAGTCCATGTATTACTGGCCATCCAAGACCTCGCGGACAAATCATTCTCTGTTCTGCATTCCCATAAACGTTTATGTGCTATTGGCTGTCCTGGTGCTCCTACACAGCATAGCTGTTGAAAACTGCTGACTTTCACTCGGGGAGGTTGGTCTTGAGCTGTTTTGGACCATCAGATCCAGGTCCGGGACTGTACCACCAGTAATAGACAGAAGTAAAAGCATTGATGGGGTGGCAGTGGTAGGAGTTTGCAAGCTGATATCCTGAATGAGGACAGCAGGTTTGTCCTTCACTGCCAGTCCCCGAGGTAGCACTCCAATAATTGAACTGAATTATGTTTATTGTCACATGAAAACACATGGCTATAGTGAAATGTTTACAAGTCGCCATTTACTGCATCATTTTAGGTACAAGGGTACCTAGGTATGGAATCTAGTAATTCTAGTAACTTGCTGCTGTAGGAAGGTGGGAGGCTACTTTTTCTATTCATTCATGGGATGTAGATGTCAAACTGGACCAGCATTTATTACCCATCCCATGTTGCCCTGGAGAAGGTAACAATGGGGCACCTTCTGAAACGACTGTAATCCATTTGATGCAGGTACGCCCACAATGATGTTAGGGAGGGAGCTCCAGGATTTTAACCCAGCGACTCTGAAGAAATGGCTGTGTATTTCCGGGTCAGGGGGATTAGTAACTTAGAGGTGAATTTGTAGGTGTTGGTTTTTCCCTTGTATCTTTCCCTGCAGGGACTTACCATCTGTTGCGTTATCCTTTCCTCCTGCTCTGACTACAACCTGAGACCCAGCTCCTTATCAAACTTGTGAATTATTTACAGTATCAGTATCCAAGCTGGTGTTTCTGCATATCAGAATGACTGGTGTTGTTTCATCTTTATCCGTCTCTCCTTATGGGTAACATGGTGGCACAGTGGTTAGCACTGCTGCCTCACAGCGCTAGGGACCTGGGTTCAATTCCAGCCTCGAGCAACTGTCTGGGTGGAGTTTACGCATTCTCCCCATGTCTACATGGGTTTGCTTATGCGTGCTCTGGTTTTCTGCAACAGTCCAAAGATGGGTGGGTTAGATGGCTTGGCTATGGGAAGTGCAGGGTGGCTCTGGGTGGGATGCTCTTCAGAGGGGTTATAGGAATAGGGTAGGGAGATTTGATTTGGGTGGGATGCTCTGTGGAGAGTCAGTGTGGACACGATGGGCAGAATGGCCTCTTTTTATACTGTAGGGATTCTATAATTCCGCCATCTTTGGTTAGTTCCTGTACCTGTTCCCCTGCCTGGCCAGATTGCAATTCTTTGGTATCTGGAGAAAGATACAATTACAGGGTTGAGGTGAACATAGAACAATACAGCACAGTACAGGCCCTTCAGTCTTCAATGTTGTGCTGGCCTTCTATCCTACTCTGAGATCAAATTAACCTACATACCCTTCATTGTACTAACTTCCATGTGCCTATCCAAGAGTCCCTAATGTATCTGAGTGGGTGAGTAGAAGTCAAGAGGTGCTTGCTTACACCATCTGCCACTTTTAATTCAGGATGAGGGCAAGTGGGATATGAGAAAGTAGACTAACACTGAAGTACCGTCCTCCTTAAGGATTTCAGCCTGCTGTCGGCTCTGGCCTCAAACATGCACCATCTCCTCCCAAAGGCCAGAGACAGGCAGCAGTACCTGACTCACCAGTTGGCCACTGACTCTGGTTGTGTGCCACCTTCTCCTGCAAGAATCATAGAGATTTAACAGCATAGAAAGAGGCCCTTCAGCCCATTGTGTCTGCACTAGTTATACTGTTGGCCTGTTTACTTGTATGCTGTGGCATTTCAAGTGTTGAACAATGTACCTCTTAAATGTCTTGAGGGTTCCTGCCTCTGCTACCTATTTAGGCAGTGAGTTTCAGATGTCCATCACCCTCTGGGTGAAATTTCCTCAAATTTCTGTGAAATCTTCAGTCCCTGCCTTAAAACTATACCTCTAGGTATTGACCCCTTTCCTAAGTACTTACCCTCTACAGTGATTTGGTTAATAAAGACAAGTATCTCATATGCCTTCCTAACCTGCTGCCTTCAAGGATTTATGATCAGGTACAGCTCTGAACTTCAGTACTTCCGAGGGTGCTACCATTCAATGCATGTGTACTCCCTTGCCTTGTTAGTCCTCTCAAAATGCGTCTCATTTTTCAGGATTAAATTCTATTTCAACCCATCTGTCCAGCCCATCTATTCTCTAAGGTTTTCCACCAATCTGTTTAACGCACCATCAGTTTTCATTACATTCGTAACTAAATCATTATCATACACTACAAACAGCAAGGTATCCAGCACTGAACCCTGTGGTACACCAGGCTTCCAATCACAACACTACCCTTTGACCATCAGCCTCTGCTTTCTGCTGTTAAGCTAATGTTGGATCCAGTTTGATTCAGGAACAGCTTCTTCCCCCACTGTTATCAGGCTTTTAAATGGACCACTCAAGTGTTAATCCTGATCTCTCATTCTGCACTTCCTCTGCAGCTGTAACACTATTGTGCACTCCCTTGTGCTCCCCTGATGCACTTTGATTGGTACAATCTGTACAGCATGTAAAAAGAAACACTTTTCACTGTATCGCAGTAAAATGTGACAATAAATCCGTCGATCAATTTGCCAAATTTTCCCGGATCCCATGGGCTCTTAGCTCCTTAACCAATCTCCCATGCAAGGCCTTGCCACAAGTTTTACTGAACTCCATACAGATTGCGTCAACTGCACTACTCTCACCTACACACCTAGTTAGCTCCTTCAAAGCATCAATCAAATTTGTTAGGCATGATCCCCGCACCCCACCCCCCCCCCCCCCACCCCCATCTTTATTAAATGTTGCCTCTCAAAATGGAAATTTGTTCTATCTAACAATTACTTTTTCCAATAGTTTCCCTACTACAGTTGTTAGATTCACTGGCCTGCAATTTCCTGGTTGTCCCTGCCACACTTCTTGAATAATGGAACCACATTAATTGCCCTCCATCCTCTGGCACCTCTCCTGTGGCCAGAGAGGATTTGAAAATTAACATCAGAGCCTCTGCAGTCTCCATCCTGGTCTCCCACAGCAGCCTGGAATACATCCTATTTGGTCCTCTGTCTTTATCCATTTTCAGGCCTGTTCAAATCACTCAAAGTCTTTTCTCTCTCAATGCATGGTCACTTGTAATGTTGGTCACTCAGTCTAATTATTACCCACATGTGAAGTGGAAATGTATGTAGTTCAGTACACACAATTCTGTTTGTATAATTTTTTGCTTATCCACGCTGGGTCCATTAGCAAATTCTTGAGCCATCCACGTAATTATAAGATTCCCCAAAATGCTGATAATTTCCTCTAAACAAGATGTCCAACTGTGCACTGTAACATAATGGGGAAGTTAGGGTTACACCTCTTCACATCATTAATGGAAGACCTACACTTCAAGAATAACAGTGACCACACTTTATTCCTACATTCCTGGTTTATGTTAATCCCACTATCACTTTTACTACACTGTAGAGAGTTTACTGAGACTCCCTCTTTAAAATAATTGGATTGTGGTTTATGACAATGGTGGAGATAGTGTAATTCCCACTTTGAATGATCTCCAAAGTGAGAACACCATATCAATGAAATCAGAAATATGAGAAACTTTCTTTAAATGTCATTTATTTACCTCACAGAGTGATGAAAGGAGACTGAATAGTAACTTTTCAGAAGGGAATTCAATGTAGAATTGAGTAGGAGATGTTTCCATTGTCCTGGGGGAAAGAGCAGACATGATGGATTGAATGGCCTCCTGTCGCCTTGCTTGAGTCCTTGATTCTTAACTATCTGGTTCCCCAGTACTTAAGGATTTTCCGTATCTCAAATATTCTGATTTTAAGGAGTGTATTTTTTCCTGTTCTTGAACCGTATTTTCTCTCTGCAGATTTTTCCAGTGGCTTCCTGAGCGAATTCGAATTCCTTCTCGCAGGGTCATGTGCAGATCCTCACCATGTCGATTCAGGAGACGTTGCTGCACTCGATCCTGCTGGGAGAGCCTGCTGTGATCAGTGAGTACACATCATCCGACAAGAAAACAACCACTGTGTGCTCACAGCCAAGCCAACATCGATCAGGGTCACATTCTTCCACAAGGAGTGTCACTCATGTTTAGAAATATGAAGGTGCCGGTGTTGGACTAGAGTGGACAAAGTTAAAAATCACACGACACCAGGTTTATTTGGAAGCACTAGCTTTCGGAGCGCTCCACAGCTACTTAATGAAGGAGCAGCGCTCCGAAAGCTAGTGCTTCCAAATAAACCTTTTGGACTATAACCTGGTGTTGTGTGATTTTTAACCCTGTTTAAAGAGACCTTGAAGGTAAAAACAATGATTGCAGATGCTGGAAACCAGATTTTGGATTAGTGGTGCTGGAAGAGCACAGCAGTCCAGGCAGCATCCAGGGAGCATTAAAATCGACATTTCGGGCAAAAGCCCTTCATTAGGAATAAAGGCAGTGAGCTTGAAGGGTGGAGAGATAAGCTAGAGGAGGGTGGGGGTGGGGAGAAAGTAGCATAGAGTACAATGGGTGAGTGGGGGAGGGGATGAAGGTGATAGGTCGGGAGCGGGGGGAGGGTGAAGTGGATAGGTGGAAAAGAAGATAGACAGGTAGGACAAGTCATGGGGACAGTGCTGAGCTGGAAGTTTGGAACTAGGGTGAGGTGGGGGAAGGGGAAATGAGGAAACTGTTGAAGTCCACATTGATGCCCTGGGGTTGAAGTATTCCAAGGCGGAAGATGAGGCATTCTTCCTCCAGGCGTCTGGTGGTGAGGGAGCGGCGGTGAGGGAGGCCCACCTCCATGTCCCTGGCAGAGTGGGAGGGGGAGTTGAAATGTTGGGCCACAGGGCGGTGTGGTTGATTGGTGCGGGTGTTCCGGAGATGTTCCCTAAAGCGCTCTGCTAGGAGGCATCCAGTCTCCCCAATGCAGAGGAGACCGCATCGGGAGCAACGGGTACAATAAATGATATTGGTGGATGTGCAGGTAAAACTTTGATGGATGTGGAAGGCTCCTTTAGGGCCTTGGATGGAGGTGAGGGAGGAGGTGTGAGCGCAGGTTTTACAATTCCTGCCGTGGCAGGGGAAGGTGCCAGGATGGGAGGGTGGGTTGTAGGGGGGCGTGGACCTGACCAGGTAGTCACGGAGGGAACGGTCTTTGCGGAAGGCAGAAAGGGGTGGGGAGGGAAATATATCCCTGATGGTGGGGTCTGTTTGGAGGTGGCGAAAATGTCGGCAGATGATTTGGTTTATGCGAAGGTTGGTAGGGTGGAAGATGAGCACTAGGGGCGTTCTGTCCTTGTTACGGTTGGAGGGGTGGGGTCTGAGGGCGGAGGTGCGGGATGTGGATAAGATGCGTTGGAGGGCATCTTTAACCACGTGGGAAGGAAAATGGCCTAAAGAAGGAGGCCATCTGGTGTGTTCTGTGGTGGAACTGGTCCTCCTGGGACAGATATGGCGGAGGCGGAGGAATTGGGAATACGGGATGGCATTTTTGCAAGAGATAGGGTGGTGGGCGGCACAGTGGCACAGTGGTTAGCACTGCTGCCTCACAGCGCCGGAGACCCGGGTTCAATTCCCGCCTCAGGAGACTGACTGTGTGGAGTTTGCACATTCTCCCCGTGTCTGCGTGGGTTTCCTCCGGGTGCTCTGGTTTCCTCCCACAGTCCAAAGATGTGCAGGGTCAGGTGAATTGGCCATGCTAAATTGCCCGTAGTGTTAGGTAAGGGGTAAATGTAGGGGTATGGGTGGGTTGCGCTTCGGCGGAGCGGTGTGGACATGTTGGGCCGAAGGGCCTGTTTCCACACTGTAATGTAATCTAATCTAATCTAATCTAAAAAGAAGTGTAATCCAGGTAGCTGTGGAAGTCGGTGGGTTTGTAAAAAATATCGGTGTCAAGTCAGTCGTCATTAATGGAGATGGAGAGGTCCAGGAAGGGGAGGGAGGTGTCAGAGATGGTCCAGGTAAATTTAAGGTCAGGGTGGAATGTGTTGGTGAAGTTGATGAATTGCTCAACCTCCTCGCGGGAGCACGAGGTGGCGCCAATGCAGTCATCGATGTAGCGGAGGAAGAGGTGGGGAGTGGTGCCGGTGTAATTACGGAAGATCAACTGTTCTACGTAGCCAACAAAGAGACAGGCATAGCTGGGGCCCATACGTGTGCCCATGGTTACCCCTTTGGTCTGGAGGAAGTGGGAGGATTCAAAGGAGAAATTGTTAAGGGTGAGGACCAGTTCGGCCAAACGAATGAGAGTGTCGGTGGAAGGGTACTGTTGGGGACGTTGGGAGAGGAAAAAACGGAGGGCTTGGAGGCCCTGGTCATGGCAGATAGAGGTGTGGATGGATGGTAAAGATGAGGCGTTGGGGGCTGGGGAAATGGATGTCTTGGAGCAGGTGGAGGGCGTGGGTGGTGTCTCGAACGTATGTGGGCAGTTCCTGGACTAGGGGGGATAGGACAGTAACCAGGAAGGTAGAAATGAGTTCAGTGGGGCAGGAGCATGATGAGACAATGGGTCGGCCAGGATGGTCAGGCTTGTGGATCTTGAGAAGGAGGTAGAACCGGGCAGTGCGGGGTTCCCGGTTGGAAGCTGTGAGTGGGAGATCTCCTGAGGTGATGAGGTTCTGTATGGTCTGGGAGATGATGGTTTGGTGATGGGGGGTGGGGTCATGGTCGAGGGGGCGGTAGGAAGAGGTGTCCTCGAGTTGGTGTTTGGCTTCAGCGGTGTAGAGGTCAGTGCGCCGACTACCACTGCGCCCTCTTTATCCGCTGGCTTGATGGTGAGTTCAGGATTGGAGCAGAGGGATTGGAGGGCTGCGCGTTGTGAGGGTGAGAGGTTGGAGTGGGGGAGGGTGGGTAGACAGGTTGAGGCGGTTAATGTCCCGGTGGCAGTTGGAAATGAAGAGGTCGAGGGCAGGTAATAGGCCAGCGCGGGATGTCCAGGTGGATGCAGTGTGTTGGAGGTGGGCGAAGGGGTCCTCGGAAGGTGGGCGGGAGTCCTGATTGTGAAAGTAAGCTCGGAGGCGGAGGCAACGGAAGAATTGTTCGACGTCATGGCGTGTATTAAATTCATTGATGCGTGGACTGAGGGGGATGAAGGTGAGTCCTTTGCTGAGGACTGATCGTTCGTCCTCAGTGAGAGGGGGGTCTAGAGGGATGGTGACCTGGGCAGGTCCACGCCCCCCCTTACAACCCACCTTCCCATCCTGGCACCTTCCCCTGCCATTGCAAAGCCTGCGCCCACACCTCCTCCCTCACCTCCATCCAAGGCCCTAAAGGAGCCTTCCACATCCATCAAAGTTTTACCTGCACATCCACCAATATCATTTATTGTATTCGTTGCTCGCGATGCGGTCTCCTCTGCATTGGGGAGACTGGACGCCTCCTAGCAGAGCGCTTTAGGGAACATCTCCGGGAAACCCACACCAATCAACCACACCGCCCTGTGGCCCAACATTTCAACTTCCCCTCCCACTCTGCCGAGGACATGGAGGTCTTGGGCCTCCATCACCTCCGCTCCCTCACCACCAGACGCCTGGAGGAAGAAAGCCTCATCTTCCGCCTCGGAACACTTCAACCCCAGGGCATCAATGTGGATTTCAACAGTTTCCTCATTTCCCCTTCCCCCACCTCACCCTTGTTCCAAACTTCCAGCTCAGCACTGTCCCCATGACTTGTCCTACCTACCTATCTTCTTTTCCACCTATCCACTCCCCCCTCCCCCCGCTCCCTGACCTATCACCTTCATCCCCTCCCCCACTCACCCATTGTACTCTATGCTACTTTCTCCCCACCCCCACCCTCCTCTAGCTTATCCCTCCACGCTTCAGGCTCACTGCCTTTATTCCTGATGAAGGGCTTTTGCCCGAAATGTCGATTTTACTGCTCCTTGGATGCTGCCTGGACTGCTATGCTCTTCCAGCACCACTAATCCAGAATAAAGAGACCTTGTACCAATTCCAACCAACCATGACTCCAGTCCACAGCTGGTGCAACCCATATGTCTACACAATCCACACCCCAGAATTGATTTCACCCCAGCATTATCCAAATCCCAGCTCTGTCCACTTCCCCGCTCCCCCGCAGTGTCCACACACCAGCACTTCAACCCCACAGCTCTGGCTACCACCCATCATTGTCCACCATGCCAGTCCTATACAGCCCACAACACTGCTATCTCCCCACAATTGCCCACCTCCCCCAGCATTGTCCATCCCCAACACTGTCCACCCCATCCCCCAGCACTATCCACCCCCATTGCATTGCCCACCCCCAACACTGTCCACTCCAGCCAGCACTGTCCACCCCACCCCCAGCACTATCCACCCCCCCAACACTGTCCACCCCACCCAGCACTGTCCACCCCATCCCCAGCACTATCCACCCCCCCAACACTGTCCACCCCACCCAGCACTGTCCACGCTATCCCCAGCACTATCCATCCCCCCAGCATTGTCCACCCCAACACTGTCCACCCCACCCCCAGCACTATCCTCCCCCACTGCATTGTCCACCCCTCAGCACTGGCCACCTCGCCCCCAACACTGTCCACACCCTCCCAGCACTGTCCACTTACTCAGCACTGCCAACCACCCCAGCACTGTCCACTTCCCCCCCCAGCACTGTCCACTTACTCAGCACTGCCAACCACCCCAGTACTGTCCACTCTCTAGCACTGTCCATCCCTGCAGTACTGTCCATCCCCCCAGCACTGTCCACCCTCAAGCACTGTCCACACCACCCAAGCACTGTCCACACACCCCTGCACTGTCCACACCCCTCCGCACTGTCCACCCTCTAGCACTGTCCACCCTCTAGCACTGTCCACCCTCTAGCACTGTCCACACACCCCCAGCACTGTCCACCCTCTAGCACTGTCCACCCTCTAGCACTGTCCACCCTCTAGCACTGTCCACACACCCCCAGCACTGTCCACCCTCTAGCACTGTCCACATCCCCTCGCACTGTCCACCCTCTAGCACTATCCACACCCCAGCATTGTCCACAACCCCAGCACTGTCCACCCTCTAGCACTGTCCACACTGTATCACTGTCCACCCCCAAGCACTGTCCACCCCCCCAGCACTGTCCACTGCCCCAGCACTGTCCACTTCCCAGCACTGTCCACTTCCCAGCACTGTCCACCCCCCCAGCACAGTCCACCCTCCCAGCACTGTCCATCTCCCACAGCACTGTACACCATCCCCAGCACAGTCCACCCTCCCAGCACTGTCCATCTCCCACAGCACTGTACACCATCCCCAGCACTGTCCACCCCCCCAGCACTGTCTACTCCCCCCAGGACTGTCCACCCCTCCCAGCACTGTCCACCCCCCCAGCACTTTCCACCCCCCCCAGCACTGTCCGCCTCCCAGCACTGTCCATCCCCCAGCACTGTCTAACCCTCCCAGCACTGTCCACCTCCCAACACTGTCCACTACCCCCAGCACTGTCCACCCCCCCAGTACTGTCCACCCACCCCCAGCACTGTCCGCCTCCCTGCATTGTCCACCTCCCAGCACTGTCCAACCCTCCCAGCACTGTCCACCTTCCAACACTGTCCACCCACCCCCAGCACTGTCCGCCTCCCTGCATTGTCCACCTCCCAGCACTGTCCAACCCTCCCAGCACTGTCCACCTTCCAACACTGTCCACTACCCCCAGCACTGTCCACCCCCCCAGTACTGTCCACCCACCCCCAGCACTGTCCGCCTCCCTGCATTGTCCACCTCCCAGCACTGTCCAACCCTCCCAGCACTGTCCACCTTCCAACACTGTCCACCCACCCCCAGCACTGTCCGCCTCCCTGCATTGTCCACCTACCAGCACTGTCCAACCCTCCCAGCACTGTCCACCTTCCAACACTGTCCACTACCCCCAGAACTGTCCACCCCCCCCCAGCACTGTCCACCCCCCCAGCACTGTCCAACCCCCCCAGAACTGTCCACCCCCCCCCCCCCCCACCGCCCAGCACAGAGTGGTAGGTACAAGTTAGATTCCACGTTTGGGGTGAATCCAGCTGGGCTTCTTTGTGATTGTGGGACCAGTGCCACCCAGTCCCTCTACATTCATTACTGATTGAAACCACGTTCCTGTGAATATCCTGACAAATAACTAATGCTGACTACTCATATTACTTGTATACTGCAGGGATCCTGACCTGGTGGAAACAAATGCTCTTTTTGACACTAGACTTGTTGCAATTTATTGTAGATTTTGAGCTTTCTGTTATATTTATCTCTTTTTGTTATGTCAGTTCAAAATTAAGCAATTTTTGCTTTTGACATTTTCCACCATTATTCTTGATTGCCACTACAATTACACTGTCAAATATTATCACTACAGGCTGCAGAGTGCCAAATATTACTTTAATAAATATGTCTCTGACAAGAAAGGGAGTTTGCAAAGGCCTAACAATTACAGGAACTAGCAAGCCGTCAGGTGCTAGTCTGCATTCAGCACTGCCTGAACCGTGTAATTGTACTTCTCACAAGCTTGGCTGTGTCAGGGGAAATCGAGTTTCGCATGGTCAGTCTACCACAAATGACAACGTCTGTGTCAGTCAACCTATGAAAGACGTTACCATGTCATGATGTTTTCCTGTTCCCTCAAACACACCCCAGGGACATTGGCCAACTCGGGCAGTTTGAGGTTCAAAATGTCTCAGAGAGGCATAGAAAATAGGAACAGGAGTAGGCCATTCAGCCCTTCGAGCCTGGACCACCATTCAATATGGATCATGATTGATCATGCAGTTTAAGTATCCCATTCCCACTTTCTTTCCACATGCTTTGATCCCTTTAGCCGTAAGGGCGACATCCAGTCCCCTCTTGAATATATCTACTGAACTGGCCCCAAAGGCTTTTTGTGGTAGAGGTTTTCACAGGTTCACAACTCTCTGAGAGAAGAAATTCTTCCTCATCTCAGTCCTGAGTGTATTACCCCTTATTCTTGGTTAAAAATCACAAACTCCAGGTTACATACCTGTAGGAGAAAGTGAGGACTGCAGATGCTAGAGATCAGAGTTGAAATGTGTGTTGCTGGAAAAGCGCAGCAGGTCAGGCAGCATCCAAGGAGTAGGAGAGTCGATGTTTTGAATATTATTCTTGATGAAGAGCTAATGCTTGAAATGTCGACTGTCCTGCTGCTCGGATGCTGCCTCACCGGCTGTGCTTTTCAATGTCAGGTTATAGTCCAACAGGTTAATCTGGAAATACTATCTTTCGGAGCTGCACCTTCATCAGGTGGCTGTGGAGCAGGATTATAAGACACAGAATTTACAGAACAACCTCAATTATCCAAATGAAATGGGAGGGGAGTATCTTGTTCGGATAACTGTGCTCAGATAACTGATTTTTCAGATAATGGATAATATTTTTATGGGACCTTGGGATCACATTCGGATAATCCAAAATTTAGTTAATTGATTTTCAGATAACCGAGGTTGTTCTGTATAGCAAAAGATCTGAGTGTCATGCAACTGAAACGATATATTGAGCAAATCTAGATTGCTGTTAAGTCTTTCATCTTTTCGAATGGGTTGCATGTTTCAGTTCATTAATATGTAAATCCCAGAACTTCTTCCCAGTCACATTCTCGAGATAACTTAATGTTTTATTAAAAAAAACGGGACATCTCACCTCAAACAATAGGGTAAGATGTGAGGTTAGAGTCTGTCTGTATCCCAGTCTTGAGCCGAGCTGGTTCTATTTTTAACGTAGGAATTTATAAAATGGATTGACTGCCTGCAGGTTGTGTGCTTTTTGAACAAAATAGAAAGTATCTGCAGTTACAAATCAGCAAATGCAAATTCACCCCATAAACCGATGTGTGTGTGCATATGCATGTGAGGGGGAAGAGAGAGAGAGAGTGTGTGTGTATGTGTGTGAGTTATGCCTGTGAGTGTGTTTGCGTGTGAGTGTGCTTGCATGTGCTTGGTAGAGGATGTGTGTGAGTGTGATAGAGTATAAGCTTGTGAGAGGTTGTTTGCATGAGTGTATGTGTGTTTGAGAGATAGCCTGCGTATGAGAGAGGGTCTGCGTGAGTGTGTGAGTATGTAAGTGTGTGTGTGTGTGTAGTGTAGTGGAGTCACCTGTAGTGTGACATGAACCCAAGGCCCGAGTTGAGGCCATCATCACGGGTACCAAACTTGGCACACACAAAGTCTATGGGATGAATCTGCATTTGCTGAATTATAATTGCAGATACATTCTATTTTGTTCAAAAAGCACACAACCTGCAGGCAGTCAATCCATGTAACATTTTATAAACTCCTATTTTGGAAATAGAACCAGTCTGGCTCAACATTAGACTCTAACCTCATACCTATAATGCATTGTCTGAGCTGAGATGTTACTTTTTTTTTTATAAAACTTTAAATTATCTCGAGATTGTGACTTGAAAGAAGTTCTGGGATTTACACAGTAATGAACCAAAACCTGCAACCCATTCTAAAAGATAAAAGACTTAACAGCAATCTAGGTTTATTCAATATATCGTGCCAGTTGCATGACACTGAGATCTTTTGCTATAAATTCTGCATCTTATGATCCTACTCCACCCAGCTACCTGACGAAAGAGCAGCACTCCAAAGGTTAGTATTTCCAAATACACCTGTTCGCCTATAACCTGGTACTGGGTGATTTTTAACTTTGTCCACTGCAGTCCAACACCAGCACCTCCACATCACCCTTATTCTTGTGACCCCTAGTTCTGGACTTCTCCAAAATCGGGAACATTTTTCCTGTATCTAGCCTGTCCAGTTCCATCAGGATTTTATATGTTTCTGTGAGATCCCCCCTCATTTTTCTAAATTCCAGCAAGTGCAAGCCCAGTTGGTCCAGTCTTTCCTCATATATCAATCCTGCCATCCCAGGAAACAGTCTGGTGAACCTTTGCTGGACTCCCTCAGTAGCAAGAATGCCCTTTCTCAGACTAGGAGACCAAAACTGCACACAATATTGTAACTGAGCTTTCACTGGTTTCCTCAAGAAGAGGTGACATCATGTGGTCATCAGGAAGTTTATTAACCACGTGACCTTCATGAACAGAAAAGGTTTTGCATTCAGCTAACGCACAGGTAATATCTGCTCAAAGAGATGTTATAATGCATTCTAAACCTCAGTTTACATCGAGCTGAATTTTCTGTATCTCACTTTTTCAGAATCAGACCATTGATGGTAGACTCTGTTCGTGATTTTGGGCACCACCGGCTGATGGCAACATATTATATAGAAAAGTCTTTTATGTGAAGTGCAAAAAATTGCTATGAATGTTTGGAAGTGTGAAATAAAAGCAGAAAATGCTACAAGCATATGGTAGGTCCAGCAAACCTCTACAGGAGAAGGATCACTAATGCTGGTTGTGACCCAGTTCCAATGAAGAGTCACACTTGAAAAAGTGACCGACTCGGCTTAGTTCTACCTGCACTTCAGTTCCAGTATTTTGTGGATTTACCCATGATGCAGGAACTGTTGCTACACTGTGAAGGGGTTGGGTGTGCATGCAGACTCAGTACACAAATGCACATACATAGAGACAGATAGGCACTTTCCAACTCCAACAGAACACACAGCTACACAAACAGAATAACCGAGCAGTTGGGTAATGGTGCTATTCGAAAGGATTTAATGGAGGTTACCTGTGAATTTTCAGTGGCAAAAGGAACTTGTCTGTCTATGTTAATGCAAAGCATATCTATAATAGTTAAGATTGATTTCAATTAAGTTGTACTCCTGTTTTAAATGATCAAGAGAAAATGTTCATCAGGTCAAGAAAGTTTGAGAGTTCTGTGTAATTGGCATTGAGATGAAATTGCAGCATTTCTAAAAACCTTGACACTAATATGATGACAATGTAAGCTGCAAATGAGCTCAATGATTGAACTCTGGGAGTGAGGAATATTTTACAATGTTGCTATGTTGTACTGGATTGAGTTGTATGACTTGGCAGCCATCATTGGCATCTGTAATTGGTAAACGTAACTGTACAATTAAGAGAAATAAGGAAAGACAACAATCAAATATTTCATTGAACAATAGTCCTAATGCTACTGGGATCAGGAGTGAAGGAGGTGCAAGTTAATGTAAAATTCCTAATTCTGAAGGTTTGCTATGAATAAAAGGTGGGCCTTGTGTGATAAAAGCAATAGAAATAAAAATGAGGACCTCAAACTCATTATGGGGAAATCTGAGTTTGAATGGAAACTAAGATTATCAAATTACAGCACTCAAAAAGACTGAATGTGAAAGACAGACAATATTGGCTGACAAAAACAAAGTGCTGCAAATACTCAGCAGGTCTGGCAGCATCTATGGAGAAAGAAACTCTGGAGTTAATCTTTTGACTTTGGTAGGACTTATCTTCATTATATTTCCCAATACCACTCCAACATAAAAAGAAATTTGTTTGTTGACCTCTTCTGCTATGCCAACAGGCTATCTCTCACCAAGCCTAACCTTCTGAATACCAAACTAGTCTAGTCAACAAACTCCAACCTTCAAATTCACTGAGGGGAAAGTGAGGACAGCAGATCCTGGAGATCAGAGTCGAGAGTGTGGTGCTGGAAAAGCACAGCAGGTCAGACAGCATCCGAGGAGCAGGAGAATCGACATTTTGGGCACAAGCCCTTCATCAGGAGGTTCTCCAACTTGGCTTTGTCTAATCATTATTACTGTGCATCAGGTTTGCTCTTGCAGCTACACAAATTGAATGGAATATGGGAAATATGCTGAGTATTTCTGGCCTGCATGCATAACTGCCAAATGGTCCTGAGAGTGTAGAAATCACTGATCAATAATTAAACTTCACTATTAACTGAACAGAGACTGCAGAAATCATTCATGCAAATCTACAATAATAATTTCCAAAAAATATACTTTTTTTACTTTAAGCATTATAAAGATATACTACATGACCATTCAAAGTTGACATTAAATAAAATGCAAAATAAATTACAAAATGTTTTCTATATTTGTATGTTGCTAAATCAGTTTCATCCAAAACTGCATGTTTCTCAACAGTAAACAAGATGTGGAGGTGCTGTTTTTTCTCTGATTAGATTCCCTACAGTGTGGAAACAGGCCCTTCAGCCCAACCAGTCCACACCGACCCTCCGCCTAATGCACCTAACACTATGGGCAATTTAGCATGGCCAATTCACCTAACCTGCGCATTTTTGGAATGTGGGAGGAAACCAGAGCACCCGGAGGTAACCCATTCAGACACGGGGAGAACGTGCAAACTCCACACAGAGAGTCACCCAAGCCTAGAATGGAACCTGGGACCCTGGTGCTGTGAGGCAGCAGTGCTAACCACTGAGCTACTGTGCCACTCTCTATGTTGGACTGGAGTGTACAAAGTTAAAAATCACAAAATCAGGTTATAGTCGAAAGGTTTATTTGGAAGTACTCATTTTCGGAGTGCTGCTCCTTCATCATGTAGCTGTGGAGCAGGACCATAAGACACAGAATTTATAGCATAAGACCACAATGTCATGCAACTGATACGATATATTGAGCAAATCTAGCTTGCTGTTAAGTCTTTCATCTTTTAGAATGGGCTGCAGGTTTTGGTTCATTAACATGTAAATCCCAGAACTTCTTTCAAGTCACATTCTCGAGATAGCTTAAGGTTTAACTGTGGATGTTGGATATCTGAAACAAAATCAGAAATAGTTGGACAAACTCAACAGGTCTGGCAGCACCTGTGGAGAGAAAGCAGAAGCAAAATTTCAGGTCCAATGACCTCTTTCGGTATAGATGCTGAAGACAGGGGGGGCAGTTAACAATATGGACAAGGAGAAAGTGAGGACTGCAGATGCTGGAGATCAGAGCTGAAAATGTGTTGCTGGAAAAGCACAGCAGGTCAGGCAGCATCCAGGGAACAGGAGAATCGACGTTTCGGGCATGAGCCCTTCATCAAGAGGTTCTTCAACTTGGCTTCGTCTAATCATTATTACTGTGCATCAGGTTTGTTCTTGTAGCTACACAAATTGAATGGAATATGGGAAATATGCTGAAGAACGGCTCATGCCCGAAACGTCGATTCTCCTGCTCCTTGGATGCTGCCTGACCTGCTGCACTT
The DNA here is from genome assembly GCF_037043375.1 of Chiloscyllium plagiosum. Lineage (NCBI taxonomy): Eukaryota > Metazoa > Chordata > Chondrichthyes > Orectolobiformes > Hemiscylliidae > Chiloscyllium > Chiloscyllium plagiosum. Next base: position 66,853,128 of record NW_028270153.1, read on the forward strand.
TTCCAGCAATATGGACAAGGAGCCCAGAGAGAGAGAGAGAGTATAGCAACTGGGCAGACAAAGGAATGGATAAAAGTGAGCTGAAGAAAAGCTGCTAACGGTCCTCACTTTCCACCCCACCAGCATCTACATCCAAAGGATCATAAGCCACCACTTCCTACAACTCCTGTGGGATGCTCCCTCCATTGTCATCTGCAGGACTGTTCCCTCCAGGTCATCCTGGTCCACCCCTCCTGGACACTTGCCCAAGCAACCACAAAATTATAACACCTACCCATTTACTTCCTCCCTCCTCACCATCCAAAGCCAGGTGAAGCAGTGATTTACCTGCACTCCATTCAATCTAGTCCACTGTATTCACTGCTCACACTCTGGAGAGATGAAATGCAGACTGGGTGATTGCTTTACAGAACACATATTCTAACCGCAAAAATAATCCTGATCTTCCTGTTGCCTGTCACTTCAGTACACCACCGTGTTCCCTGGCCAATGGTCTCAGGCTTGTTGCCATGCTCTAGCACAAGCTGGAAGAACAGCATCTCATTTTCCACTTGAGGACCCTTAACCTTTCAGGTCCCAATATCAAGTTCAATAACTTTATAACCTGAACACTTTATTCCAATTCCTTTCCCCATTCCCATACCCCTGGCCCTGTCATGACAATGAGCTGCTTTCAGCACAGCCAACACATTCTCATCTACTTCAGGTCCCCATTAGCAGCTATTCATTCTCCCAGGCTCACCTTTACCCATTCCTTTTTCCGCCCAACTACTGATCTCTCTCTCTCTGGGTTCCATCTCCACCTATTGGTTACTCCTCTTCCCTCTCTTACTACATCCATGAGTTCAGCATTTATATCTTTTTCTAGCTACAACCAGTTCTGAAGAAAGGTCACTGAACTTGAAACATTGCCTCTGCTTTCTCTCCACAGCTGCCAGACTTGCTGGGTTTCTCCAGCTATGAGTGCAGGTTACTCATATCATTCACAATTACAGTCAATATTTGCAACGTTCATTACATGTCAGTCACATAGCCCTAGGAATTTTTTGACAGCCTTCGGTATATGAAGAGTGAAGGACATTGCAGTGGTTGTCCCAGGTTTTAGTGAAGTCCTCAGTGCATTGTCCCAGACCCTGGAAAATAAATGCCTTCAAGACTTGGTCACGGACAACTCGTTGCGCTGAAAGACTTGGGTCAATTTTTAACTGAATTGATGGTCCTCCAGCTGCTGTTGACTGTTTATCTCAGGATGTATCCTGAGGAACAATTGTAGAGCAGAACCCTGTGTCTCATAGCTGCTCAGTCTGAACCTTGATAAAACTTGCATCTTTTTCCAGTTCTGCCTTTTAATTCATTCACAGGATGTGGGCATTACTGGCAGGGCTTGTGTTTATTGTCATTGAGAATGTACTGATGAGCTGCCTTCTTGAAACATTGTAGTCACTGAACTGTAGGTAGACCCACAATGCTAATAGGAAGGCAATTCCAGGATTTGATACTGAAGGAACAGTGATAAATTTGCAAATCTGGATGGAGAATGACTTGGGATCTTGCAAATGGTTGTGTTCTGTAGTATGTGCCCCTTGAGGAGATATAGAGTCATAGAGATGTACAGCACGGAAACAGACCCTTCGGTCCAACCCGTCCATGCTGAACCAGATATCCCAAACCAATCTAGTCCCACCTACCAGCACCCGGCCCATATCTCTCCAAACCCGTCCTATTCATATACCCATCCAAATGCCTTTTAAATGTTGCAATTGTACCAGCCTCCACCACTTCCTCTGGCAGCTCAGTCCATACACATATCACCCTCTGTGTGAAAAAGTTGCCCCTTAGGTCTCTTTTATATCTTCCCACTGTCACCCTAAACCCATGCCCTCTAGTTCTGGACTCCCCCATCCTAGGGAAAAGACTTTGTCTATTTACCCTATCCATGCCCCTCATAATTTTGTAAACCTCTATAAGGTCATCCCTCAGCCTCCGACTCTCCAGGGAAAAACAGCCCCAGCCTATTCAGCCTCTCCCCATAGCTCAAATCCTCCAACCCTGGCAACATCCTTGTAAATCTTTTCTGAATCCTTTCAAGTTTCATATAGTTTGCAGGTTTTGAAGGTGCTGTCAAAGGTGCCTTTTCATAGGCACATTCTGAAAAGTGGTTTTTCTTCCCCTCCACAGTCATCTCGAGGGCAAAATTTGAAAGTCCAGCTGTACAAGAAGAATGTGATGTGGGGAGGACCTTCCTCACCATCAGCCAAGTAAATCTCTCAGAGAAAAGTTAAAGCAGAAATTCCTGGAAAACCTCAACAGGTTGGGGACCATCTGTGGAGAGAAAATAGAGTTAACATTTAGAGTGCAGTGGTCCTTATTCAGATCTGATAGTAACTATGAAAAGGTAGTATTTATGCTGATGACAGTGGGTTGGAGGGGACAGGAGTGAGTGGATAAGTGGAAACAAAGCCCAGAGGGACAGAGGTAGGGCTGTTTTCCCTGGAGTGTCTGAGGCTGAGGGATGATGCTGGATTCTGTACTGAAAACAGAAAATGTTGGCGATCACAGCGGGTCAGGCAGCATCTATGAAGAGAAAGCAAGCTAACATTTTGAGTTTGGATGACTCTTCATCACAGTCCAATCCAATTGCACCCAATTACAGACTATACCCAGGTGGAACCGAGAGGTGTGAAGACTGTTTCCTCTCTATTACATGATCAAAGCGCTGTGGCTGTTGGAAATCCGAAATGAAAACGAATACTGGATGCACTCAGCAGGTGAGGCAATATCTGTTGAGACAGAAAAGCAAAGTTCATGCTTCTGCTCTGTGATCAGCAAGGTCAGTGCTCCCCGAACACTTTCCCACTGTGAAGCATGAAGGTTGACATGACCCCTCAGAGAGTGGATGCCTAGTTCAGGAGTGCTGAATTCCAAAACAGTCATTGTTGTTTCACAGGGCAGGAACCTGGAATATCAATACCGGGAGGGGTCCTGACACCCCCACCCCCAATTTCAGAAATGATGTTTTGACAAAGGTCACAGTCCATCTGAAACATTAACTCTTTCTCTCCACAGATACTCCCTGATGTGTTGAGTGTTTCCAGTATTTCCTGATTTTATTTTAAGATCTCCTACTGTCACCCACCCATTTTCTATCTTTTTATTGCTTACCTCGAAGTGGTCAGGGAAGGGAGAGGAGATCAAAGGTGGAGAGGAGAACTCAGAGGAGGGTATATTCAGGAGATTGGAGGGGTAAAAGATCAAGGAACAAAATCAGAGGCAAGAAAGGAGATTGGTGCGTAGAACGGGAGGGGATTGGTACACGGGAAATTGGAAGGGGAGCCAATACTCCAGAGGGGTTAGTGTGCATGAGATTGCAGAGCAAAGCTGCAGATTGGAGTTGGGAGGAATTGGGCAAAATAAACAGGAGATTGGAGAGTGGAGAGAGGGATGAGAGGTCAGTGAAAAGATTGTTGGGTGCAAGGGTTTGACAGGAGATCATTGAATTTATCACAGAATCCCTACTGTGTGGAAAGAGATCATTCAGCCCAGTGAGTCCACATTGACCCTCCTGAACATCCCAACCAAACCCACTCCACTGTCCTATCCCTGTAACCCTGCATTTCTCATGATTAATCTACGTACCATCCCAGACATTTAGGTAATTTAGCATTGCCAATCCACTTAGCCTGCACATCTTTGCACTGTGGGAAGAAACCGACACAGACACAAGAAGAATATGCAAACTCCATACAGATGGAGTTTGTACCTTTGGGTAGAATCAAACCTGGGATTGTGAGGCAGAAGTGCTAACCAATCAGCCACTATGCTGCCCCAAAGGAATCAGAGAAGGCAAGGGCATAAATCCAAGAGGGAAGATGATATCAGAGGGTGACAGCACAGGAGGCTTGTGGGGAGGAAACAGGAGGTCAAAGGAAGGAAAAAGATTGGAGCTGGGTCAGATGTTGGAGCGTTGGAGGGCGGGGGATCCCAGAAAGGTTAGTCACCTGAGAGAACAGACAGGAGATTTTGTCATTTACATAAATGATTTGGATGCGAGCATAAGAGGTACAGTTAGTAAGTTTGCAGATGACACCAAAATTGGAGGTGTAGTGGACAGCGAAGAGGGTTACCTCAAATTACAACAGGATCTGGACCAGATGGGACAATGGGCTGAGAAGTGGCAGATGGAGTTTAATTCAGATAAATGCGAGGTGCAGCATTTTGGGAAAGCAAATCTTAGCAGGACTTATTTACTTAATGGTAAGGTCCTAGGGAGTGTTGCTGAATAAAGAGACCTTGGAGTGCAGGTTCATAGCTCCTTGAAAGTGGAGTCGCAGTTAGATAGGATAGTGAAGAAGGCGTTTGGTATGCTTTCCTTTATTGGTCAGAGTATTGAGTACAGGAGTTGGGAGGTCATGTTGCAGCTGTACAGGGCATTGGTTAGGCCACTGTTGGAATATTGCATGCAATTCTGGTCTCCTTCCTATCGGAAAGATGTTGTGAAACTTGAAAGGGTTCAGAAAAAGATTTACAAGGATGTTGCCAGGGTTGGAGGATCTGAGCTACAGGGAGAGGCTGAACAGGCTGGGCTGTTTTCCCTGGAGTATCGGAGGCTGAGGGATGACCTTATAGAGGTTTACAAAATTATGAGGGGCATGGATAGGATAAATAGACAAAGACTTTTCCCTGGGGTGGGGGAGTCCAGAACTAGAGGGCATAGGTTTAGGGTGAGAGGGGAAAGATATAAAAGAGACCTAAGGGGCAACTTTTTCATGCAGAGGGTGGTACGTGTATGGAATGAGCTGCCAGAGGAAGTGGTGGAGGCTGGTACAATTGCAACATTTAAAAGGCATTTGGATGGGTATATGAATAGGAAGGGTTTGGAGAGATATGGGCCGGGTGCTGGTAGGTGGGACTAGATTGGGTTGGGATATCTGGTTCGGCATGGACGGGTTGGACCGAAGGGTCTGTTTCCATGCTGTACATCTCTATGACTCTATGAAAGCCAAATGGATTCTCTGAGGCTCATAATGACTCTATGATTGTGAGACAAGAGAGCGGAAAGGCAAACAGGAGAGTGGAGAGATTCAATTAGAGACATGAGTTCAACACCTTCCAGGATAAAGCAACTCATTTGGACATCACCTTAAACACCCAATCCCTTCACCACCAATGCACAGTGGCAGCTGGAGTGCCATATTCTGGATGTACTTCAACAACTCGCCAAGCTTCTTTTAACAGCACCTTATAAACCCTTAGTTACCTCTATCCAGAAGGACAAGGGCAGCAAATACATAGGAAAACCACCTAAGCGTCCAAGCCACTCACCATCCTTGGTGGGTTGCTGTTGCTGGGTCAAAATTGTGGAAACCCTATCTGACGGCACATGGAAAGTGGGAGAGAGAGGAGACTGCTAGAAGGGAAAGGGAGAGGGGCACTAAAGAGAAGGGAATTTAACTTCAAAATTAAACTAACTTCTTATTTTGTCAGACAGGATGTTTTATTTACATCTTGCAGTGCCATCTTTAGACAGGCTTTGCTTGAGAATGATACCAACTTTGTTTCTATTCTCTGCATCATCTAATGGTGGCCTTTATAGAATACTCTAACTTTCTCATAAGATAATCTGATAACTGCAAACAGCGGTTTGTAAAATTCATTCAGGGATTTATTGCCTGTCCCTAACTGCCTTTCAGAAGCTAGTTCAAATCCCTTCTTGAACTGCTACAAACCACATGTTATAGGTAGACCCACAATGCCATTAGGGAGGGAGTTTCAGGACTTTGCTCCAATGATAGAAAGGAATGGGGATATATTTCCAAGTCAGGATGGTGAGTGATTTGGAGGGGAAATTGCAGGTGATGGTTACCCATTTATCTGCTGCCCTTGCCCTTCTAGATGGAAGTGGTTGTGGTTTTGGATGTTTAAGGAGTCTTGTGAATTTCTGCAGTGTGTCTTGTAGAAAGTACACATTACTACTAATGAACGTCAGTGATGTAGTGAGTGGATATTTGTGAGTTGGACCAATTAAAGCGGGCTGGTTTAACCTGGAATGTGTCAAGCTTCTTGAGTGTTGTTGGAGAGACACCCATCCAGGCAAGTGGGGAGTATTCCATCTCACTCCTGACTTGGGCCTTGTAGATGGTGGACAGGCTTTGGGGAGTCAGGCAATGACTTACTATCTTCTGACTTGCTCTTGTACCCCCTCTGTACTTACTTGGTTGATGCAGTTCAGTTTCTGGTCAATAGTAATCCCCAGGATGTTGATCATGTGATAAAAAAAATCTTCTGCAGTGATGCTTATTGATAAAAACTACTTTGAAGCCACAGTACACGTGAAAATCGGATTGGAGAGATTGAAACATGAAGTTTAGGGAAAGAGGGAGAATATTTTGTTGATGCTGTTTTGAGGAGGAGCTGGAGATGGAATGGCAGTTTGCAAGGACCATCAGGTCAACGGTCTTTATGAGGAGAGGGGTGATGACAATAAAGAAAGGGACAACATCTCAGGGGCAAGAACTGTTTATGATATTGTGTAACACAGAACCAGGAGGGAACAATGGTGGTCAGCAGTTTTTTGGGGGATAGGATTGAGTGAGAAGGAGATGGCCCTCATAGACAAGATGGACTCAGAGAGACCATGAGAAGAAGTAGGAGAGAAACTAGGCTAGAGAAATTGGTGCTAGGCCATTAAAATACATTGTCAAAAAGTGTGGTGCTGGAAAAACACAGCCAGTCAGGCAGCATCTGAGGAGCAGGAGAGTCGAAGTTTCGAGCATAAACTCTTTCATCAGGTATGCCCTCACTTTCTCCCATTAAATGATATTGACCTGCTTGGCGAGTGGAGGGGAGGGAAGCAGCTGATCAGATGGTCTTGATCTTAATGACAAAGACATTGATGACTTTCTTGCACATATTGTTGGAGGTGATGGTGGGAGAGATGGGCAGAAGTATTTCTGAAGACAGTGTGCAGCAGAGAAAAGAAACCCAAGGTAATCTTGCAGTGAGCAGTTTTGGCAGATGGCACCAGGATTTGTGATTCAGCCGGATGTGCAGTTGATGGTAAACCAGTTGGCCTTTGAATCGGTGTGAAGATGAGGTTGTAAGGGGAAACAGCCAGGGTGAAGGAGAGAGTGAATAATGATTTTGCTCACAACTTTATCAGTTAACATTTTTTCAGTTGGGTTTCAGTAAGCATTCACTACCTTTTATCTTCTCCTGCTGAACACTCTCTGCTCATTCCTGAAGAAGGGCCTGTGCCCGAAACGTCGAATCTCCTGTTCCCTGGATGCTGCCTGACCTGCTGTGCTGTTCCAGCAATAAAGTTTCAACTTTGATCTCCAGCATCTGCAGACCTCACTTTCTCCTTTCAGTAAGCATCAACCCCTCTTCAGTCAGAATGTTTAAACTCCAGAGAAGTGTATTAATCCTGATGTTCAGTTCATCACTGTAGGTAGTGCTGCGCTGTCTAAAAAGATCCCCTGGCATTATTTTGAAGATAATGGCCAATACTTCTCAATCAAACATTTACAGAAGGTTTTTATCACTGTCTGTGAGAGCCGTTTCAAATCCAGCTGACCTCTAACTTCATATCAAAGACACCACCTAAGTACAGTATTTCACTGACTGCAAATCGCTTTGGGTCATCCAGAAGGATGCCATTTGAATGCAGGCCTTCCCAAAAATGAGCTGGCCCATCTGTTTTGGGGGAGTCTGCTCAGTTTCTGTTGTTTCGGGCTAAGGTCGGTCTGTCACAAAGCAGAACTGTTGTCTGTTTTGTCGACCCAGACGCGCTACCTGAACGGGCTCAGTGTTTTCCATATGAGGTTAATTCCTGTCTCTGGCTCCTCGCTTGTTCAGAGACAACAGCCCGAGTGTTTAAAACGCGAGATAGTGGCAGAGGAGTCTTGGTGACCAGTCTACGGCCTGGCCTTGACCTCGACCTCGGTCGCCGGGAGGCTTAGAGCTGCACAAAGCAAGTTGGCAAGAGGCCAGGGAGGGTGGGGCATGAGGAAAATGGGGGGGGGGTCTGAAATTTGGCTGCAGATTGGGAGATTTTTCGGTGGTCCCGAGTTTGGAAGGGGGTCAGTGAGAAGTTTGGAAAAGTATTTTTTTTTCTTTGCAAAAGTTTAATGCTGGCTGTTCCCATGATTCCGTGCTGAGGGGTTGTAGCAGACGCCTGTTTGTGAGAGGGAGTGTTTTCCGCCCAGTTCAGCCCGACTGCATACAGGGACAGGCCCAGCTCTGCACAGACCAGGCCAGACCAGGCTCAGACTGCACGGTAAGGCCAGCTTCCCCTCTGACTGCAAACACTCCAACCTCCAGCTCTCAAGGTAGGGGACAAAGCCGGAGCTGTTCTGCATCTGAACATATTTGCCTTTCCCTGTCCTCTTCCGCCTCTCCTCCGGCTTAGGAAGGTCACATAGGACACCGGGTTCTGCTTTTCTCTCTGCGCTAATGTTTCCCATTTTTTTAAATAAATAAAACCGAGTGGAACAGTTTAAAACAAAAACAAAAATGCAGCCGCGTGTAGCCTTTCCAAAGACCGTCGGGGAGTGGGGTGGCGGAATGAACAGAAAGGAGCAATAAGCAGAAATGGAGAGAGCAAGAGAGGGGGATGGGAATGAGGAAAATGCGTGTGAGAGAGAATTAGCAGAGAGGAAGGTGAGGGTGAGAGTAGTGAGGCCACAAGAATGAAGAAATTAATGGATTAGGATAATAACTAACGCAGAGAGAGACACTCTAGCGGATGGGATTGTAGAGGACAAGCAGGGTGAGGATTGAGTGAGAGTGTGTGTGTATATGGATCCTAGGATCAGGCCTCTGCGTTTGGAACAGCATCTCTCCGCTGTTCCCTGCTGGATGGAGTGTGTCGAGGGGAGCTTTGCAATCGTTTCCCGGAGCAAAAGGTTTGCCGTTTCGTGGTAAATCATGTCGCTTTCCGGCGCCATCGCTCTCTCAAACCCCCTGGGGTTATAGAAGCACGTTTTAAGGTTTTCACTGATGTCAAATCGATGAGCATCAGTTAAGTTTGTGAAGCATAAGAAGTGATTGAGGTAATAATTACGTCGTGTCAAGATTGGGTTTCAAAAATCTGACGATTGTAAGCATATAACTACATCAAAATCTGAAACGGAAATAGGCCATTTGCCTCAACTGGTTCATACCTGTGTTCAGGCCTCACCCCATCAATCCCATCAACATGTCCTCCTGTTTCTCTTTTGCCTCAAACGTGTTCAATTTCTTCTGAGATATCTGTGCTATTTGCTTGAAATGCTACTTGTGATAGTGAGTTTCACATTGTAATCACTGTCTTACTGAAGTGTTTATCTTGAGCCTCCCGTTGGATTTATTTGTAACTATTTTGTATCCATGACCCCTGATTTTGATCACTACCCGTGAGTTGAATCATGTTTATGTCTAGCCCATTGGTGCCCTGTCTAATTTTGAAAGATCTCTCTCAGCTTACTGTCTTCTGTTTCCTAGAGGAAATTACCCAATTTGTTCACCCTTTCTTGACGCTTCTAATTTCTCTTCGGGTAACCCGCATGAAATATACTTTCTCCTCCACCAGTGGGGAAATTATGTTGTGCTTATATTGCAAATATGGTCCAACATTGTCTGAAGACAAATCTAAAGAAAATGTCCATGTCTTCAATTCTGTACCTTTGAAACTGAACACAAAAGTTTTATGTTCATGTTTTTTTGCAGACTTATTAGCCTGTGTTGCTATCTTTAATAATCTGAGCTGAGCAAGATCTTTCAAAATTAGACAGGCATAATGGCTTTGTGGTATTATCAGTAGACTATTAATCCAGAAAGTCAGCTAATTTCCTAGGGATCTCCGTTCAAAGCTTGCTATGGCAGAGGGTGGAATTTGAGTTCAATCTTAAACAAAACAAAATCTGGAATTAAGAGTCTAATGATGAAACCATTGCTCATTGTCATGAAAAACCCCATCTGTTTCACTAATGGCCTTCAAGGATTTCCAGCTTTATCTGATCTGGCCTAGGCATGACTTCAGACTCTCAGCAATGCGGTTGACTCTTAACTGCTCTCTGGGCAGTGAATGCCCTGCTCTGACTGAAGAAGACAAAGAATTTGTGAATAGAGAACTGAACATCCTTTCCTGTCCTCACCTCCATTTAGACTCTTGTTTCCAAGCAGTGTGTGGCCACCTTTATTATTCTTACTAAATGCACTGCTCACTTTTCTGTATTGAAATTAATTTGCTGTTTAAATGTCCATCCTGCAAGTTTGTTAATGTCACTTTCTTGTATTGTTTCATTGTCTTCCACAGAATTAACTATACCATTCAGTTTTATGCCAGTTGCAAAGTTTGAAATTCTGTCTTCAATCTGAGTGAATTTCCAGGAACCAGCTCAATTCATGACCCCTAGAGTCCTGTGTACTGTTTTGATTTCCATAACAAAGGAAGGAGAGAATTAAAATGTTTAATTGGAGGTTCATTGGATTGATTGCTGGAATGGGAGTTGACCACAGGGGAGAAATTTGGAAGAGAGGTGATTTTTTTTTATATATATCAAAACAAAATTCTGAGAAGGCTTGGTAGGGCATAGGATAAGACTACATTTTCTGACTGAACTATTAGAAATGACAGAAATAGTTTAAAGCTCCAGTGTTGGCCATTCACTACTGAGATGCAAAATATCTTCATTCAGAGAGTTGTGAAACTTTGAAAGTTTCTACCCTTGAGAGTTGTGAATGATATATTGTTGCATAGGCAGAGATTGAGAGTTTTTTTAGATCAAATGGAATTTTGCTAAACCTTTTCATCTTGCTGTCATTGGGGCAGATGCGAGTATATCACATTTGAAAGGGACAATTCATACCATATGTACAATGAGTAGACAAGTGAACTCTGGCTCAGGTGTTGGTCATGGGGAATGCACAAATGAACAATTTAAGTCTCAGGTTTTCTAAATTTAAGAAAGGAAAGCTGACTCTAGTTGAGGTACGGGAAGTTGCACTGGGAGCCAGTCAAAGTCATACGTCACACAAACCAATCTTTTCATCCAGCTCATCTGCACCAACCAGAGATCCCAATCTGACCTAATCCCACTTGCCAGCATTTGACCCATATCCCTCTAACCTCTTCCAGTTGCTTTTTAAATGTTGTAATTCTACTAGCCTATATCACTTCCTCTGGCAGCTCATTCCATACACATTCCATCTGTGTGAAAAAGTTACCCCTCCGCTGCTTTTTTAAATCTTTCTCCTCTCACTGTAAACTTATGCCCTCAAGTCTGAACTCCCCTACTCCAGAGAAAAGACTTTGTCTATTTATCCTATCCACGCCCCTCATGTGATTTTATAAACCTCAATAAAGTCACTCCTCAGCCTCTGACACTCCAGGGAAAACAGCCCCAGCCTATTCAGCATCTCCCAGTAGCTCAGATCCTCCAACCCTGGCAACATCCTTGTAAATCTTTTCTGAACCTTTTCTAGTTTCACAGCATCCTTCCAATAGGACGGAGATCAGAATTGCACGCAATATTCCAACAGTGGCCTAACCAATGTCCTGTGCAGCCGCAGTGTGACCTCCCAACTCCTGTACTCAATACTCTTTCCAATAAAGGAAAGCATACCAAACGCTGCCTTCACTGTCCTATCTACCTGCGACTCTACTTTCAAGGAATTATTAATCTGCATTCCAAGGTCTCTTTGTTCAGCAACACTCCACAGGGGCTTACCATTAAGTGTATAAATCCTGCTCTGATTTGATTTTCCAAAATGGAGCAACTCTCATTTATCTAAATTAAACTCTATCTGCCACTCCTCGGTCCTGTTATAATCTGAGGTCACCTTCTTCGCTGTCCACTATGCCTGCAATTTTGGTGTAATCTGCAAACTTACTAATTATACCTACTATGTTCACGTCCAAATCATTTATGTAAATGATGAAAAGTAGTGGACCCAGCGTGATCCTTGTGGCACTCCACTGGTCCCAGGCCTCCAGTCTGAAAAGCAACTCTCCATCACTAAAATATTAACTCTCCATCTCCTCTGTCTTCTACCTTTGAGCCAGTTCTGTATCCAAATGGCTAGTTCTCCCTGTATTCCATGAGATCTAACCTCGCTAACCAGTCTCTCGAGGGGAACCTTGTCGAATGGCCTTAGTGAAGTCCATCTAGATCACCAGATGAAGGGATCTGGCCTGAAACAGCGAATTTTTTTCCCCCCTCCTTCTCCCCGCTCCTTGGATGCTGCCTGACCTGCTGTGCTTTTCCAGCAACACACTGTCAACTCCATAGCGATCATGTCTACTGCTCTGCCCTCATCAATCCTCTTGTTACTTGTTCAAAAAACTCAATCAAATGTGTGTGACATGATTTCCCATGCACAAAGTATGCTGACTATCCCTAATCAGTCCTTGCCTTTCCAAATAGAGAATCCTGTCCTTCAGGATTCCCTCCAACAACTTGTCCACCACCAATGTCAGGCTGCCCAGTCTATAGTTCCCTGGCTTTTCCTTACCACCTTACTTAAATAGTGGCACCATGTTAGCCAACCTCCAGTCTCTGGCACCTCACCTGTGACTATTGACGATACAAATACCTCAGCAAGAAGCCCAGCAATCCCTTCCCTAGCTTCCCACAGAGTTCTAGGATACACCTGGGCACTTATCCATTTTTACGATTTTCAAGACATCCAACACCACCTCTGTAATATAGACATTTTTCAAGATGTCACCATCTACTTCCCCACATTCTATATCTTCCATGTCCTTCTCCACAGTAAACACTGATGCAAAACATTTGTTTAGTATCTTCCCCCATCTCCTGCGGCTCCACACAAAGGCTGCCGTGCTGATCTTTGAGGGGCCCTATTCTCTCCCTAGTTACCCTTTTGTCCTTAATGTGTTTATAAAATCCCTTTGGATTCTCCTTAACCCTATTTGCTAAAGTTGTGTCATGTGCCCTTTTTGCCCTCCTGACTTGCCTCTTAAGTATACTCCTATTGCCCTTATACTCTTTTAAGGATTCACTCGATCTTTCCTGGCTGTACCTGACATAAGCTTCCTTTTTTACTACTTAACCAAAATCTCAATTTCTTTAGTCATCCAGCATTCCCTATACCTACCAGCCTTTCCTTTCACCCTAACAGGAATATACTGTCTCTGGACTCTTGTTATCTCATTTCTGAAGGCTTCCCATTTCCAGCTGTCTCTTTACCTGCGAACAACTGCCCCCAGTCAGCTTTTGAAAATTCTTGCCTAATACCATCAAAATTAGCTTTCCTCCAATTTAGAATTTCAACTTTGTAGATTTGGTCTATTTCCATGATTATTTTAAAACTAATAGAATATGGTCGCTAGTCCCAAAGTGACCCACTGACACCTCCGTCACCTGCCCTGCTATTTTTCCCAAACGTGTAAGGCTGCTCAGTTATCCAGGATATGGCTGAATGATTTTGCAACCTGCAACCTTAAGATGCAGGATCAGTTCATTCCAAAAAGGAAGACAGATCCTATGAGGAGGCATGGGTGGCCATGGCTGACGAGGGAAGTTAAGAAACATATAAAGTTTAAAAGTATAACATAGCAAAGATAAGTGGGAAAACGAAGGACTGGGAAGCTTTTAAAGAACAACAGAGGATTACTAAGAAGGAAATACGCAGAGAAAAAAATGAGGTACAAAGGTAAACTGGCCAAAAATATAAAGGAGGATAGTAAAAGCTTTTTTAGGTATGTGAAAGGCAAAGAAATGGTGAAGACTAAAATTGGGCCCTTGAAGACAGAAACGGGAATATATTACGGGTAACAAGGAAATGGCAGAAGAATTGAATTGGTTCTTCAGATCTGTGTTCACTGGGAAAGATACAAGCAATCTCCCAGAGGTAACCGTGACTGAAGGACCTGAACTGAACTGAAGGGAATTTATATTTGCCAGGAATTGGTGTTGGGAGAGACTGTTAGGTCTGAAGGTTGATAAGTCCCTGGGGCCTGATGGTCTACATCCCAGGGTACTGAAGGAGGTGCCTTGAGAAATCGTGGATGCGTTGGTGATTATTTTCCAGAGTTCGACAGATTCGGGATCAGTTCCTGCAGATTGGAGGGTGGCTAATGTTATACCACTTTTTAAGAAAGGTGGGAGAGAGAAAGCAGGAAATTATAGACCAGTTAGTCTGACCTCAGTGGTGGGAAAGATGCTGGAGTCTATTATAAAGGATAAAATTATGACACATCTGGATAGTAGTAACAGGATAGGATGGAGTCAGCATGGATTTATGAAGGGGAAATCATGCTTGACTAATCTTCTGGAATTTTTTGAGGATGTAACTCTGATGATGGACGAGGGAGATCCAGTAGATGTAGTGTATCAAAAGCTTTCTGAAGTTCCAGGTAAAGTCCCACATAGGAGGTTAGTGAGCAAAATTAGAGCGCATGGTATTGGGGGGAAAGTACTAACTTGGATTGAAAGTTGGTTGGCTGACAGGAAACTGTGATAAACGGCTCCATTTCGGAATGGCAGGCAGTGACCAGTGGGGTACCGCAGGGATCAGTGCTGGGACCGCAGCTTTTTACAATATATGTTAATGATATAGAAGATGGTATCAGCAATAACATTAGCAAATTTGCTGATGATACTAAGCTGGGTGGCAGGGTGAAATGTGATGAGGATGTTAGGAGATTACAGGGTGACCTGGACAGGTTAGGTGAGTGGTCAGATGCATGGCAGATGCAGTTTAATGTGGATAAATGTATGGTTATCCACTTTGGTGGCAAGAACAGGAAGGCAGATTACTACCTAAATGGAATCAATTTAGGTAAAGGGGCAGTACAAAGAGATCTGGGCGTTCTTGTACACCAGTCAATGAAGGTAAGCATGCAGGTACAGCAGGTAGTGAAGAAGGCTAATAGCATGCTGGCCTTCATAACAAGAGGGATTGAGTATAGAAGCAAAGAGGTTCTTCTGCAGCTGTACAGGGCCCTGGTGAGACTACACCTGGAGTATTGTGTGCAGTTCTGGTCTTCAAATTTGAGGAAAGACATTCTGGCTATTGAGGGAGTGCAGCGTAGGTTCACGAGGTCAATTCCTGGAATCGCGGGACTACCTTATGCTGAAAGACTGGAGCAACTGGGCTTGTATACCCTTGAGTTTAGACTGAGAGGGGATCTGATTGAGACATAAAAGATTATTAAAGGATTGGACGCTCTCTGGAGGCAGGAAACATGTTTCCGCTGATGGTGAGTGCCGAACCAGAGGACACAGCTTAAAAATACGGGGTAGACCATTTAGGACAGAGATGAGGAGAAACTTCTTCACCCAGAGAGTGGTGGCTGTGTGGAATGCTCTGCCCCAGAGGGCAGTGGAGGCCCAGTCTCTGGATTCATTTAAGAAAGAGTTGGATAGAGCTCTCAAGGATAATGGGATCAAGGGTTATGGAGATAAGGCAGGAACAGGATACTGATTAAGGATGATCAGCCATGATCATATTGAATGGTGGTGCAGGCTCGAAGGGCAGAATGGCCTACTCCTGCACCTGTTGTCTAATAGTCGGGATCCACACTTGAGGAATTACAAAGAGGATCGATGAAGGCAGGGTGTAAGTTTTAATCTAAATGGACTTCAGTAAGACATTCAATAAGGCTTCTCATGGTAGACTGGTTAGCAAGGTTAGATCACATGGAATACAGGGAGAACTGGCCATTTGGATACAGAGCTGGCTCAAAGGTAGAAGACAGAGAGTGGTGGTGGTGGAAGGTTGCTTTTCAGACTGGATGCTGTGATCTGTGGAATGCCACAAGGATCTGTGCTGGGTCCATTACTTCTTATCATTTACCTAAACGATTTGGATCTGAAAATAGGAGGTATAGTTAATAAGTTTGCAGTTGACACCAAAATTGGAGGCATAGTGGACAGCGAAGAAGGTTATCTCAGGAGAGCAAAATGTTGATCAGATGGGCCATGGGCCAATAGACTGAGAAGTGGCAGATGGAATTTAATTTAGATAAATGCGAAGTGCTGCATTTTGGGAAAGCAAATCTTAGCAGGACTTATACGCTTAATGGTAAGGTCCTAGGGAGTGTTGCTGAACAAAAAGACCTTGGAATGCAGGTTCATAGCTCCTTGAAAGTGTAGTCGCAGGTAGATAGAATAGTGAAGAAGGCGTTTGGTATGCTTTCCTTTATTGGTCAGAGTATTGAGTATTGGAGTTGGGACTGTACAGGACGTTAGTTAGGCCACTTTTGGAATATTGCATGCAATTCTGGTCTCCTTCCTATCTGAAGGATGTTGTGAGACTTGAAAGGGTTCAGAAAAATTTACAAGGATGTTGCCTAGGTTGGAGGGTTTGAACTATAGGAAGAGCCTGAATAGACCAGGGCTGATTTCCCTGGAGTGTCATAGGCTGAGGGGTGACTTTATTAAGGTTTATAAAATCATGAGGGGCATGGATAGGGTAAATCTTCCCTGGGGTGGGGGAGTCCACAACTAGGGGTCATAGGTTTAGGGTGAAAGGGAAAGGACATAAGAGGGACCGAAGGAGCAATATTTTCATGCGGACGGGGGTACGTGTATGGAATGAGCTGCTAGAGGAAGTGGTGGAGGCTGGTACAATTCCACTATTTTAAAAGGCATCTGGAAGGGTATATGAATAAGAAGGATTTAGAGGGATATGGGCCAAGTGCTGGCAAATGGGGCTAGATTAATTTAGAATGTGGTCAGCATAGGTGAATTGGATCGAAGGGTCTGTTTCCATGCTTTACATCTCTAGGACTATGACATATACGTTGTCATCATCTGTTCCCCTTTATTATTGAAAATGGCCATCTGTTAGATGCGGAGAGTTATGTTTTCCTTTCTCGCCGTATATAGGTTTTCACCTTGTGAGAAAGCACCAATTGATTTTGTTCAGATTGACCTGTCTAGATAGCTTGCCTTTTTGCCTTCTTGAATTCTTTGCTGTCCAAAGGAAGCAATGCCACTATTTGAGGTTGCTTCCCAGGCAGTCCTTATCTTCTCCCAGTAGCAGGTGGACTTGCTACATTTTGTCATAGTCACAGACGGGCCCTTTGGCACAAACTGCTGCATGCTGACTAAAATGTCCATTAACGCTAATCCTATTTCCCTGCACTTGGCTCACACCCTTCCAAACATTTTCTATTCATGTATTTGTCGAAATATCTTTTTAAATGTTGTTAGTGTGCACGCATCAATTATTTTGACTGGCAGCTCATTTCATATGCTACCACCCTGTGTGTAAAAAAAATGTTGCCCGTCAGGTTCCGTTGTATTCTTCCCCTCTAACCTTAAACCTATGCCCTCTAACCTGACCCTGGGAAAAAGACTGAGTGCATTTACCCTATCCATGCTTCTCATGAGCTTACACACTTCTACAAGATTCCACCCCCCCCCACACCGCCCCATTCTCCTACGCACTTTTTTTAAAAAAAAAAGGTCCTAGTTTGTCCAACCTTTCGGTATAACTTAGACCATTGAGTACAAAAACATTCTTGTAAATTTCTTCTGCACTCCTTTTCAGTTTAATTACAACCTTCCTATAGCAAGGTGACCAAAACTGAACACGATACTCCATGTGCAGACTCACCAACGTCCTGTACAACTGCAGCATAACTTCCCAAATTCTATACTCAGTGCCCTGACTGGTGAAGGCCAGTGAGCCAAAAGCCTCCTTCACTGCCCTGTCTACAGATGACTCCACTTTCAGAGAACCGTGCACCTGAACTCCAAGGTCCCTCTGTTCCACTACACCCCTTAAGACCCTAACATTCACCATGAAACTTCTACCTTAGTTTGACTTTGTAAACTGCAAGACCTCACACTTAGCTATGTTTGCCATTTCTTGGCCCACTTCCCCAGTTGAACAAGGTCCTGCTGCAATTTCTGATCTTCCTCACTGTCCACAATACCTCCTATTTAGTGTCATCTGCAAACTTACTGATCATGCCTTGTACATTCCCATCCAAATCATTCATGTAGATAACAAACAGCAATGGGCCCAGCACTGACCCCTGAGGCACTCCGAGTCACAGGCCTCCGTCCTTCCATTATTACCCTCTGCTTCCTACCATCCAAGCCAATTATGTAGCCAATTTGCCAGCAACCCCTGGATTCCATGCAATCTAACCTTCCAGAGCAGCCTACCATGTGGAACCTTATCAAAGACCTTACTGAAATCCATATGGACTGTGTCTGCTGCTCTGCCCCCGTCAACCTTCCTGGTCACTTCTTCAAAGAACCCAAACAAATTTGAGGCATGATCTCCCTACCATAAAGCCACATCTCTTGTATCTTTATTTAGTTGAGAAAGATGCAATGTCTTGATGTTATTTCTGTTTGCACTGGATAGAGTTCTATGTAGGAATATATATAGTTTCTAGAAAGCACAAGTGAGTCGCATTGTGAACTCATTGGTTATTAATGTAATGTTTAGCTCACTTAAGTCTTTTCTATCAATTTGGTTAAATCACAGAATCACATTGAATGTTGGGCAGTCTGTTGTGTTTTGTTAGTGGGGTTGGTTGAATATGCTAATTACAGTGCCTATTGTGAATGGCTATGGGGACATGCCTTATGATATAATTTGTATATGTCCTATATATCTGGTATCACACTGGCACTGAAATGCATATACCACTTTACATATTTAAGATTAACTACGTAATTTTCAGCTTGACAATAACACTTTGTTAGTGGTGAATACTGTTCATATTGTTACTACATATTATTCATGCAAAACAGTTTAGCCTTAATGGAATTAAGAGATGGGGAGATGGGTCATGAAAGTGACATTGAGGTACATTTACAGCAGTAAAAATAGGAGCAAGGGAAGGACATTCAGCCTTCCAACTTGCTGTGCCATACAATGAGTTTGTAGCTGATCTTATGGTTCAACAGCATTGTCTTGCACTGTCCCAATATCTGTTGACATTTTTAATATGTAGAAATATCTCCACCTTGATTCTGAACATATACAACAAATGAGCTGCCTTAGCCCTCTGGTTCTAGAGAATCCCCAAACTTCAGCTTTTGAGTAAAGAAGCCGCTTCTCATCTCCGTTTAAAATGTCCTGCCCTTTATTCTGAGAATATGTCCCCTGGTTCGTGATGCCACTCCATCCTGCCCATTCCAGGCAAGAGAATGTGCACCATATGCATACGTCCTGCATGTGTCTTGTTAAGCCTGATGAGAATTTTCTATGTTTGAGATCGCCTCTTATTTTTCTCAACTCTGGAAAACACAACCCCAGTTTCTTGAATGTTTCCTCATAGTACAATCCATCCATGCTCAAAATCAGCTTGATCAACCTCATTACACTTCTATAATCATCTTCAGCAAAACTACATGATATTTCCAAGTGTGGTCTTGCGAAGCCTAATGTAGTTGGAGTAAGATCTCTTTGCTGCTATACTGAGATCCTCTGGTAATAAAAGCCAGCATATCATTTGCTGCCGTTATTGCTTGCTGCATCTGCATGTTAACTTTGTCATTCATGAATAAAGGCATCCAAATGCTGTTGACCTCCAACACTTCCCATCTTCTCACTATTTAAGAAATACTATTTCTGTGCTTTTCGTACCAAAATGGATACTCTCCACATTGCATTCCATCTGCAAAATGTTTGCCCACTCCCCCTTCACCTGTCTAAACCCCCTTGAAGTCACTTTGCATCCTCTTCACAATTTATGCTCCCACTTAATTTTGTGTCATCTGTGAATTTGGAAATGTTACATTTAGTCCCTGCATCCAAATAGTTGATATAGATCATGAAGAGCTGATACTTGAGAACTGACCCCTGTCATAGCCCACAAGTCACAACATGCCAAACTGGAAATGACCCATTTATTCCAACTCTGTTCTCTGGAGATCTGTTGACCAATCTGTTATTCCGTGTCAGTATGTTCTACCCAAAGCTAAGGGCTCTAACCTAGTTAACCAAATCTTGTGGGACCTTACTGAAAGCCTTCTGAAAATCTAAATATACCACACCCCTCTGAACGATTTTGCTAGTTAAATGCCCAAAAATGTGCCAATGAATTTATCAAACATGATTTGCTTTCATAAGTTCGTGTTGACTCTACCCAATCCCAATTGTAGAAGGTAAGAAGTAAGAGCAGGAATAGGCCATCTGGACCCTGGAGACTATTCTGCCATTCAATGTGATCATGGCTGATCTTTTAATGGGCTCAGCTCCACCTACCTGCCCGCTCTCCAAAACCCTTCATTCGGGGAGAAAGTGAGGTCTGCAGATGCTGGAGATCAAAGTTGAAACTTTATTGCTGGAACAGCACAGCAGGTCAGGCAGCATCCAGGGAACAGGAGATTCGACGTTTCGGGCACAGGCCCTTCTTCAGGAATTCAGAAACCCTTCATTCCTCAACTGTTCAAAAATCTATCTATCCTAGCCTTAAAAAAACATTCAACAAGGTAAACTCAACTGCTTCACTGGGCAGGGAATTCCAGACTCTCAGCCCTTTGGGTGAAGAAGTTTCTCCTCCCTGCAGTTCTAAATCTGCTATTCCTTATTTTGAGGCTTCGTCCCATAGTTCTAGTTTCACCCGCTAGTGGAAACAACCTCCCTGCTTCTATCTTATCAATTTTCCTCTCAATTTTACAAGTGATTATAGTCCCAGTCTACTCAACCTCTCCTTATAAACCAACCCTCTCAACTCCGGAATCAATCCAGAGTGAACCCTCCTCTGCATCCTCTCCAGTGTCAGCACATCTTTCCTCAAGGAAAGAGACCAAAACTGCGCACAGTACTCTGGGTGTGGCCTCCCTAGCACCCTATACAGCTGCAATATAACCTCCCTGTTTTCAAACTCCATCCCTCTAGCAATAAAAGACAGTTTTCCATTTGCCTCCTTGATTACCTGCAAACCTTTGTGTTTCATGTCCAAGGTCACCCAAGTCCCTCCACACTGCAGCATGCTGCAAATTTTCACCACTTAAATAATAGTCCATTTTACTGTTGGTTCAATCAAAATGGATGACCTCAAATTTACCAACGTTGTACTCTCTGCCAGACACTTGCCTATTCATTTAACTTGGGAGAAAATGAGGACTGCAGATGCTGGAGATCAGAGTCGAGAGTGAATGGTGCTGGAAAAGCACAGCAGGTCAGGCAGTAACTGAGAAGCAGGAGAATTGATGTTTTGGCAGGAGCCCCTCGTCAGGAATGAGGCTGGGAACCTCGGGTGGTGAGATAAATGGGAGGGGGGCTGGGGCTGGGGAGAAGGTAGCTCATTCCTGACAAAGGGCTCCTGCCTGAAACTCTATTCTCCTGCTTCCCGGACCTGCTGCGCTTTTCCAGCACCACACACTCTCGATTATTCATTTAACTTATCGGTATCCCTCTGCAGACTGTCATCTCCACACTTTTCTCTACCACTCACCTTTGTGTCATCTGCAAACTTTGATAGGCTGCATTTGATCCGCAATTCTAAATCATCTTTGTAAAAATTGTAAACAATTGTGGTCTCAACACTGATCCCTGACGCAGACCACTAGCCACTGATTGCCAACCAGAAAAACACCCATTTATCCTGTTGGGCATCCTTTATAATGGATTCTTTCATTTTCCTGTGACTGGTGTTTGGATAACAGGTCTGCAATTTCTGGTTATGTCTTCCCTCCTTTCTTCAGTTACATTGGGATTACATTTGTAACTTTCTAATTTAAAGGGTCCATTCCAGAGACCATAGACTTTTGTAATACAATCCTATACTGCCAACTCTTTCAGCACTGAGCACCAGGTAGTGGGGAATTTATCCATTTTTAAGTCCTATTCAGTTCTCTAGTCCTGATTTCTAACTAATACAGATATTCTGTATCTTGCAGTTCCTCATTTTACACCAGTCCCACGATATTTCCCATGAGGATGTGTTTTGCCTTCATAGTGGAAGCGCACAGAATTTGTTTAGTTTTGCTGCCATTTCCTTATTGCCCATTTTCAATTTTCATGACTAGTCACAATTATTTTAACATTTTTTTTCCATTTTTACATATTTTAGAAATTTTTAGTGTGTTTGTTTTAAAATTTCTCACTAACTTGTTCTCATTCGGTTTTCCCTTAATTTTCTCTTGGAAGAAATCCCACAAAAGGAAGACCATGTGAACTCATTCTATACCTTAGCCCTTTGGAACTAGATCCCCTCACTACAGTACAAATGCCTGTGTTAATTAAAAGAGCTGTCCCACCACCTTTTGAGTTTAGCCCTTTCTGAATTTTGTGATATTCAGTCTCAGCTTTGGTTTCTTGGTGGCCGTGCCTCCCTCATGGCTATTCAGCTGAAGCAAGGGTATTAACTTTGTTTTCATAATTTCCCTTATTCAAAGGCCCAATTTTGCTAAGCTGGGTTGGGATAATACGTTCAAGGATTTGAATGTACATTCTTAAAGACATTTAACTGTCTTTAACTAGTACAGACAGAGAGCAGCTAACAATCCTTCAAGGTGCAACAAGGTTGTCCGCTGTGACTATTGAAAGAAGTTCAGGATTGCATAAGATTGAGAAAAGGCAGATAAAGCAATAACAATAAACCTGAAGATTGGGAAATTGTTCAAATGCAGCAGAAGAGGACCAAAAAATGTAGTTCGTTTACAGGCAGAGTCAGGAGAATTTGTAATGGGGAATAGAGACATGGCACTGAAGCTAAATGATCACTTTGTGCCTTTTTTCACTGAGGAAGATACCAGAAATCTCCCAGATCCAAGTGGCTAGGGAAAATGAGGAGCTGAAGGAAATTGGGATTTGTAAGGAAGTTGAACTGGGAAAAATTAATGGGGCTGAATATTGACACATGCTCTGGACCTCGTCTACATCTGAACGCTGAAGGAGGTGGCTATAGAGATAGAATCAGCAATGCACTTTTTTTTTAAATTCTATAGCTTTATGGAACGATTCCTATGGATTGGAAGGTGGCACTATCAATCCACTATTTAGAGAGAGCACAAATGAGATGTAATCTTATTAAAATTCTCTAATTATCTAAATGGATAGACAGGGTAGATGCAGGTAAGGTGGGAGTTTAGAACAGGGGGCACATTTTAAAATAAAAGGGATCCCATTTGGATCTGAAGTGAAGAAAAGAGAATTTTGTTTTCTCCAGAGGGTTGTGAACCTTGGGAGTTTTCTCCCACAGAGGGCTGTGAGAACTCCGTCCTTGAGAATGTTTGAGATGGAGATGGATAGAGTTCTGATCTGTTATGTGGATGGGGTGGATACAATGTTTTGAAGAGTTCCATCAGCCATTATTGATGGGCTGAATGGCCTACTCCTATTCTTATGAGGTAATACTTTTGAACTTCTATTTCAGCTGGAATTTGCAACAAAGGCAATAAACTGTTGTGGGCATACAGGCGCAGAGCACTTAATCCAGTATTTTCACTTTTACTAAACTCTTGTCCTATCTGCTGGCCCAGTCTTCAGTTGGCAATCATTGCTATACTCTGATTATAATTACTTGCTTGATCTATTGCCTTGCAATTTCCCTATAATTTATTCAGTATTCCTCGACACCGTCCTGCTTCCCCATTGCCCCAGGGTTCAAAGCCCTCTCTACTTCCCTAGTTATACAATTGATTGGGAAATTGGCCCGTTCACTGGCTCAGCTGAAGTCTGTACCAACAATAAAGCTCCTACATTCCCCTGTGCTCGTGCTAATGACCCATGAATCTGAAACCATTTCTCCCATGCCCATCTTTGAGTCATGCTTTTGTTAAATGATCTTATCCCTGTGCTAATTTTCACATACCTCTGGTAATAATCCAGAGATCATTGCCTTTTGAGATTCTGCTTTTCAATGTTGAGCCTAGCCCCCCTTGCACCTGTGTAGGTTTTCTTTTCTGCCCATACCGATGTCCATGTTGATGACAATGGCAGCTGAATCCTTCCCCATCCCAGAACTGCACTCCAGTCCTGAGCTGATATCCCAAACCCTGGCAGTGGGCATGAGAAAGGGCCTTCTGGATTCTCACACTTGGTTACTGAGACCCATGTCCATACCCAGCCATGTCGTCCCCTTCTCCCACCACCAACTTACACACACACATACACAGCAGAGACTAAGAATACTGCGGGAAGTAACTCCCCTCCTGACTCCCTAAAGCCTGTTAACCATCTAGGCACAAGTCAGGAGTATGATGGAATACTCCCCATTTGCCTGGATGGGTCCAGCTCCAACAGCACTCAAAGTTTGACACCATCCAGGACAAAGCAGCCTGCTTTGATTGGTACCATGTTCACATGCATTCACTCCCTCCATCACCAACACAAAGTACGTACTGCTGCTACTATCTACAAGATATGCTGCAGAAATTCACCAAGTCATCTTAAACAGCACCTTCCAAACCTACAACCACCTTTTCATCTAGAAGGATGAGTGCAGCAGATACATGGGGACACCACCACCACCACATGCAAGTTCCCTTCCAAACCAGTTGCCATCCTGACTTTGAAATACATCACCATTCCTTCAGTGTCCCTGGGTCAAAATCCTGGAATTCCCTCCCTAAGGGCATTGTGGGTCTACCTACAGCTGGTGGACTGCAGCGGTTCAAGGAAGCAGCTCATCGCCATCTGCTCAAGGGGCAACTAGGGATGGGCAATAAATACTGGGCCTGACAGCGAATGCAACATCAGAATTTTAAAACTCACTTTTGTACTGAATGATGAGGTTTGAAGAGTTCTTTAGGCACGCGCAGCTTCTGTTCCTGATATTCTTATAAGATCTGAACAGGGGATTGAGACATTAGCCAAGTTCTACCCATTAGCTCATTTGAACTGTCATGACAGACTCTAAATGTGAGCAAAGGTGGTCCACATCTTTCACTGAGGGGCTTTTGGGTTTGGACCGATGGCAAAGCCACCTTGTCAGATCTAGCACACTACCCTGACTTCCATTGATGCTTCAGTGATCTGCCTGTGTTCATCTTCACAAGGAAGTAGGATATCCATTGTTAAAGATTATTGATTTATTTGTAAATAAGTAGTTAGGTAGAGGGAAACAAGCAGAGAACAGGATTGAAGAGGGGGAGGAAAATCTGGGGTCCTGGCTTAGTTATGTATTTTTGTGCAGAGGGGCAGCATTTACACAATTGGTGGTAGGGCCTTGGGTTGTGTTGTAGAATAGAGGGAGCTAAGGGTTCAGGTACATAATTCTTTTGAAGTTTGTATTATTTATACACAGGTTGGTTAAAAAGGCATTTAGCACGCTTGCATTCATGCTCAGCCCTTTGATTACAGGTGTTGGGAAGTCATTGTTGAGGTAACAGCACATTGGTGAGGCCCCTTCTGGAATATTGTGTCCAGTTCTAGTCACCCTTTTTTAGGAAGGATATAATTAAGCTAGAGAGGATTCTGAAGAGATTTACCAGGATGTTACTGGGATGGAAGTTTTGAATTACAAAGAAAGGATTGAGAGGTTTATAAAATCATGAGGGATATAGATAGAATTAATGGTCAACGTCTTTTCCCAAGGATGGGGGATTTCAAGACTAGGCAGAAAATTTTCACGGTGAGAGGAGAGAGATTTTAAAGAAGACATGAGGGACAAATGTTTTACACGTAGTTTGTGTGTGGTATTAACTTCCTGACAAAATGGTAACTGTGCTTTCATGCACCATGTTGAGAAGACATTTGGATAAGTACATGGTTAGGAAAGGTTTGGAGGGATATGGGCCAGGAGCAGGCAGGTGGGGCTAGTTTAGTCTGGGATTACAGTCAACATGGACTGGTTGGACTGAAGGGTCTGTATTTGTGTTGTATGACTGTATGAAGTTAGCTGTTTTTTAAAATGTTGCATTATTAAACATCTGCCCCACTCACCCAAATTCCCCAATGGACATCCTAGACCTACCAGGTTACAAACCAGTTGCTGCAGCTTGTCCAGTTGTGTGACAGATGTTGGAAGATAATATTGTCAACCAACAAATCCTAGACAGATGTAGCTTCACCAGAAACTGGGAGGCAGTGTTAGAACAGGCAGCAGTGTGAGGTGGTGGCAAGACCAGGGATGTTTAGATGAGGAAGCTGTGCTGTTTCCATGGAACCTGATTTGTCACCAACTCCTTCACTGTGAAACCTTTCACACTTTCTCTCAGTTGTAATTTTCTCTCAGTCTAGTGAACCTCCATTCCATTGCTCTTGATATACAAACCTGTTCCTAATAAATCTTTGTGTTCCTCTATGTATTTAATTGTGCACTGTTTCTTTTATAGATGTTGGGACTGTCTGTGTTTCGACGTTCTCATGTCCTGAAAGCTCGGAGTCTTTTATCTGCTGTCAGTGTTCGAGCAGCACATGGACATGGTAAGTGTGCAGAGACCATCTTCTGAATCCAACTGCTCACACTGAATCCCTGCCATTAGCTTACATTGGGTAACAGGCTAAGCTTGAGTGTAATGGGTTAGATAGGGTGATAATGGTTTGTACAGGAGTATTTAGGACCAGGCCTGGGTGAAAATCTACCAGGCTTCCTCCTCCTGTTTTAGGATCCAGTGATTCTGGCTGGGTGTATTAGTGGAGCCATCTCGTGAAGGCTGTGCTGCAGCCCACAGTTAAACAAGCCAAAGCTCAGTCTGAGACCAGCATTGTAGAATGGCTCTTAGAGTGACTATTGGAACGCGTTTGCTAAGCACGACACCGAGGAGAGGATTCAAACTCTCCGAGGTATCACCCTGATGTCCTTGAGATGGAGCTATTGGCCACAATGACAGAAATAGAGAGAGCACATTGCTGAAGGTCACCTTGAGTCAGGTGCTGCTGAACAGAGGACCCCCAGCCACCGCTAACAATGCTGTCGTCCTGCCTAGGCCAAGTTGTCATGAGCATTTATCTTGTGTTTAGCCTACTCAGCAACAGCCATATGTACCTGGAAACAGTCCAAATTACCAAGGAGTTTTTCATATTAAATTATTGTTGACAGACTTACCAATTTGGATTTCAATTGAACCAGTTGCTCAAAGCATGCTAGTGCTGAGGAATGCGACAGTGAACATCAGTTAGTTTACATTATATTACAGTGTGGAAACAGGCCCTTCGGCCCAACAAGTCCATACCGACCCGCCAAAGCGCAACCCACCCATACCCCTACATTTACCCCTTACCTAACACTACGGGCAATTTAGCATGGCCAATTCACCTAACCTGCACATCTTTGGACTGTGGGAGGAAACCGGAGCACCCGGAGGAAACCCACGCAGACACGGGGAGAACGTGCAAACTCCACACAGACAGTCACCTGAGGCAGGAATTGAACCCGGGTCTCTGGCGCTGTGAGACAGCAGTGCTAACCACTGTGCCACTGTGCTGCCCCGGTGGCACAGGACAAGTCCCAGGACAAGTACAGTACAAGGTTGTATACAGAGCAAAGCTCTCCCTACACTATCTCCATCAAACATTCCCAGCATGGGTGCAGTATATGGTTAGATGTAGAGTGAAACTCCCTCTAAACTGTACCAAGAATATGCTACCAAAGGTTCCAAACTATATGGTTAAAAGACACAGGTATGTTCCGAGTCATGTGACTGACTAACCATTGAGACAAAGGCTTGTATTGCATGTAAACAACTGTCTATGGCCCATCTTGGAGATTAAGTGGAAAATCGTTGACATCTACTTGTGGGACTGTGGTAACTTATTCCATCATGCGTGAGTTTTTCTTGGAGAGTTCATTTCTGTGGCAATTTAAGGGTCAATAATTAACATTCCTGCCCTAACAGAAGGTCTCCAAAGTGTTGATTATCTGGCTGAATTTAACTTCTCTGCAAGGTTGCTGCTAAGTCCACTCATGATCATTGCACCTTTAGGGATTTTTAACATCTGCTGTTGTGGTTCTGTTCGCCGAGCTGGAAGTTTTTGTTGCAAACGTTTCGTCCCCTGTCTAGGTGACACCCTCAGTGCTTGGGAGCCTCCTATGAAGCGCTTCTGTGGTGTTTCCTCCGGCATTTATAGTGGCCTGTCCCTGCCGCTTCCGGTTGTCAGTTTCAGCTGTCCGCTGTAGTGGCCGGTATATTGGGTCCAGATCTGTGTTTGTTGATGGAGTTTGTGGATGAGTGCCATGCTTCTAGGAATTCCCTGGCTGTTCTTTGTTTCGCTTGCCCTATAATGGTAGTGCTGTCCCAGTCAAATTCATGTTGCTTGTCGTCTGCGTGTGTGGCTCATGAGCAAAACTAACGTAGTGTACAAAATCCCATGCAAGAACTGCACAAAACACTATATAGGACAAACAGGAAGACAGCTAACGATCCGCATCCACGAACATCAACTAGCCACGAAACGACACGACCAGCTATCCTTAGTAGCCACACATGCAGACGACAAGCAACATGAATTTGACTGGGACAACACTACCATTATAGGGCAAGCGAAACAAAGAACAGCCAGGGAATTCCTAGAAGCATGGCACTCATCCACAAACTCCATCAACAAACACATCGACCTGGACCCAATATACCGGCCTCGACAGCGGACAGCTGAAACTGACAACCGGAAGCGGCAGGGACAGGCCACTATAAATGCCGGAGGAAACACCACAGAAGTGCTTCACAGGAGGCTCCCAAGCACTGAGGATGTCACCCAGACAGGGGACGAAACGTTTGCAACAAAAACTTCCAGCTCGGCGAACAGAACCACAGCAACGAGCACCCGAGCTACAAATCTTCTCACAAACTTTGAATTTTTAACATCTGTTAAACAGTCACAATAGATTTGTATAATTTTGTTCATGACAAATAGCTTAGTACTATACTGATTCGGATCTGGATTGTAATTACCGTATTCATTAGACCAAGAGAAAAGTTTCAGTCTGAAGTTTGATTTAAGACCAGGGATTGTATGGTTTAATGAGGTCTGACATGAGGAACTCATTGCCTGACTTGATACCTCTGGTACCTGAATGGGTTAAAGAGAGTAATAGAGATTAATCAGTGAATATGAAACTGCAGAAGTGAGAGGGAAGAGAGTCAGCAGTGAGCCCCATGAGTCTTCCAGGACACTGTCTTTATATTTGACAGGGCACTATGTGAATGCACTATGTGAATGACTGACGCCTCAACCTATTTCTGTCCAGAGATTGTTAAAAGTGAAGACCTCTCGATGCCCATGTACTGTGATCGGAGGGATACACCTCTCCCTGATATTCCTTACGTACGGAAGCTAAATACAGAACAGACAGCCCTGAAGGAAAAGGAAAAAGGGTCTTGGAAAAACCTGACCAATGAAGAGAAGATTGCATGTAAGCATAATGGGTTTCCTGTGCGTTCTGAGATTTTCCTGTATTCCAGGGCGTCTTGGTGCTGGGAGGGGAATTCCATAGATTGGAGTGTTTCTGGCTCAGCAAGAAACAGGTTTAGATATGGACTGAAGCTTTCTCTACTCTTTCCTGAGCTGAGAACAGTGTGCCTCACTTGGTCGTTTTGTTATTTTCCCTCCAAGAAGCTGTTCTGCTGTAATCTGTACAGTAGAAACTGCTGGCTTAATGGGGATCAAGATTTGTTGCCAATGTGCGCGCACAGCTAGACTCAAATTCCTTGAGCTCATTCTACCTGACAGGGAGCAGATAAAAAAGGTGCACATTTAATTGGTCAAGGGGTAAACCCGTCCCAATGGCATTGTTTGATTCACTGCATTGTGTCTTATCCAGAGTGGTCAGGACTTAATGGAAAAGTGAATAGTTTTCTACTGAACATCACAAGTTTGTTCCAGAGATTCTGGTCCTATCTCAGTCGTTTTCAGTGACCATCACAGACAACTTGAATGTCCAGTACCCTGCTTTTGCTGTTCAGAAAAGTATGATTCAAAATAAGATTTCAACTGAATTCCTTTCCAGTCACTAAGGTGAGGGAAGGGTTTTGATGATAATTGTCACAATTCTGAAAATCTATTTGTGGCCTATACTGTGAGGTTCATATCAGACAATAGGTTTTCATAATGGGAGCCCTCGTGTTGACTGTGGGTACAGAAGGGGATGGAGAAAGTTGTTCATTTTACTGGTGCTTGTGTTTTATCCTAGTGTATCGCATCGCTTTTCATCAGAGCTACCACGACATGTCTCGATCGAGTAATGAGTGGAAGACAGTGTTGGGTGGAGCCTTCCTCTTTATAGGATTTACTGGCCTGATTGTGTGGTGGCAGAAGGCCTTTGGTGAGTCTCTACTCCTCCTGTACTGCCTGAAACTTACTTTATACCAGTGACTGACCATCGACTGAGAGACCTCTTGTAAGATTTAGAGCATCTTCTACTGAATCGGCCTGCAGTGAACTGTAGGGCTCTACGATATGGACTTGAATTGCCCAGCGGGAGTGAGGGACTGGGTAGTGCGGTTTCAGCTGGTTTCTGGATTCAGGTGTCCTGTGGTTTCCCCTTGATTGGGGATTGTTAGGGCAGACAGTGTTTCACAAAGCTATATGTGACAAGATGTGACCGTGTGGAGACTGGCTGGTTGGGGAAACAGAAGAATGTTAGTGACCAAGGATTGGAGGAGATGCAGTTGACTGAGATGCTGTGGGCACTGACTAAACAGATTTGTTTTTTTTTTGTGTGGGTGGGGGGGAGCTTGTTGGTGGCTCTGAGAGCAAGGAATCTCCGTGCTTTTCCAGTGTTTACTTAGTCATGATACACCAATCATGACTAACGGAAGAGTGCTGAGAGAGAGTCAGAGTCATACAGCAGGGAGATGTTGGCAGAGTTGGAGGAGGCACACTCTTGTCTGAATTGGCCACTTGCCCAAAATAAAGTGGGGCTAAGTTTGAATCACATGAGATATTGCATCATTTACCCTCTGATTGTATAAAGATAACATAATCACATCCACTTACAAATGTACCACAAATGGGTGGGACGCAGAAGGAAAGAGCTATGACCACTTTTAAACTTCCAAAGCAGTCTGAACTATAATAGTATTAGTAATGTGAAAATCTATGCTTTTAAAGTAATTTGTAAAACTCCCATCATTTCATGTAGTCATATTGATTTCAAGCTCTGTGCATTCTCCAAGACTCGGCGAAGCCTCTTTTGAGCCTAGGCCAGCTGCACATTTTTCCCTGTAAACATGACGGCTACACATTTCCTAATGGGTGCTGCTTCCTATAAATACGATGGTGGGGCATGAGCTTCTCAGAATCTCAAATCCAGCGTCACCTTGTGGCCAACAGAGGCAGTGCAATTTCATTAAAAACCTTTTAGGGACACAAGACACAGTCCCAGGAAGAAACAAGAAGGGACATGGGGAGTGGGATAGTTGGTGATGCTGAATTTTGCTTGTTTGCCCAGTACAGTACAAATAAGCCATGTGAAGGTGTTGTTGTAAGTAGCCTTTGGAATATAGTCCCTGCTTCTGGGACTGGAATTCGGCGACCATGCTGACAGGCTTTCCTGTTTCACCACCTCGCTAGATGGTTTTTAAAATTTAAATCCCACAGCACAACTTCAAGAGGGGAGTTCTCCCCAATGACTTGGGCAATATATTTCTCTTAACTGTTATCACTTTTTTAAAAAAAACCTGTTGGTTTGCCCTGTGCATCATTGTAGCATTTTGGTAGAATTATATACAAATTGGCTGCTACATTTCCTGCTCCACAACAAGGACTACACTTCAAAGATACTTCAAAATGTTACTGTTGCTAAAATAAGATACATGTCATCAAAGCTTTTCATCTTGCACTCTTCAGGATAATTTGCAAATGTACTAACTTTTGGAAAAACCTAGCATTTCTACTGATGAAAGTTCTGATTTGGTTGGCAAGTGGACTCGAGTAGAGGCAGTGCCATTGATTTTTCCCCTTTTTATTCTTATGAATTATCCTGATGAACACAAGACAAAAGTTTGCAACGAAATGTCTTTTTTAAATGTTCGAAGGTGCTTAATGGAAGTTAAGTGTTGTGGGATATCCAAAGGTTGTGATCCTGCATCATTTGCTCTTCTTGCTACATCTCTGTTCCCTCTGCTGTACCCAGGCAATCTATCCATGATGCTTCCAATTTCCCATTCGCTTATAATATCATTTGAAATCAGACGGTCCTATTCCACAGCCAAGCTGATGTCAGCCACCTCTAACTCCAACCTCTCTCTGGGGCTTGTTTGATTTCCAGTTGGGGAAAAACTTCCTCCACCTCGATCTCTCACCACTGATGTTGAACCAGATGGGACAGCGCTTTGAACTCCTATATCTCCCAGAGCGGAGTTTCAGACTGCATGTTATCCCTTTCTGTCTTCAGAACATCAACAGATGTTTGAATTTTAAGGAAATTACAGAATGATGGGAGGTGAAATTGAGCAAAAAGATCAGCTAGGCACTTTCTGAATTGGAGAGCAGGCTTGAAAAACTGGAGGCCTGCTCCTAAATTCTCGTGTCCTTACTTCATAGCATCCCTACAGTGTGGGAAAAGGCTCTTTGGCCCATTAAGTCCACACTGACCCTTCCAAGAGTAATCCACTCAGACCTATTCCCCTACCCTATATTTACACCTGACGAATGCACCTAACCTACACATCCCTGAACACCATGGGCAAGTTTAGGATGACCAGTTCACCTAATCTGCATATCTTTAGACTGTGGGAGGAAACCGGAGCACCCAGAGGAAGCCCACAGGCACTGAGAATGTGCAAACTCCACACACACAGTTGCCCAAGACTGGAATTGAACCTAGGTCCCTGGCACTGAGGCAGTAGTGCTAACCACTGAGCCACCGTGCAGGGTTGGAGGATTTGTTGTAGTATTCTCCAATCCTGCTTTGTTACTGCCTGATCCAACCATTTCAGTACTGCCCTTATCAACCCCACATCTTTCAATTCTACTTTTATCAAACATACCCGACAGTTCCATTATAAAATGTATAGTGTTTCATTTTATAGAGTCATGTGACATACCTGAAGTGAAATGATTGCTAGCTAATTTCTGCTTGGATTATGTTATGCTCATTGTGGTGAGATTACCAAAATGAGCTATGGCAGTGAAGGTGTATTAAATGTTGTATTTGTGATGACTAGCCAGTGAAAGAAGGCAAAATCCGTTTTCACTAGAGATAGTTTATCCTGTGCAAAACCATTTTTTTTTTCTTTCTTCATTCATGAGATGTGGGTGTCATTAACAAGGCCAGTATTTGTTACCTATCCCTAATTGAACTGAGCAGTTTGCTAGATTATTGTGGACATGCAATCACATGAAGGTCAGACCATGTCAGGGCAGCAGATTTCTTTCCCTGAAGACCATTTTTTTTTTTTTTTTTACAACAACATAGTTCAACATTAATTCCACTACTTTTTAAATTTCAGATTTATTGATTTTTGAATTTAAATTTCACCAACCGTGAAATGTGAACTCGGCTCCTGGGCTACTAGTGTAGTGGGTGAGGGGTGATAGTCAGCAGGAAGTTTCCTTATGCATTTTTGACCTGATGCCATAAGACTTCATGGGGTCCGGAGTCAATGTTGAGCATGCTGAGGGCAGCTCCATCTCTGCTGCATGACATGGTGTTGCCACTCTGGCTTGGTCATGGTGGTATCTGGGACATTATCTGTCAGGTACAATTCCAAGAGTATGACTGACTATATCAGACTGTCGCTTGACCAGTCTCTAAGATAGCTGTCTCAGTTTTGGCACTAACCCCCTAGATGTTGGCAAGGAGGACTTTGCAGGGTTATCAGGGCTATATTGGCTGTTGTCATTTTTATTTGAGAGATCTCCGTTATCTGTAAGAATAGTAGGGTTGGACTTGTAGGGGGTTTTAACTTTCCAAACATAGACTGTGACTGCCATAGTGTTGGAGTGGAATTTACGTGTGTACAAAAGATTTTCTTATTCAGAATGTGGATGTACCTACTAGGGAAGGAGTAAACCCTGCTCTTGGGGAAATAAGGCAGGGCAAGTCACCGAAGTATCAGTGGGGAAGCACTTTGGGACCACTGATCTAATTCTATTAGTTTTTAAAATACTTCTGGAAAAGGACAGACCTGATCCTCATGGTATTAGGAAAGAACTTTCAATGATTGATTGGTGGCAGACATCTACAGATAAAGGAATGGCTGGTAAGTAGGAATGCTTCAAAATCAGGTAATAAAAATCCCAGAGACCGAACGTTGCTGTTACTATGAAGAGCAAGGCTGTTAAGTGTATGCAATACTGGATGACTAGAGAAATTGAAGCTCTTCTCAAGAAAGAGAAGGAAGCATCTGTCAGGCATAGACCAGGAGCGAGTGAACCTGTAGAACAGCATGAAGACAGTAGGAGTATATTGGATTTATAAAGGGTAGGCCACACTTGATTTATTTGATTAAAAATTTGAAGTGACTGAGTAGTTGACAGGAAAAGGTCTCTATGCTGGGCTTTCAGAGGCATTTTGATAAATTCTCTCATAAGAAACTGTTAGCTTTAGGTCATGGGATTGAAGACCTCTTTGGCCTGGTTAATAATTTGGAAGACTGGCAAAGACAGGCACTTTGGGCAGATACTCTCATTGGCAGGATATGACTAGTTCAGTCCTGCAAGAAACGAGATTGGGTCTCAACTATTGGTTATATTCATGAAAGAACTTAATGATGGAGTAGTAAACTTATTAATATCTTTTGTAATTTTGTTATCAGAATAATGGCAAATGAATTTTAATGCAGGAAGTTGCAAGATGATCCACATTTGATACAATGGATATCACAGTACTTTTATCTCATCAGTGATCAGCTAGAAACAGTGAGCGGCCATAGAGACTTTAGTTGAGGCACACAAATCATTAAAAATGTCATAAATATTGAATGTTGATCCATAAACTAGAATACAAGAGAGCAGAAATCTTATCACTTATCAAAAGCCCAGGTTAAGCTATATCTACAATCACAGCTCAAGAAGCACATGACCACTTTGGGATGTAGCATGGATTTAGAAATAATGATACAGGGATTGAATTGTGAGGTAAGATTACACAAACAAGGGTTATAATGCTTAACAATAGGATTAAGAGATGGGGGTTAAAGGCAGGTTAATAGAATTAGGTCACAAATCAGATAGCATTTCATTGAACAACAACGCAGGTTCCAAGGACTGTCTGGCCTATTTGTCTGTATAACTATTTTAGAAACCTGTCTCTCTTTTTTTTTAAAAAGAAACTTGCCACAATCCACCATTCCTGCCCTAAGAATTTCTTCCTATCCCTCTAGCAGTAGAAGTGGGTTTTGTTTCTTCTTAACTTTAGGGGAAGTAACTTTAGACAAAAAAATCCAGAACCTCAGGCTAATGTTTCGGGTCATGGGTTTCAATCCTACGTGGCAAATGTAAACTTTTTGAATTCAATAAAAAGCTTGTTTATTGATTTGTCAAGGGAAAAAAAAACTGTCTCACAATGTAATCTGCTGTCCTACATGTGATTTCAGACCGATGACACAGTTGACTCTTTATTGCTCTATGGGCAATTTGGGATGGACACCTAGCCAGTAACACCCACATTTCATGAATTTAAAAAAATATATAGTTGACCATAGTTGTAGACTGAATGTAATGTTTGGGCAGTGGGTAAAATCTGAGAATGATTCTAGTATATAGACCTATTAACTAAACATTGTTTCTACATCTTTCTACAGTGTACCCTCCCAGGCCACACACCTTAACTGAGGAGTGGAAGGAAAAGCAGGCCAGAAGAATGCTGGACATGCAGATAAACCCTGTTGAGGGATTTGCCTCCAAGTGGGATTATGGGAAGAATGAATGGAAGAAGTGAAGTTGCTATTTAAGCAAGAGCATGTATTATAACACAGCCGGCAACTTTAAATGGTTTAACCTCCTGTTAATCTTAAAACCTCTCCAGGGTCTCTGATTAATTGTGAAATGACCACAAACATTCAAGGTTGATCAGTCACACATCTGAACAAAATGCAATTTATAATAAAGATTGCTCTTACAACAAAGTTCACTACACTCTGTACTGATTGATATGTTTGGGAAATGTCCCTTGCACAATTCATTGCTGGAAACAAATAGACAGTGTTGAAAAACATTAGGAGGAAGCAACCTTGAACTTGCAGTACTGCACTAATATGTGTAAATGTACTTATTCGGTTTACATAGAAAGTGGATTAAAAACACCAATGTTGGAAACTCTGTCTGGCAGTGACATGTGAGAGAAAGTTAATGTTACAGATCAATGACACTTCCATCAGAAGTTTGTCTCCATAATAATACCTTACTTGCTGAATATATCCAGCATTTTGCTTTTATGTTAGAAGATGGAACTCTGTTATGATGACTGGAACGTGCTTCCAGAAGTTCCAGCTAGTAAGTGGAGATACCTTTGCATTAGCATTAACAATGGACTAGGATCAAGCCCTCTAGCGATGTATAGAACAGTTGAGTCTGCTTTGCCATCTAAATAAGATCTTGGCTGATCTCAACTTGGCCTCCACTCCACTTTGCATCCTGCCCCAATAACGCTTCAACCTGTTAAATCAGGGGTCTCATTCACTGCACTTGGGTAGTGAATTCCATAGATTTAACCCTTTTGAAAGAAATAATTCCTTCTCTGCTCTCGTTTAAATCTGTCACCCTTTAAACTGCCTAAAACAATTACCTCTTATTCTAGATTGTCCCACAAGGGGAAATATCTGCTCAATCTGTATTGTCAATCCTTTTTAGCATCTTCTATATCTCAATTAAATCTAGTCAGACTTCTAAACCAGAGTACAGGCCTTAATGATCTGTTTTCTCTTAAGATGAACCTGTCATTTTATCTGCAAAATTGGCTCCCACGTGTTCTATCCTGCATTTAAGTCGGTAATATAGATTGTAAATAGTTGGGGTTTGAGGACCGAACCCTGTGGCACCTCACTAATTACAGTAAAATCCCCATTTATTCAGACTCTGATTTCTGTTGGTTAGTCAATGCTCTAACCAAGCTAATATGTTACCACTAACCCTGTGTGATGTTGTGTAATAACCTTTTGTGTGGATCCTGGAAGTCTAGATTATAACCACATTGACAGGACCCCCAATAATCCTTTATACTTGTTACATCTGCAAAGAACTTTGAATAATGGTGCTTATATTAGCATTTGACCAATTCACTCAAGTTTTCGAGTCTAGTGAATTTTGGAATATTATAAGCAATGTATCCAGTATTTCTGCTGTCACTTCTTTAAGTCTATAGGATGTAGGCCATTAGGCTTTAGGGACCGATCTGCTTTTCAGCCCAATAGTTCAGTACTTTTTTGAAGTGATAGTGATTGTTTTATGTCTCACTTTTTCTACAAGCTCTGCATTACTTATTACTATTGCGATGGTTTGTGTCCTCCAG
The DNA here is from genome assembly GCF_037043375.1 of Chiloscyllium plagiosum. Classification (NCBI taxonomy): domain Eukaryota; kingdom Metazoa; phylum Chordata; class Chondrichthyes; order Orectolobiformes; family Hemiscylliidae; genus Chiloscyllium; species Chiloscyllium plagiosum. The sequence continues at coordinate 66,890,386 of NW_028270153.1, forward strand.
GGAAGATGGTACAATGGTAACTAGTAATCTGGAGGCCTAGGCTAATGCTGTGGACTTAATTAGCTCAAATCCGAACATAACAGCTGGTAGCATTTAAAAGGTTATAATAAAGGAACCAAGACACCGTTAAACCATGTTGAGATTCAAGACAAAGCTAGGTGGCCTGTAATACTGGAAGTGTGACCGGTCAGGTGGATTAATGAAGGGTAATGATTGATGTGGATTTGTGAGAGTTTTGTTATCCGACTGGTTGATGAAGGGGCAGTTGGCAACTCAATATTCAGGGGCGGGTGTAAAAGAGTGTTGCTTTATTGAAGAGCCTGTTACTGCAGTAAGGAGAATATCTTCAGGTGAAGCTTTGAGAGTTCATTTTGGGAATAAAAAGGCAGTCACGTTGCTGGGGAGTGAATTATAGGTCCCCAGTTAGCAGGCAAAAGTGGAGCATTAATATAAGTAATTCATGGGACTACATTAAAATAATAGGGCATTTCTATTACAGGATTTCCCCTGGCATGGAGATAATCATAGTGTAATGGGTATACAAGAATTGGCTGCTCTGGAAACTAAGGGAGGAAATTACAGGAATGCTGACTCAAATTTTTAATTCCTGTATGGCAACGGGGACATGCCAGAGCAGATGATGACAGATTACGTGGTTCCACTTTTGAAAGATGTTCAGGAGAAACCAGAGAGTATTCAATGAAATGCAGAACATTTAGTTCAGAAGAACAAAGAAATGTTTGGCTTGCTCATCTACAGATGGCTGAAGGTAGCAGTATAGGTTAATCAGGTGGTTAAGGCAGCATATAGAACACTCGCCTTTGTCAGTGGTGGCATAGATTATAAGAGTAGGGAAATTATGTTGAAGCTACACAAAATCTGTGTTTGACCACAGGTGGAGTGTGCGCCAGACTATGATTGCACTGGAGGCTGTGCAGAGGAAAGGGTTGCAGCATTTTAAGCAACGAAGAGAGGCTGGATAAACTCAGGTGGTTTTCTTTAGAGCAGAGAAGGCTGAGGGAGATCTAATAGAGGTGTATAAGTTCCTCTTGCAATGTTTGAGGTGAGGGATGCCATGGTCGTCCCTGCTGATTACACTTGCAGGAAGTGCACCCATCTCCAGCTCCTCCAAGACCGTGTTAGGGAACTGGAGTTGGATGAACTTAGGATCATTCGGGAGGCAGAGGGGATCATAGATCGGAGCTTTAGGGAAGTAGTAACTCCAAAGATTGCAGACAGATGGGTGACAGTGAGGGGGACTGGGAGGAAGCAGCCAGTGCAGGGACCCCCTGCGGCCGTTCCCCTCAAGAACAAGTATACCGTTTTGGATACTTGTGGGGGGGACGACTTACCAGGGGTAAGTAACGGGGCTCAGGTCTCTGGCACGGAGCCTGTCCCCGTTACTCAGAAGGGAAGGGTGGAGAAGCGCAGAGCAGTAGTTATTGGGGACTTGATAGTTCGGGGCACAGATAGGCGGTTTTGTGGGGGCGAGAGAGACTCACGTTTGGTATGTTGCCTCCCAGGTGCAAGGGTACGTGACGTCTCTGATCATGTTTTCCGGGTCCTTAAGGGGGAGGGGGAGCAGCCCGAAGTCGTGGTCCACATTGGCACCAATGACATAGGTAGGAGGAGGGCTGAGGATGTTAGGCAGGCTTTCAGGGAGCTAGGTTGGAAGCTCAGAGTTATAACAAACAGAGTTGTCTCTGGTTTGTTACCCGTGCCACGTGATAGAGAGTCGAGGAATAGGGAGAGAGAACAGTAAATGCGTGGCTACAGGGATGGTGCAGGAGGGAGGGATTCCGATATCTGGATAACGGGTTCTTTCTGGGGAAGGTGGGACCTCTATAAACAGGATGGTCTACACCTGAACCTGAGGGGCACCAGTATCCTTGGGGGGAGGTTTGCTAGTGCTCTTGGGGGGGGGGGGGGGGGGGGTTTAAACTAACTCTGCAGGGGCATGGGAACCTAGACTGTAGCTTTAGGGTGCAGGACCTGGAGTGTAGGGAGGTTAGGAACATGGCATCAATCTCAAAGGAGGGTGCCTGTAAACAGGAAAGTGGCTTGAAGTGTGTATACTTCAATGTAAGAAGTATACGAAATAAGGTAGGTGAACTTGCAGCGTGGGTTGGTACCTGGGATTTCGATGTTGTAGCTATTATGGAGACATGGGTAGAACAGGGACAGGATTGGCTGTTGCAGGTTCCAGGGTTTAAATGTTTTAGTAGAGTCAGAGGTGGGGTTAAAAGAGGGGGAGGTGTGGCATTGCTTGTCAAAGTTAGAATTACAGCAGTGGAAAGGACGATGGATGAAGACTCCATCTGAGGTAGTTTGGGCTGAGGTTAGGAATAGGAAAGGTGAGGTCACCCTGTTAGGAGTTTTCTACAGGCCTCCTAATAGTCCTAGAGACGTAGAAGAAAGGATTGCGAGGATGATTCAGGAGAAGAGTGAAAGTAATAGGGTGGTTGTTATGGGGGACTTTAACTTTCCAGATATTGACTGGGAAAGCTATAGCTCGAGTTCGTTAGATGGGTCGGTGTTTGTCCAATGTGTGCAGGAGGGTTTCCTGACACAATATGTAGACAGGCCAACAAGAGGTGAGGCCATACTGGATTTGGTTCTGGGTAACGAACCAAGCCAGGTGTTAGAATTAGAGGTAGGTGAGCACTTTGGGTACAGTGACCAAATTCGGTGACTTTTACTCTAGTGATGGAGAGGGATAAGTGTGCACTACAGGGCAAGAGTTATAGCTGGGGCAGGGAAATTATGATGTGGTGAGGCACGACTTAGGATGCGTGGCTTGGAAAAGTAGGCTTCAAGGGAAGGGCACAATTGATATGTGGAGCTTGTTCAAGGAACAACTATTGAGTGTCCTTGATAAGTATGTACCTGTCAGGCAGGGAGGGAAGGGTCGTGTGAGGGAGCCGTGGTTTAATAATTGGAATCCCTTGTTAAATGGAAGAGGGCAGCCTATGTAAAGATGAGGCGTGAAGGTTCAATTGGGGAGATTGAGAATTATAAGGTAGCCTGGAAGGATCTGAAGAGAGAGCTAAGAGCATCAAGGAAGGGACATGAAAAGCCCTTCAGTTGGTAGGATTAGGGAAAACCCAAAGGCTTTCTATAGGTATGTCAGGAATAAAAGAATGACGAGGGTAGGAATAGGTCCAGTCAAGGATAGTAGTGGGAAGTTGCGTATGGAGGCTGAAGAGATTGGGGAGACACTGAATGAATACTTTTCGTCAGTATTCACTCAGGAACAGGACATTGTTGCCGATGTGAATACTGAGTCACAATTAGAATGGACGGCTTTGAGGAATGTAGGAAAGAGGTGTTGGAAATTCTGGAAAGGGTGAAAATGGATAAGTCCCCTGGGCCTAATGGCATTTATCCTAGGATTCTCTGGGAAGCAAGGGAGGAGATTGCAGAGCCATTGGCCTTGATTTTTATGTCCTCGTTGTCTACAGGAGTAGTGCCAGAAGACTGGAGGATAGCAAATGTGGTTCCCTTGTTCAAGAAGGGGAGTAGGGATAACCCTAGTAACTATAGGCCGGTGAGTCTCACTTCTGTTGTGGGCAAAATCTTAGAGAGAATTGTAAGGGATAGGATTTATGAACATCTGGATAGGAATAATGTGATCAAGGATAGTCAGCATGGTTTTGTGAAGGGCAGGTCGTGCCTCACAAAACTTATTGAATTCTTTGAGAAGGTGACTAAGGAGGTGGATGAGGATAAAGCAGTAGATGTGTGTATTTGGATTTTAGTAAGGCGTTTGATAAGGTTCCCCATGGTAGGCTACTGCAAAAAATACGGAGGTATGGCATTGAGGGTGAGTTGGAGGTTTGGATTAGGAATTGGCTGGCTGGAAGAAGACAGAAGGTAGTAGTTGATGGTAAAGGTTCATATTGGAGTGCAGTTACTAGTTTTGGGACCATTCCTGTTTGTCATTTTTATAAATGACCTGGAGGAGGGGTTAGAAGGTTGGGTGAGCATGTTTGCGGATGATACGAAAGTCGGTGGAGTTGTTGACAGTGAGGAAGGATGTGTCAGGTTACAGTGGGATATAGATAAGCTGCAGAGCTGGGCAGAAAGGTGGCAAATGGAGTTCAATGTAGGTTAGTGTGAGGTGATTCACTTTGGTAAGAGTAACAAGAAGATGGGGTACTGGACTAATGGTCAGATACTTGGTAGTGTGGATGTGCAGAGAGATCTTGGTGTCCATGTACACAGATTTCTGAAAGGTGCCAACCAGGTAAATAGTGCGGTGAAGGAGGCATATGGCGTACTGGCTTTTATTGGTAGAGGAATTGAGTCCCGGAGTCCTGAGGTCATGTTGCAGTTGTATAAGACTCTGGTGCGGCCGCATCTGGAGTATTGTGTGCAGTTTTGGTCGCCATACTATAGGAAGGATGTGGAGGCACTGGAACGGGTGCAGAAGAGGTTTACCAGGATGTTGCCTGGTATGGTAGGAAGATTGTATGAGGAAAGGCTGCGGCACTTGGGGTTGTTTTCATTGGAGAAAAGAAGGTTTAGGGGTGACTTGATAGAGATGTACATGATGATTAGGGGTTTAGATGGGGTTGACCATGAGAACCTTTTTCCACGTATGGAGTCAGCTATTACAAGGGGGCATAGCTTTAAATTAAGGGGTGGTAGGTATAGGACAGATGTTAGGGGTAGATTCTTTACTCAGCAAGTCGTGAGTTCATGGAATGCCCTGCCACTAGCAGTGGTGGACTCTCCCTCTTTATGGGCATTTAAACAGGCATTGGATAGACATATGGAGGATAGTGGGCTAGTGGGCCAGGTTATGGTGGGCTTGGATCGGCGCAACATCGAGGGCCAAAGGGCCTGTACTGCGCTGTATATTTCTATGTTCTAAGTTTGAGGGGGACAGAACATAATCCTTCACTTAACAGGAATGGTTAAGAACAAGGTACCATAATTTTTAAGGTGAAGGGCAGGTGGTTTAGATGGGATTGGAAGATTTTCACCTTTTAGAAGGTGGTCGGTATCTGGAATGTACTGCCTGGAAGAGTATTTTAGGCAGGAAACCTCCCAAACTTTAAACATTTACTTAATGAGCATATTAAATGTCAAAACATTCAAGGCAATGGGCCAAATTCTGACAAGTGTGACTAGTGTAGATAGGTTGGTGCTTCTTGTACTGTAGGACTCGTATCAGAAGTCACACGACACCAGGTTATGGTTCAACAGGTTTACTTGAATTCACAAGCTTTCAGAGCACTGTTCCTTTAGTGGTTGGCACTGCTGCCTCACAATGCCAGTGACCCAGGTTCAATCCCAGCCTTGGGTGACTGCGTAGAGTTTGCATGTTCTCCCAGTGTCTGCATAGGTTTCTGCCAGGTGCTCTGATTTCCTCTCACGGTCCAAAGACGTGCAGGTTAGGTGGTAGATGTGAGGTTATGGGGAGAAGGTGGAATGCTTTTCAGAGGGACAGTGTAGACTCGATGGGCCAAATGGCCTCCATCTGCACTGCAGGGATTCTATGACTATCAAAAGAAATTACATAGGCATCCTCCACAAAGCCAACCCCTCTTTCTGCTGTCTTACGCCCTCCAGAAGCGATCCACGTCATGGTAAATCCAAATGTGGTTAGAAATTTGAGCGGAGGGCATTCTGGCTAAGTTTGCAGGCAATACAAAGATAGGTACAGAGACAGGCAGCATTGAGGTGGTGGGGACGTAGCAGAAGGATTTGGACAAGTTAGGAGAGTGGGCAAAGAAATGGCAGATGGAATATAACTTTAGTAGAGGCATAGATTATTCTCTACATTTCAGACTTGGGAATTTTTTCTCAATTTAAAGAAACTTGGGAGTTTTAATCCAGGATTCTCTCAAGGTAAACTTGCAGGTTGAGTTAGGAAGGCAAATGCAATAATGGAATTTATTATATAAAAGGCTCTGGTCAGATCATATTTAGAGTATTATGTGCAGTTTTGGGCCCCATATCTATGGAAGGGTGTACTGGATCTGGAGCATGTTCAGAGGAGGTTCATGAGGATGGTCTCAAAATGAAAAGGTAAACATTTGAAGTATGTTTGGGGACTCTGGGTCTAAACTCAGTGGAGTTTAGAAGGATGAGGGGGGGGATCTAATTGAAACTTACAGAATGAACTGGATGTTGGGAAGATGTTCCTATTGGTAGGAGAGACCAGGACTGGAGGACACAGCCTTAAAGTAAAGAGAAGATCTTTTAAAATGAACTTCTTCAGCCATTGAACAGTGAATCTGTGGAATTCATTGCCACCGTTGTGGAGGCCAGGTCATTGAGTGTATTTAACACAGAGATAGATAGGTTCTTGTCAAGGGGATGAAGGCTTTCAGGGAGAATGGAGTTGAGAAACTTGTCAGCCATGATTGAATGGTGCAGCAGACTCAGTTGAATGGCCTAACTTCTGCTCCTACATCTTATGTTTTCAGCACCAATCTCTTCCAGATTAGTTTATCTCAAATCAAAAAAATGTGTACTCAATGTTAAATAAACACAAGAAAACAATGAAGTCACTGGCAACACTCCATTAATTGGCAGAAGATTTAGATGCATGAACAAAAATACTTAAGTTGTGATCTTGGTTGCATTGACTGAAAACATGGTGCAGTAAATTTAATAGTAACTTTCAAGAGAGAATATTTGTATCATCTATAGCCACAGGTGAGGTGCCAGAAGACTGAAGAAGTTGGCTAACATGGTACCACCATTTAAGAAAGGTGGTAAGGGAAAGCCAGTGAGCTATAGAATGGCAAGCCTGATATCAGTGGTGGGCAAGCTGTTTGAGGGAATCCTAAGGGACAGGATTTGCATGTATTTGGAAAGATGGGGATTGATTAGGGATAGTCAATGTGGTTGTGTGTGGGGGAAAGAGTGTCTAACTTAATTGATTTCTTTGAAATGACGAGGAGGATTGATGAGGGAAGAGCAGCAGACATGATCTATATGGTCTCCAGTAAGGCGTTTGACAAGGTTCCCCACAGGAGACTGGTTGGCAAGGTTAGATTATATGGAATACAGAGAGAACTAATAATTTGGGTACCGAACTGGCTCGAAGGTAGACAGAAGGTGCTGGAGGGTTGCTTTTCAGACTGGAGGCCTGTGACCAGAGGTGTACCACAAAGATAGATACTGGGTCCACTGTTTTTCATTTATATGTAAATGATTTGGATCTGAACATAGGTATGGTTAGTAAGTTTGCAGATGATACCAAAATTGGGGGTGTAGTGAACAGTGAAAGTAGTTGCCTCACATTACAATGGGATCTTGATTAGATGGGTTGAGGAGAGGCTAATGGACTTTAATATAGCTAGAGAAATGCTGCATTTTGGAAAAGCAAATCAGGGCAGGACTTACCATTAAGTGTATAAGGTCCTGGGGAGTGTTGCTGCATAGAGACCTTGGAGTGCAGGTTCATAGTTCCTTAAAAGTAGAGTCCCAGATAGAGAGGATAGTGAAGGCAGCATTTGGTATGCTGTATTGGTCAGTGAGTTGAGGAGTCATTTTGTGGCTGTATAGGACATTAGTTAGGTCACTATTAGAATACTGTGTGCAATTCTGGTCTCTCTCCTATAGGAAAGATGTTGTGAAACTTGAAAGAGCTCAGGAAAGATTTATAAGGATGTTACGAGGGTTGGAAGGTTTGAGCTATAGGGAAAGGTTGAACAGGCTAGGGTTATTCTCCCTGGAGCTTCAGAGGCTGAGGGTTGATGTTACAGACATTTATAAAATCATGAAGGGCATGGATAGGGTAAATAGACAATGTTTTTTCCCCAGGGTGTTAGAGTCCAAAACTAGAGGCAGGTTTTACGGTGAGGGGAGAAGATTTAAACGAACCTAAGGGCAATGTTTTCACACAGAGGTGGTGCATGTAGGAAATGAGCTGCCAGAGGAAGTGGTGGAGGCTGGTACAATTCCAATATTTAAAAAGCATCTTGATGGGTTTATGAATAGGAAGGGTTTAGAGAGATATAGTCCCATTTGCCAGCCTTTGGCCTAAGTTATGATGTCTGGTTGGCATGAACAAGTCAAACTGAAGGAATCTGTTTCCACACTGTACAGGTCTATGTCTCCACAGTGCTGTAAAGTCAGAGTTTGAAGAATGGGACTAGTTAGATTTTAAAGAGCTGGTCCAAGACGACCAGATGACCTCTTTGTGCTGTATCGTTGTGAGATTCTAGAATTCTGCTGCTCTGTGACCCAGAGACACAGGCAATTAGGTCTCCTGCTCCTGACCAAGCACACCTGTTACTGTGTGGCTTGAGATGCTTTCTTCAGAAAATTGTCCATCAACAGAATCAGAAAGGAAAGGCAAAAACAAAACATCAGAAGTCAGTGCTCTTGTGTTTAAAAACAAGTCATTTTAATTTAAATTTTAAGACTGTGTAAAGTAGTTCGCTTCTAATGTGGTGTGAGCAGCAAATTAAAAAGGAATGATTACAGTGAATAATAGTGACTAGTAGTCACGCCTTCAGCATCCACACATGACAGCGGAAAACCTTCTTAAAATAATTCTGAGGCATTTAAGGAACATGGACAACCCATGTGCCGCAAAACCTTTTCCAAATGATCTTGTCAAAATGGTTGAAGTCTTGCTTTTTCATTCCTGCTGAGAAGCAGTGGCAGCTTCAACTTCAGTTCAAACATGATGATCAAACTCTCCCACAGTATACCATCAAGACAATGCCAGAAATCAGGGAGCCCATCAGAGACAGGCTTTGTATGGTCACCCCCACTCAAGCACCACATCAATATTCCAGCAGGTAACAAAAATTTTAAAAATTTGGTATAAATAAAATGTCAGTCAGCCTTCAGTTACAGGAAAACTCTGCTCCATTGCCTCGGTTATCCCCAGCAGGTTCCAGTTGAGGGTGTTGCCCACCATTTCCTTTGATTTTGAGCTGTAGTAGGCCATTGGCATCTCCAGAACAAGCAGCAGCTTTCTTGCAGGCCACTCTAACTTCATTCCTCCTCTGGAATCCAAGCAACTTGGCTTTTCTTCTGTGCAGTCTGACTCGTCTGTACTATTCAGTCACATCAGACATGATAGATCTTAAAATTAACACCACAGTGCAGCGAGGGGGCTGCCGTGTTTGTGGATTTTTGCCAATACGGCACAGAGCCATGTCACTGAATAGAGATCTTCACTGTATAAGCTGCTGGTCAGCGCCTGCACTCCAGGTTCAATTATCTTGGATAAAGTTAGCTTTAGTTACTGATGTAGTTCATTTACTTGCAGATAATCTCTGTTTCTGTCACAGCACCTGCATGAATGCTTTGTAATTGTAAACTGAGTACACATACACAATACACAATGTATAAACAGCTGACAGTGTTCCAACACAAGGAGTAAGCAGAGATCTATCGATGCAGCTTTCATGGCCATGCCATTCTGCTAAGATATTCTTCCAATATAATGGCTGTTGACCAAAGCTTGCCTCTTAATGCAGTCTCACTGCCGTTACCTTCTCCGGGCTAAGAACGCAGCAATGGCCAAAGTCGCACCCACAGCTGTTACTGCCATAAACCATTTTACAACAGACTCCTGCAACTGACGGTTCCGAGCAGCAGCATTATTTCCATACAGTTGTACAAAAGCATCCTGGAAAAAGGAAACAGCACAAGTTACTTGTCAGCAGACACTGCTTTTGATACTAATGCAAGCTCAATGTTTCCATCAGCCACTATTTCAAATTGCACAAAAAAATCAAAACTCATAGTTGAGTTCCCAATAATGGGGCCAACAATCAAATCAGACCCAGATAAAGGGCAAAGACCACCCCACCCCCATGTTCTATCCTTGCTTAGGTTAGCCAGTCACAGCCAGGTCAACAATGGAACCATGATGGATTTAACGAATTCACTGTGGGTAATGGGTGATGCTGTTCAAGCTGAATGTACTACCTGTCTCCTGGAAATAACTACTGTACATAGTTTCCTAGGTCAATTCAGAGGGGATTAGGAACAGTGCTGTGGGGGACTGGAACTGCGTACAAGACAGAACAGGTACAGCTCCTAAGGAACATTACCCAACCAATTAGGTTTTCATAATAGTCTGGCTGCATTCATGGTAATTTTTTCTGATGCCACTAATTTTCTACAAATGTATTTAATTCAACATCACATATGGTGGCAGTGTCATTGGACCAGTAATCCAGAAACCCAGGCTAATTCTCTGGGAATACAGGTTCAAATCGCACCATGGCAACTGGAGGAGTTTAACTTCATTTAATAAACACAGAACAGTAAATTAGTCCGTAATGGTGAAAACCTAATTAAATCTGCTGTCCTTATCTACACACGACTCTATACCATGGCTCATGCAACCATTGTTAACTCTTAACTGCCTTCTGAATCGGCTGAGCTCAAGTCAAGACAATTAGGGATTGGCATTATATGCCAGCAACATCTCACAAAAGAATAAAAAGCATGGAATTGCTGGTCTGGTACTAAAACCACTATCCTACTATACTCCTCCTTCGCCCATGATTAGCATTACTACTACTGGCCTTGGCCAGAGGATCCCAATTATGGACCAGAGACTTACTCTGGAATTTTATTTATGCTTTTCTTTAGAACACACGTACATACAAACAAGGACAATCCAGGGCTGTGATGTCCTTGAGTTAAATTAGCAGCCAGCGCTAACTTCATACATCGTAATGATCTTTAGTGAAGGTATGGAGGCTGCAAGCAGCTCCCAGAGACTATCCCAGAGAGTCCATTTTGCAGCCACAGGATGCTAAAGAGGAACATTTATATGTTATAACAGCAAGCATCAGCATGGAGTAAGCAGGGTCACTGGACCTGAAGCACTAACAATGCTTTCTCTGCAAAGAGGCTGCCAGCTTTGCTGAATTCTCCAGCAATTCCAGTTTTTCTTGCAGCACAGTGAGCCTTGGTACTACCAAATCATTTCAACACAGTAAAAAGAAATCCAACAAATTGCAGTTAAATAACTTGAGTAAACGATCATAAACAGCAAACACAGCTACATACATCAATATTACTCTGCTCCTGAAGTTAGATAGTGTGGGGTTCTGTCTGTTGTGGTTTGGGGTTACCTTGAAGCATTTTAAATGTGTCCATGTGATAAGGGCAGTCTGAACTCTCAATAATTTAAAACTTTCACCTTAATATACATATATAAAACCTTTTAATCAATCCACTCTATATCCAAGATCTACATGGTATGCTAAATTCTTGTCTACCCCACTACACTGCCACATTCTAACTGAACATTACTTAAGTGTAACTGAGCTGGAGTACAAGAGAAGTACACACAAGTAGAATTTGCCAATTTGAGTCCCATCAAACCCAACTTTAGATTTGTGTTAACATGTTAATTAGTCAGAACAATACAAACAGCTAACAAATTAGCTTGCTACATGTATAGGGGAATCATACAATGGAGATACCCAAGAATATCGCTGAGCTATCGGGGTCAACTGGTCTCTTTTGTCAAATTCACTGTTCCACAGTTGAACCATCAAGGTGGCCAATTTGTCAAGCTGGGAGATTGAAGCAAATTCCTTTTTGAGCAATCTACATTTTAGGTATCATGTGATATGATAAAACTCACAAAGGGTGCATAAGGACCAGGAGACAGTGGAGAGCTCACAGGGACATCCAACGTGTATGGGTTCAGGTTTGATTACCTGGGTCTGCAGGGAACCAGGTTAGATTAAGGAGGAATCTGTTGGAACAGTGGTTTTGGTACAGGACTAGCAACTCACTGATATTTTGAGTTCAGACCCCACTCTGATAACATATTGCATTCAGTAAACTCATGAACAGGCACAAGATATACTAGCAAAAGCTACTGGATAGTTGTGAAAGCCTAATTAACTGGCTAGTATCATGCATGGATAATAAAAGCAGTATTATGCAGATGCTGAAAATCTGAAACAAATACAAAGTGCTGGAGAAACACAACAGGTTTGGCGTTTCAGTCCAATTTGACTTGAACTATGTAGAGTTTCCTAATCCCCTCTGAACTGACCTAGGAAACTGCTTAGTTATTTCTCAGCAGGTAGACAATAAATGCAACCTTATCTGCATTACCCATACCGAGAGAGCATGTTAATTAAAATGATGGAGTTCCCACTGTTCCCCTGGCTGTGAATGAATTAACCAGAGCAGGGATCTTAAGAGTCCACACTGGGATTTTGCTGTGATTACAACTTCCATTATAATAAATATTTTATGATTCTATATGACCGGTGTACAAATAGTGAACTTGTATTTAGACAACACACTCCAGCCTGTGTGGAGAAGGAGTCTTCAATGGAGTTTAAGACATTTCCTAATAGCACAACTGCCAAAGAGAATGAATGGACACACGTACTTATATTTCTTACGCAGTCTGTTACACAATATGGCTTTTGGAGGAAACAGTCTTTTGTCAACATTCATTGATACAAAGCTGTAGGTGAGATTCAGACACACATACATAATTCAAGTTTGAACTCTGAAAGCCAATAGGTTGCAGAAATTAATGCTGAGGTTCTGGGACAGCGTTGTGCTCTCCACTCACACGATCAAGATCAAATACAACATGTACGGGCCAAAACAATGGGCAAGATGTTAGAAAATCAACAAAGGCCAAAATCAATGTGAACTTTGAACCTCTGGCACCGAATCCAAATGAGATCAATTAGCCCATTGTAGACAAATCCACCTGAGTCCATTTGAAAGGCTGCAGGATTATTGAGCAGCTCTCTTATCTTAATTCAGTTTAACTCAATTAAAAGCACTCCCTCTCTCACAAATCAAGTAGGAGTTCAAACTCCACTCAAGTACAACCTGAGAAGCTATGACACTGAAACAAAAAATGAAATTGGAGAAACTCAGCAGGTCTGGCAGCATCTGTGGAGACAAAGCAGAGTGAACATTTTGGGTCCAGTGACCCTACTTCAGAACTCTGAACCGGCTGCTAAGCTGCATAAGAGAGCAAAGGTTGCCATATCCCTAACCAATTCCTTCAAACATGTTGTCTCTGCTTGTACTACATATAGGAACAGTAAATCATGCAAACAGGCAACTGCTTCTGTGACAAAACAGCTGATACAATTCAATAGTAAACCATCATCTTAAGATTAACCCTTCTGCTGTTCGTGCATGTTATGACATATTAGATTAGATTCCCTACAGTGTGGAAATAGGCCATTCGGCATAACCAGTCCACACCGACCTCCAAAGAGCAACCCACCCAGACCCATTTTCCTCTGACTAATGCCACTATGGGCAATTTAGCATGGCCAATTCACCTGGCCTGCACATCTTTGGATTGTGGGAAAGAAACCAGAGCTCCTGGAGGAAACCCACACAGACAGGGGAAGAATGTGCAAACTCCCCACACAGACATACAGTCATCCGAGGTGGGATTCGGATCCAAGTTCCTGGCACTGTGAAGGAGCAGTGCTAACCACTGAGCCACTGTGCCACCCAATCCTGGACTGGATTCCAAGGGTTCTGACCCAGAGGAAAGAACACTACCACTGTTGCAAAAGTCCTATATTTCTGCTGTATAAATGAAAGGCTTGCTAAATTTCCCTAAATTGGGAGGAGTGATAAACAACACTGTCCTTATCAACACACGGTCAAACGCAAACAGCCCCACTATTCACTGGCCACACCTATATTCCTGACACCCCACCCTCCTGAACACATTCTACTCCAACACTGACAGTCCCCATCAACTTGCACTACCCATCACTTCATCCGCCTTTCATATCTTAGCCGATCTTTACCCAAACTTTCAGGGATTGTGATAAATATACTCATCTAGAGTGCACGTGAAGGGGTCATAAAAGTAGCTTGACGTGCTAGAGAAAAGCAGCCTGTTTGACTGGCATTTCAGCCACACAACCGTCAACAATCACTCCCTCCACTACCAGCACACAGTAGCAACAGTGTATATCATCTACTAGATGCACTGCAGAAATTCACCACGGCTCCCAAGACTGCACCTTATAAGTCAATATCTGCTATCATCTAGAAGGACAATGGTAACAGGTACATGGGAACACCAGTACCTACAAGTTCCCCTCCAAGTTACACACCATCCTGACTTGGAAATACTGTGTATCACTGCTCCATCAGTGCTGCTGGGTCACAATCATGGAACACCCTTCCCAGCAGCATTGTGGGTGTTCTGTACATAATGATTATTATTACTTATAACTAAATTGACTAACTTCGGGTAAACAATTGTGAACAGTCAGCAAATAACTACAAGTTAAAACTCTAATCCTATATAAACTCTCCCTTACACACAAGCAGAAAATTAAATGGGTGTTTATAGGTGAGGAAAAGGCAGGGAAGGCAGCTTGGTTTCTGTTGACAGATCAGAGATAATTCTTTTGCTGAACGCTGCTTCATGGTCTTCCTTCTCCAGATACTTCCACATATTTGCAGGAGCACAGGATGACTGGCTCACACTTACAAAAATATCTGATTTTAAAAAGCCATAGCTTACAGCAACTGAAAACTAAACTTGTATTCATCAGGCTTCAAGTGGCTTTTACTGCTGAGAACAGAAAGAGCTCTTGAGCTGACGGAGATCTAAAGGCTTCTCTGTTCGCCTTGTTCCAGACTCAAACTGTTCAATTACCTGCGATTCAATCGGATAGTTGTTGACTGGCAAGCAGCCATTGTCATAACGATCATTAAGGCTACAGACCAGTCAGATACTTGTTGCCTGCTCAAATCGATTTATGTACATCCTTGGTCCAGCTTGTCTGCACCTTCTCCTACAACTGCTGAAACAGTACAGTGCTCACAATGCCTGACAGATTACTTCCTTTCAAAACATGGAGTAATACTGTTTTAAAACCGTCCTTTTCCTTTTTTACTCTACATCAAAAATACATCCTTTCCTTTGTGGGCGAGTCCAAAATTGGAGAAATAAAGAGTCAATTAACTCATTCAAATAATCAAATCAATCTGGAATGCAGCAAGAGTCGAAGAGTTCTTGTGGGGCAGTGGCAGTGTCTCTACCTCAGAGCCAGGAGGTTTGGGTTCAAGTCCCACTTGCTCTGGAGGTGTGTCATAACGTCTCTGAATAGATTATAGAAATACTTTTTAATCACGAGTTGTGATAATGCCGACCTTGCGACAGTAAGAGGAAACCACAAGTCTGGAACATATTGCCTGAAGGGTTGGTTGAATCACAGTCATTCAAGAGTCAACCAAGCAAATATAAATAAACTAATAAATCTAACAGAAACGGAAAAACTTGTTCAAAAACTTTTAAACTTCTGCAACAAGTGTTTGCAGCAAACTAGAGTTGCTTCACAAGGGAGACTGTGGTTTCCATGATTTGTTGATGAGCACTCTGGACAGAGTTCAAATCTTGGTGCAACCTCACTTCTTGAAGTCAGAGTAGCAGCAGCAGTGGAGATTCTCAATAAGTGCCTGAGAATCATGGCTCAAATCAAGCTCAGGTCAGAGCAGCAGAATTCAAAATGGCTGACTAAAGTGACATGAGCGATGATTGGTAGATACTTTAAGTTGCATTAAGGAAAGGGAAGAGCTTAAGCTTCTTTACAGAAGGAAACTTAAGCAACTTACTAATTGGTTTAAACTTACGATAAATATTTTAACTAAAGATAAAATAGAGGAGCTCATTGTCCCATGTTGCAGGCTTGCAGTTTATGGAAGATTTTAGAGGCTCCTGGCAGTCTGGAGAACCACATATGTAGGAAGTGCCAATGATTTGAATAGCTTGAGCGCTTGGTTTATGAGCTTGACCAGAGGCTTGAGGACAGTGGTGCATACATGAGACTGAACATTACTTGGACAGCATGATTTTAGATGGAGTCACCCAGCAACTTTAGGAAGCCGGGGAAGGAATCGGGGAACTGGTCAAGAGAAGGGTTGCAGGCAGTGGGGGAGTCTGAAAAGGCAGCAGAGGCTGGTACCTTCACAACATTTGAGAAGTGTTTAGATGACCACTCAAAATGCAGTAACAAACAAGGCTACTGGCGAAATGCTGGAAAATGTAATTCAAGTAAATAGTGGTATTATCATTGGTCTGTTAATCCAGAGACCCAGGTAGAAGAGTCTCTTTCAGTGTTGAGAAACCATGATTACATCTACAAAGATGCTGTACGAAGGGTATCTTGATCAGGTGAAATGAAGAAAGGACAGTCAAAAAGGCACATGAAACATGATCAAGTATGGTCAGAATGAACTGTATCCATGTTATAAATCTTCTGAGTACAGACAGGGACTGATAGCAGCATCTTACTGGTGTAGCATTACTCAGCGGATTAGCTTGCTGAGCAATCAGGAGCCTTCCCACCATTAGTAAGCCAGCGAGGTAGAATCAATCATCATGAAGGGCCAATGTGTTGCAATACAGCTGTCTCCCCTTTGTAGCTGGCATGCCATATCTGAGCCAGAACAGCAGTCTGGAGGAAACCGATAGCAGAAGGACAGAATTGGGTGAGCCTTTTTGGGAGTTGGCCTGTTGCACATCTGATACCAGTCACGGTGCTGGAACAAACAGCCTTTCTTGGAACTTTCACATCAGCAGGACCACGTGCGAATATTTCTCTGGTTATTAAGACGACTTTCAGGAATTTCCTCTGCTCTTTCAGTAAAATCAGGACACACCCCAAATCAGGGCTCACAATAAATTGCAGTGAGCTAAACAAACACTTCTTTATGGCCTCTCTCCAATACCTCTTGCCCGAACTCCTAATGTCCCACTATTAATCTTTGCTAACACTTAGCACCTCCTAAATATCCCACTGCATAATGAACCAATTCCTATTGCATCTCCTATTGTATTATGTTCTTCCACAAAATTACTCACTGTAGATCTATAATGACTGTCTTCACACCCAGTATTATACCACTGGGGAGATGTATGAATTGCAGCAGCAACGTACTGGTTCCAATCTGCAGTGAGTCAAACTGAAAGCCCTTTAAAGCCTCATTAATCTGTAAATGAAATGCCCAAATTGCAATGGTACTCTTATTTCCTGTAGTCACAGCCAAGAGACATCATGTAACTTTTATCAGATAAAACCACACAGAATACAGTAAAACAAACCCACCTGAAGACAGCCAGGCAGTGTGCCTCAATAATGCACTGAAATATCAACCTAGCCCATATGTCTACATACAGAATTGCACAGAGAAGCTAAATATTCAGTCCTTTAAGTTTTAGGTAAATGCAGTTAACACTTGCAACTTTTAAGTCAGACATAGGTCTGGACTTTGAAATCTTTAAAGTGTTCACATTTGTGACACTCACTTCTGTATTAGACAAAGATACAGACAGTGAGACAACTGTAAGAGACCACATCTCTATTGTTTTTGGGACTATGGATTGAAAATCTGAAAAACGGACACTGTTTTAGGAGAGAACACACAGAATTTATTTGCAGTTTTGGGAAAACAAGTAAAGGTAACGGATGCATACGGACCAGCATTACGTTTCAGAGGCAACAAATCTGGACAAAGTAGCGCTATTTGTTATGGGTCCAGGAATGCTCAGTACAGCAACAAACCTCTGATTGATCAGAGTGCAGCTTAAACAGCCTGTGAGATAGAGAAGCAAAGAAACTTTGAAGTTAGCTACAATCTTTTCTCTCTCTCCTTCTTTGCAAAGTTGTCAACAATTTTCTTTTTTTTAAAAAAAATAGACATTCAAAAGTATTGTGAGAACTAATTCTAAAACTCAAAGACCACAAGGCAGAACCAGCTCAACCAAGCAAACAGTGAACTATTGACAAAGTGTTGCTGTACAGGTAACGCTAAGACTTCATGAGGAATTGAAGATTGTGAAACCAATCCCTCTATGTTGAGATTTTATTTACTGGGCGATACAGAACACTTAAACAAACGGGTGCAGCAGGCTGTGAAGAAAGCAAATCCTTTGTCGACTTCCATGGCAAGAGAACTCGATGCCTTGCTGCAACTGGACAAGGCCTTGGTGACAGCCCACCTGGAGTAGTGTGCAGAGTTTTGGTCTCCTCGTGGAGGGAATGCAACCAAGTTTCTACCAGACTGATTCCTGGGACGGCAGGACTGACATACAAAGACAGACTGGATCGATTAGGCTGGAATTTGACTGCAATTTAGAAGAATAAGGGGGTCCAGCTAGGAAGGATATTTCAGTCAATCAAGAAGTTCAGAACCAGAGCTCTCAGCTTAATGAAATGAGGTAGGCCACTGACAACTGAGATAAGGAGAAATTTCCACACAGAATTTTTTTCCACATAAAGTAGTTGAGACCGTTGAATATCGTTCTTAGAACTAAAAAGGGATCAAAAAAGGTACAGAGAGAAAGTGAGAAAATGGTACTAAGCTATTCTGAAGGCAACATTAACAAGACAACCAACAGCCATGTAGCATCCGATGGGTCTTGATTGTTAACTGTTGTGCACTCATTGCTGCAGAAATGATCAACTCCAAGAGAAACTCTGGCACAATGGAGTTACACCCATCCTACAAGAATGTATTAATAACTTTCTATTTAACCTCGAGATATGGACCACAGACAGATGGCTATCTGCAAGACAAGGCTTTGTCTCAATGGTAGCAGCTTCCCCCCTAGTAGGTTGTGTCATGTCATTTGGCTCCAACAGAGTTGAACTCAGTTGAACCACAGACAATTCAGGGATCAGCACTGTTCCATACAACATCTACTGACAATATCAAAATCCCTGACAACAGATTTCAAAGGAGAAATCTCTGGCCTAAGCAGCAACAACTTGTTTTGATGCTCTCCAAGTAAAGCCTTATTTTTTCAAGAGTGAAGCAAAAGTTACATTTCAGAAAACCCTCCTCAGAAGACCTGACCGTTAAATCTCGTTTTCGTCTTCTGGGCTTCCATTTCAAAAGTGAGGACATTTTTAAACTAAAAACAACCCCGAAGAATTACAGATGTTGAAACTCAAAAACAAAAAATATAAATTGCTAAAGAAGTTGAAGTGCTGAAGGAGGGTCACTGGACTTGAAACATTAACTCGGTTTTCTCTCCAGATGCTGTCAGGCTGGAGGTTTCCCAGCTATTTCTGTTTCCGTGTGTGTTTGATGTTTTTAAACTGGTGCTCCTTGATTGTTGTGTAGTTAAATTGCTGATAATTGAAGAATCTGCAAGGATAAAGAGATTCTATCTCCCCATGTATGTTTGTAAGCATACCAGCATCATATATACCTGAAACGTCTATTCTCCTGCTTCTCGGATGCTGCCTGACCTGCTGTGCTTTTCCAGCACCACACTCTCGACTGTGACCTCCAGCATCTGCAGTCCTCACTTTCTCCTTTTTCCAACTGTGTGAAATAAATCCAACTACAGTTTTAACTTTATCAATGTACTGCTACAATCTTCAGAAAGGCAAAGCCTGGGAATAGAGGCAGTGAGAGAAAAGTGCCCCTACTACGTTAGAAAAAAAATGGGGAAAATTAATTTACAACGTTCTTACAGACAGGGTGATAGGAATACAGAGCAAAAGACCAGAAAAGTGCAGATGCTGGAAATTAGAAATAATAACAGAAATTATTGGAAAAACTCAGGTCTGGCAGCATCTGTGGAGGGAGACCTGCTGAGTTTTCCCAAGAGGGATTTTATCTAAAACTTGTAATCTTTGCAACATGTAATGTAAATGAAGTTTTTCCCACTCACACAAAGGAGGATTAGTTTCTCAATTATTCTTGTTCATCCCTGCCATGAGTTATCCCAGAACTTTGCTGTGTGAGCCCTCCCTAATCTCCAATGAGTCGTCGTGAAACCCAGCCCAGTCCATTATGCAATCCAGCCTTCCATCCATTGACTCGGTCTATACTTTCTTTTGCCTCAGGAAAGCAACCAATGTAATTGAAGACTCCTCTCACCCCAGTCATATGTGCTTCCATCGGGTGGAAGGTATACAAGTTTGAGTACAGGCACAAAGAGATTCAAGAACAGCTTTTTCCCCGCTGTTATTAGACTTTTGAATGGACCTCAAATGTTACCACTGATCTGTCTCTGTGCACCTTCTGTGGCTGTAACACAGTATTCTGCACTGTTTTGTTACCTTGATGCACTTTGTATGGTACAGTCTGCTTGTACAGCACATACAACAACACTTTTCACTGCATATTAGTACATGTGACAACAATAAATCAAATCAAATTATTCACAGGCCCAGCAAGATATTTCAGGATCCCTTCTAAACAAGTCACAGCCATCATTTTCAGCTCAGTCCCCAACCTCAATCTCACCTGTTTTCTTTGCAAAACAGTTTGAGCTATTCTATGCAAGTATCTAAAATTTTGCAATAAAACTAATGGTGCTAACTGCTAGGATCGAATGATAGATCACTTAGAGAGCGGGTTCACCAGAGACAGCAGTAGCTCACTAAGCTCATCAAGACAGTTCTGCTGGTCTTATATGACAGCAACGCAAGGCACTTCCATTAAACTTAGACTAATTACTGAACCCACTGCGCTCAGCGTTTGCTCAATACATCCCACTTCATCAGATGATCGGCCAATGTTGCAATTAAGAGTGATGCTTGATGACATGACTTGATATTGTGACTGGATCAGTAGCAGGGCATTTTGCACTTCCACACGAATTTGTAAGTACAATTGATTTTGTAAATATTCAGATATTGATTCTGGTACAGAAAGCAGCATGACAGAATATTGCAGGAAATGGCCATCACCAAGGCAGGTGCCACCATTCAGATGAGATATTAAATCAAGACCCTGTTTGCCTTGCAGGTCTCAAACATGGTTTAAAATTCAAGAGGAGGGGATTCTCCCAGCATTCTTGGTTTAACATCATTTAAACAGATTACTTACTCATTTGTCTCACTGACGTAAGACAGAACAGTGGCTCAGTGGTTAGCACTATTGCCTCACAGCACCAAGGGACCTTGGTTCAATTCCCACCTCAGGTGCCATGTCAGTTTTGACGGGCCTCCTTTCATGCAGTAAAGCTCTATGGCACTAAGCTCTGCTTGTCCAACCTTTCCCCTTAAGACAAACCTTGCAGGTATCAATCCAATAAAATGTTCTCTGCATGGGAAGTTTAGGTGGATTGGCTATGCTAAATTGCCCATCGTGTTCAGGGATGTGTGCGTTAGGTGCATTAGTCTGGGGTAAATGTAGAGTAGTAGGGAAATGGGTCTGGGTGGGATATTCTTTGGAGGGTCAGTGTGGACTTGTTGGGCCACACTGTAGAGATTCTATTGAAAAACAAAAGGAATCCTTTTGTGTATAAATTAGCTGCCACATTTCTGACATTACATGTAATGGCACTTCAAAAATATTTATTTGGCTGTAAGCTGCTTTGAGATGTCCTGGGGATGTCAAAGCTGCTATAATTGCTAACTTTTTCTATCCAATGTGCTGCTTGACAACACTAGAGTGGGCACAGATAACCTGCCAGGGTACATCTGCAACATCCCGTACCAAAGCCTGCAGATCTCTACAGCACAGTGCATTCTCGCAAAAAAGAGAGTCCCAGAAATTCTGAATGATATTACTAACTCTGCTTGTCTGAATGGTGTGGGGGTCTGAGCAAACTGGGGTGAAAATTATTGAGGCCTGATCCATATCTGTCCCTGACTGCCGAACATTAATTGGTGATGCTCCTTCAAAACATCTTTCTTGTAAACATACCAATTAGGGCCATTCAGCCACTCAAGCCTGCTCTGTTGTTCAATAGCATCAAGAGTCTTTGGAATTCTTGCCCTTAAAAGGCAGTGGAAGCAGAGTCCTTGGAAGGTTTTCAAAGCAGAAGTGGATAGATTCTTGTCAGGCAAGGGTGGCATGATGGCACAGTGGTTCGCACTGCTGCCTCACAGCTCCAGGCACCTGGGTTTGACTCCAGCCTTGGCTGATTGTGTGGAGTTTGTATGTTCTCCCTGGGTTTCCACTAGGTGCTCCTGCCTCTTCCCACAGTCCAAAGATGTACAGGTTGGATGGATTGGCTAAATTGCCCTGTAGCTTCCAGGGATGTGCAAAGTGGGTCAAGTAAATGTGGGGTTATGAGGATAGGGTAGGGGCTGGGGCTGGGTGGGATGTCTTCAGAGGATTGGTGCAGACTTAAATGAGCCAAGTTCCTCTTAACGCACAGCGGTAATCATTCTAAATGCAGGGCGCAATTTTACTCCAATCCATTTGTTGCTGGCCTAACTGGGAATGTGTTTGGAGAATAAATATAAAATAAACCTGTAGGCCCAATTTCCAACTTCCATCTCGCACCATATTCACAATATACACCTGCGCTGTCAGTCAGACAGACAGAATCACTGATGCTTTCATGTAAGTTAACTCTTCTGATAGATTAGTGGATAAATGCTGTGTCAAACATGGCATGCATAGGGTGTGAAAGTGTGTCAATAGTTGGGTTCTGGTCTGATGGTGATAAAGCAGCAAATGGTTTCAATATTTTCAGGCAAGTTCAATACATTTAAAAACTTGTTTGGAGGTCTGCATTTAAATCTATCCCATTTAACGCTGTTTCTCTTTACCATGGATAAGTTACTGGAGTATGCAGTGTTGTTGAAAGCTATGAAATCCATTTTAATAAAAGCCAAAAGAACCGTGGATGTTGTAAAGCAAAAACAAAAACAGAAATTCTGGAAAAGCTTAGCACGTCTGGCAGCATCTGTGGAGTGAAATCAAGAGTTAATGTTTTAGGCTGAGTGTCCCTTCCTCAAACCTGATGGAGGGGAGGCGTTGGCCTAGTGGTATCATCATTGGTCTGTTAATCCAGAGACCCAGATAATGTTTTGGGGAGTTGCGTTTAAATCCTGCCATGGTAGATGGTGAAATTTGAATTTAATAAACATCTGGAATTAAAAGTCTAATGATGACTATGAAGCCATTGTCAATTGTCAGAAAAAGCCCATCTGGGTCACTGATGTCCCTTAGGGAAGGAAAATGCCAACCCTATCTGGTCTGACCTACGTACGACTCCATACCCATAGCAATGTAAAATCGAAAGAACTCCAGATGTTGCAATTCAGGAACAAAAACAGAAGTTGCTGGAAAAGCTCAGCAGGTCTGGCAGCATCTCAAGAGAAATCAGAGATAACATTTTGGGTCTGGTCACCCTTTCCCAGAACTCAATGCACTGCAATCTGGGCAATTAGGGATGGGCAATAAATGCTGGTCAGGCCAGCGACACCCCTACAACTCAAATGAATGAAAAAAAAATAAACCAATGGTAGATTCAGTTTAATATTGTTTACCTTTCTCCACCAAATGTCCTTCTTTCTTCTCACTTGATGTTTCCCCACCACTGTGGGGGAACAGGGCCCTTAGCTGTAGGTGATCCATTTCCTACACGTTCTTGCTGCACTCATACGTTCTCTTCTTTTCACTGGTCTTTATTTTCCAGTCCACCAGCTTCCACAGCCAAAGAATCACAAGCTACCATTTCCAGTAGGATGCCAGCACTAGACACACATTCCCCTCCCCCCCTCTTTTAGCATTCTGCAGGGACTGTCACTTCCTGGACACCCTGGTCCACTCCTCCTCTACTCCCAGCATCTCCACGCACCTCCACGTTACACCTTCTGCCGTTGCATGGGAATGTAACACTTGCTCGTTCGTCTACCTAAGCCTCTAAGACACACCTTTCTCCTACTTTGGCTTACCATCATGCATTCCTTTATCTGTCCAACTGGATTTCAACTCCATCTAATCGGACTACTCGCCTTTCTCCTCCTGTCTTCAGCATATATTCCTTGCTACTATCACTTCTGAATGGTCACTGGACTCAAATTCTGCTTTCTCTCCACAGAAACTGCCAGACCTGCTGAGTTTCTTCAGCAATTTGCTTCAGATCTTCTGTATCCACAGTTGTTTTGGCCTCAATTGCTTCCTGTGGCAGAGAATTCCACAAACACACCACTCTGTGGATGAAGCAATTCCTTCTCATCTCGGTCCTAAACGGCCGACCTCCTATTCTTAGGTGGGGACCCATGGTTGCGGACTCCCTGGACAACAAGAATATGCTTCCAGCATTTACACCATCTTCTCCTTTTAGAATTTCATAGGTTTCTCTGAGACTAACCCCCAGGATTCCCCCTCACTCTTCTAAACTCCAATGAAGAGAATCCTAACTGATTCAGTCTCTTCATTCGCCAGTCTTGCCATCCCAGGACTCAGTCTGGTAGACTTTTGTTACACTCCACCTATAGCTAGAACATTCTTCCTCAGATACCATATAAACAAATGAGAAACGAGAGTAACAGACACAGAATGCTGGAGAAACTCAGCTGGTCTGGCAGCATCGGTGGAAAGAGAAACAGAGTTAACATTTCGAATGTGGTATGACTTTTATGACTTCATCTGCTCTCCACAGATGCTGCCAGACTAAGTTTCTCCAGCATTGTGTGTTTGCGTCAGATTTCCAACATTTTCAGTATTTTGCCTATAAAGAACAAAAGTAGACCAGTCCTTTGAGCCTACTTCGCCATTTAATAAGATCACGTCTGATCTGGTTTTAGACTTAAACTCTGCATTTCCTGATGCCCAGGAATCTTTCATTACCTTGGTAATATCGGTCTTAAAAATATTTAAAAAGATTCTGCCTTTAGAGCAAAGGAATTCCAAAGATACTCAGCCCTCAAAATAAAAATGTTTCCACGTGTCTGCCTTAGAGTGACCAGAATCAAAAAGTGTGATGCTGGAAAAGCACAGCCAGTCAGGCAGTATCTGAGGAGCAGGAGAGTCGATGTTTCGAGCATAAGCTCTTCATCAGGAAGAGTGACCCCCACAAGAGGGAACATCTTTTCACATTCACCTGGTCAAGTCCCAGCAGGATGCATGGTTCAGCCTCTGACTTGAACTGATATCATTCTTCAAGGCAGCCCCTCTCTGTGCTCGACCTTGTGACTTTCCCCATGTCTGGCCATCAAGAGTGGAGCAGCCCATTGCCTGCAGTGTGCATCAGGGATTTCTTACGCATCAGGCTCCAGACTACCTGTTTGAGCAGCTGCTTGCCCCTGGCAATGTTTTAACTGTTGCCTGTCAGCCCCTCTTGCAGGCCAACAATGCCCCCAGTACCTCTCAGACACAGTGGAGCTGCTCCTCTTGGCAGGCAATTGCTTGGGAGTTCTTGCCTCTCCACTTGGCAGGCAGCACGTTAGCTGTGACTGAACGTGGCAGCTATTGCTCCCCTTTCACTCTTCAGATAGTACCCAGAACCACAGGGTTCACAGACAGTGCAATAACACAGGGGAGCTGAAGTTAAACTAGACTGAAGGATTGAAGGCAAAGGACTCTCAACACTCAGACCAGCGTGGGGTACACCATTCAACTGATGAAGAATATCACTCAAGAGGAATACAGTTGGTTTTGAAGCTGTCATGAGGTGACAGAAGAAGGGCGTGCTCTTTTTATACAGTAGTAGTGCCCCATCCTCTGAGCCAGGAGACCTAGGTTTGAGTCCCACCTGCTTCAGAGGTGTCTCATAACACCTTAGAACAGGTTGTTATAGAGAATAGCTTCATTCTCCATAGGACTTTGGGCAGCCAGAGAGGATTTCAATGCAAGTTTTCTTGAGAGAAAAGACACCGAGCTTTTTCTTGCATGAGTTGTGCTGATCAGAAATAAAACAAAGGCCTGGGTCCTGCAGCCGGGCAATGTGGAGCCTGAAGGTGGTGGCGGTGGCCAGTAAGAAGGGCCATACAGCCTCTCAAAACAATGCACTGGTTAAGACATCTTCGGAAACAGACAACAGCTTAAACAGATAGTTTGGAGCCTGCTAAATAAAGGGTCCCTGCCACAAGTCACAGGCAGCAGTGTCTCAGCCTCACTGTCAGATTTCACCACACAGGCTGGCTACAAATAGGGGTGTCAGGGAAAAGGATCAAGTAGTAGGAAGCAATTTAAAAGGCAAGCAGGACGTACTGAAAGTGGAAACATTTTTTTTTAATATTAAAAACTTTTTTTGCTTTCAAAGTCATTTGATTTACTCTAGTAGGAACTTAGCAATGTAAAATATTTCAATTTACAAGGGATAAAGGATTTTTTTGGTGATGAGGAATTCCAGTTTTAACATTGATTTGTCTAGAAACTGGTTTTACTTGAAGTTGTGATTTTGAGGGGCACAACTACATCCTCTAGCACAGTCACAAAGCACCACAGCCATGTGGAGATTGTGAAATTACATTCCCAGCACAGCAAATTGTGAAATAAGCTCTGTAAATCTCACATATTGCTGGCACCAGAAAGCCACGTGGAAGACCAACAGATTGTGCTAAAAAGGAAAATGAATCATTCATCTGCTTCCAAGAAAAAAAACGGCTGCAGCTCCTAACTGGTGCAAATGGCCGTGGAGCAAAAACTGATGTGGTTTGCTTTGGTAAAGTCATGAAAATGCTTCCGTGAGGAAATACAGCACTTTCACTGATTTGATTTCAGTATGGATTATCTGATGTGACAGGCACATCCTGGGGAGGCTTGGAAGTATATGATAGCAAAACAAACATCATTGTGGTCACCTGGGCAGAGAAAGTCACACTCAAACGGCTGTCTGCAGGTGACTGTGAGGATGAGTTATGCAGCAGTGCATGTTGTGAAGCACAGACAACAAAGAGAGGTCATGTGACAGAAGAGATTTTTGATTGACAAGAGAAGTTAAGATCACAACCAGATCAAGCATGACATTGAATGGTGGAGCAGACTTGATGGACCAAACAGCTGACTGTTGCTCTTAGGATCAAAATCCTGCACGTATGCCCACCTACACTCCAGGTACCAGAACACATCATCCTGAACAACAATATGCCCACAAGTATAATTACAGTAAATACTAGACAGAAGGTGATCATCAACATTTTCACTCAGCGAAGGCTGTGTGAAATATCACAGACTTTGATAAAAAAAAAATGCTCCATTGACAAAATTCTGGCACAGCAGACAAGCCCATTTCACAAACAAGGAGAGGCAGTCCCATGATGTGGTGCTAGGGTAAGGGCTGTGACACGCTGATTTATTCAGCTACAATACAGCCTCCCACAGCCGGTGGTAACACAGTGATTCATCTCTCCCAGATACAAAAATAAATAACTTGAGGTAAGGTTCTGCACCATTTCATTAATTGATTTTTCCAGATGCATCTGTTCATCCAGAACATTTTCACTGTCTATATGATGCTATTTCCTCATTTGTGAAAGAACATTGAACTCTGATTCACCCACAGTTCCAATTGTTTCCAAACTTTGTACATCAGATTTCACAACAACGTCACAAGTGTTTGACACACTACCTTAGGCAACACTGCTCTCGTTATCATCACAAGTACATCAAAAACAGCCCATCCACTCCCCTTTATGCCCAACTTATAGCCTCGTCTTGATTGTTGTTCAACCCCATATCCTCTCCGTCCGACTCTACCTAACTGTCTACATTCAACTGGCAGAATTACTCAAGTTAAAAAGATACTGTGATTATAGAAATTACACAGCTGTACTCCTCACCTACTCAAGTTGTTGAAACTGCTCTCTTCAGCCCCTCACTTCCCACTTATGGCCAGCCGAAAACCATCAAGCCACTCGACAATGGATTCCCTACCACAACCTGCACAGGCCACCAGTGGCCATTCCAACAACAACAATCAGCCTGAAAGATTCGTTTCCACGTACGAGCTAACAACACCCACCTTTACCTAATCATCACCCTTATCTCCAGAAGGCACTGCTGTGTTATCTGAGCACTAGTCTGTTTTGATGTATTGGAACCGAATTACTTTGTGGTAAAGCAAAAGGCACGTGGGCTTGGTTGCTCAGCTACCTGTGCAGGCTCAAACCCATAGCCAGCATCCTTATTGTTCTACTCAATCATTTGCTGAGCTACAAACCTCAAAACCAGTCAGTCAGCCAACCACCAAGATCACTTATTCCCATCTCCATAACCTGAGCCAAATCTATTTTTTTTTTTAATCTTTATTCAGACACCTGTTTTTTTTTTATTTAACCCCCACACTACCACCTAAGTGCGGTAGTGCTTATTTTTTTCCCCAGCACCCATGGCGAGTGTGTGCAGGTGTGAGACACAGTGAAAGACACAAAGTGCACGAATCTTTATTCAAATTCCACCACCGGGAAGACAGGAAAACACCTGGGTGGCCAGTGACAAACACTGCCCTTCACATCAAAGGACAGTGCTGTATGATCAAAACAGTGAAGGGGGAGGGTAGGGACTAAATCAAAATAGAGTTGGAGGGAGAAATGATGCACTCCACTCCCTGCGGCGCCCACCTCTCCCTGAACAACTCCAGGGTGTTGGTCGATACCGCGTGCTCCTTCTCCAAGGACATCCGGGCCCTAACGTAACCGCGGAAGAGGGGCAGGCAGTCAGCCCTAACGACCCCCTCCACGGCCCGCTGCCTGGACCTGTTGATGGCCAGTTTGGCCAGGCCCAGGAGCAGACCCACGAGGAGGTCTTCAGACCTGCCCTCCCTCCTCCGTACCGGGTGCAAATCTATTTTATACTTGCCAAGGTGCTCATCAACACCTTGGTTAAGTTTAACTAGACTTTACCTACAATTTCCTTTCAGGCTCCATCCTCCTGATCTAGAATTCTGCCCATCAAATCAGAGCCTGCAGCCAAAGTGGATGAACTTTACAATCCTGCCCTTTCCCTCACCAGTGCTTTTATTTGATACTCTTCACTTTCATTTAAAATCCTCTATGACATCAGTCTGAGCCATCGAAGTAGTGTGCACTTCCGGGTTTAAGACTAGCCCTCACCATAATCCCACCATCATTGGCTTACACTCCGCTTCCCAACATTCATTCTCCAATTCACCTCCTAAACACAAGTTGCAGAAAGTTCTCAAAATCTTTTCTTTCTACCATGTCATCAGCTACTTGTTCTCAGCTTTACTCAATTCTTACTGATCAAATACCCACTTGTGAGCAGTTCAAAGTGATAGATGTCTTGAAAGTCACGTACAGCACAAGTGGAAGGAAATGGTTTCCATCGGCACATGAGTCAAAAGCTAGAGATCACTTTTTTAAAACAACTGAACAAAGAGGCAGAGGCAAAAGGAGGAAAATTCACACAATTCAGGAATGCACTGACTGAGTCATGGAGGAGGATTCAATCAAGGGCGTTCACAAGGGAACTAGATAATTATCTGAATTAAGACGATTTGCAGGACTATGGGAAAAAGGTAGGATTTGGGACCAATTAAGTTTCTCTCTCAGTGCACTGAAACATGACAGGCTAAATGGCCTCCTTCCATGTTGTAAACATTCTGACTTTAGTGAGGCATCCTGGAAAAGTTCATTCAACATGTCGGAATGAAGCCTAATTGTTAAGTGTGCAGTAACAGTCTGAGCAATCGAAATGATACAAGTCAGCAGTAAGAGTGAATACCATAGTAATGGGATGACATGCTCAATGAGTCAGCAGCCTTCTCAGAACCTGAAAGTTCCGATACAATCCACACATTCCAGTTTCCAAAACAACTCCATAATCGCATTTCACTGTGCAATTATTTGCAGTGCTCAGCTCCCTTTGCTAAGCGATCGTTCCTTAACCCAAGAATGGAGTCAACCTGGCTGCTAGCCTGATACTATCAAATTATCTGATTTGGCCACTTGAATGATACAGCACTATTAAATTAGCATTTTGTAAATTACTAATGTGAAACTGAGCTTAAGAACCAATAGTTATTTAGGCAAATTATTTTTAAAAATCTCAGTAACAGCACCAACATTACAGGCTTCTACTTCCTGGCTCTGTCAATTACAAAGGTTACAGGGTATTCTCCTTGAAGACTCGTCATCATCACCTACTTATCCACAATGACATGCAAGCAGTGATTCTCACCAGCAAACCAGAGATCCTAACTCAGTGACGTCTAGGGTCAATTAAACACCCCAAAAAAAAACTAAGGTCCTCTTCCAACTGGCTGCCACAGCACAACACAGACAGCAGAGATCAAGCAAATCTTTAGAAAAGCATAGAGACAAGTAGGAATATATTTAAAAGGTAAATCACGAGGGCAAAAAACAGATACGAGACAGCTTTGGCAAATACGGTTAAGGAGAATCCCAAGGGATTTTACAAATACATTAAGGACAAAAGGGTAACTTAGGGAGAGAATACAACCCCTCAAAAATCAGTCTATGTGGAACTGCAGGAGATGGGGGAAGATACTAAACAAGTATTTTGCATCAGTCTTTACTGTGGAGAGGGTCATGGAAGGTATAGAATGTGGGGAAATAGATGGTGATATCTTGAAATATGTCCATATTATAGAGGACGAGGTGCTGGATGTCTTAAAATGCATAAAGGTGGATAAATGCCCAGGACCTGATCAGGTGTTCCCTAGAATGCTGTGGGAAGCTAGGGAAGTGATTGCTGGGTCCTTTGCTGAGATTTTTGTTTCAAAGATAGTCAGAGCTGAAGTGCCAGTAGACTGGAGGTTGGCTAATGTGGCACCACTATTTAAGATGGTAAGGAAAAGCCAGGGAACTATAGACCACTGAGCCTGATGTCGGTGGGGGGCGAATTGTTGGAGGGAATCCTGAGGGACAGGACACCTACTCGGTTGAGTTTTTTTGAAGTAGTAAAGAAGAGGATTGTTGAGGGCAGATCGGTGGATATGATCTATATGGACTTCAGTAAGGCATTCAACAAGGTTTCTCATGGCAGACTGGTTAACAAGGTTAGATCTCATGGAATACAGGACAACTAGCCACTTGGACACAGAACTGATCCGAAGGTAGAAGACAGCAGTTGGTGGTGAAGGGTTGCTTTTCAGACTGGAGGCCTGTGGTGTGCCACAAGGATCAGTGCTGGGTCCACTGCTTTTTGTCATTTATATAAACTATTTGGACATGAACATCGAAAGCATAGTTAGTACGTTTGCAGGTAACACCAAAATTGGAGGGGTAGTGGACAGTGAAGGTTATCTCAGAGTATAACTGGATCTTGATTAGATGGGCCAATAGGTGAGGAGTGGTAGATGGAGTTTAATTTACATAAATGTGAGATGCAGCATTTTGGAAAGACAAGTACAGGTAGGACTTATGCATTTAATGGGAAGGTCGTGGGAAGTATTGCTGAACAAAGAACTTGCAATTTGGGCGGCATGGTGGCTCAGTGATTAGCACTGCTGCCTCAGAGCACCAGTGTCCCAGGTTCAATTCCAGCCTCGGGCAACTGTCCGTGTAGAGTTTGCACATTCTCCGTGACTGTGTGGGTCTCCTCCAGGTGCTCTGGCTTCCTCAGTCCAAAGATGTGCAGGGCAGGTGAATTGGCCATGCTAAATTGCCCATAGTGTTAGGTGCATTAGTCAGAGGGAAATGGGTCTGGATGGGTTACTCTTCGGAGAGTCAGGGTGGACTGGTTGTGCTGAAGGGCCTGCTTCCACACTGCAAGAAATCTAAATCTAAATCTAATGTGCAGGTTCCTTGAAAGTAGAGCTGCAGGTAGTTAGAGTAGTGAAGATGGCGTTTGGTATGCTTGCCTTTATTGATCAGAGCATTCAGTATAGGAGTTGGGAGGTCATGTTGCAGCTGTACAGGACATTGGTTAGGCTACTGTTGGAATATTGCGTGCAATTCTGGTCTCCCTCCTATCGGAAGGATGTTGTGAACTTTGAAAATGTTCAGAAAAGATTTACAAGGATGTTGCCAGGGTTGGAGAGTTTGAGAGACAGGGAGAAGTTGAATAGACTGGGGCTGTTTGCCCTGGAAAATCAGAGGCTGAGGGGTGACCTTATAGAGGTTTATAAGGTCATGAGGGGCATGGATAGGCTAGATAGACAAGATCTTTTCCCTGGGATGGGAGGAGTCCAGAACTAGAGAGCAAAGGTTTATGGTGAGAAGAGAAAAGATATAACAGGGACCCAAGGGGCAACTTGGAACAGATACCACAAAGCACTGGACAATTACCGCCAGTGGCACAGAATTCACCAAATCCAAATCTCAACAGCAGAGACCCCTTTCAAATCAACATGCCCAGCATCAAAAGGTCACTTACACAAGCCATATTGTATGTCATATGCCTGACACTGGGCTTCCAAAACAAGTGATCAACTCCCAAATCAGTAAAACATTAACATCCTGAAAGAGATCAAACAAGTCACTGGTTTATGATTGACCAAATTGGAGTCACTTCATTCAGGAACGCACTGAACACATCAAGAAACTTGGCAGGGATCTCAGGTGTCTGGGGAAGCAAACAATTCTACAAACAAGTCATCCATCCCAACCCTTCAAGCACCACCTGCCCTTCACGTGGTAGAGTCCAGAGATTGTGGAGTCATCAGCCATCTAAGAATCCATAAGCCAGAGTGAAAGTAAGTCATCCCAGATCCAGAGGGACTGCCTAAGATGATTCATTGACTGGTTCAACATATATTAAGCTGGTACCAGAATTGGTTCACAAAAATTAAACAGTAGCTCACATTTATATAGTACATTTAAAATGCACATAGCTTGACACCTAACCACATGGTGTGATCAGGTCAAATGATCAAAAGTTCTCATAAGTAGTAGGTTTTAATTAATACCATGAAGGAGGTAAGTGAAGTGAAGAGATGTAGGGTAAGAATCCCAGAATTTGGGGTCTAAGCAGTGGAAGACACAGTCAGAAATGGAGAAGCAATTAGAAATGAGAATACTGAAGAGGCCAGAATGACAGTAATGCAGGTATTGTGAAAGTGAAGAAGGTTTCAGAGAATGGAGTGGTTAAGGGCAACATTATGAAAACAGGTGTGAATTTTAAAATAACTATAAATAAAGACGTTAATAACTATAAATAAAGAGAAGGTAAACTTTTTTAAGCATCTAAAGGCAAATAGTCCAATCGATGATTAGAAAATTAGTGATAACATACATTTGCCAGAATTAGTAATGTTAGAACTTATTCCAGCTATAAACATTTCACACGTCTCTCAGAGTACAACGGGATCTTGATCAGATGGGCCAACGGGCCGAGGAGTGGCAGGTGGGAGTTTAATTTAGATAAATGTGAGGTGCTGCATTTTGGGAAAGCACATCTTAGCAGGACTTATACACTTAATGGTAAGGTCCTAGGGAGTGTTGCTGAACAAAGAGACCTTGGAGTGCAGGTTCAATGCTCCTTGAAAGTAGAGTCGCAGGTAGATAGGATAATGAAAAGGGGTTTAGTATGTTTTGCTTTATTGGTCAGAGTATTGAGTGGTTGTACAGAACGTTGGTTAGGCCACTTTGGAATATTGCGTGCAATTCTGGTCTTCCTATCGGAAGGATGTTGTGAAACTTGAAAGGATTCAGAAAAGCTTTACAAGGATGTTGCCAGGGTTGGCGGATTTGAGCTATAGGAGAAAATGAATAGGCTAGGGCTGTTTTCCCTGGAGTGCTGGAGGCTGAGGAATGACCTTAGAGAGGTTTATAAACTCATGAGGGGCATGAGAGGGTAAATAGACAATGTCTTTTTCGCTGGGGGGGGCTGAGTGGGGGAAAAAAAGTCCAGAACTAGAGGGTGAGAGGGAAAGATATAAAAGGGATCTAAGGGGCAACTTTTTCACACAAGTACATTCTGTACTTGTCCAGAATGAACTGCCAAAGTATAACTAGTATAATTGCAACATTTAAAAAGCATCTGGATGGGTATATGAATAGGAAGGATTTGGAGGGATATGAGCTAGGTGCTGGCAAGTGGTACTAGATTAGGTTAGGATATCTGGTCAGCATGGACGAGTTGGACCGAAGGGTCTGTTTCTGTGCTATACATCTCTATGACTCTTTGTCCATTTCCATGAAGCTGATAGCAGTTTTAAGATAAACGCTAATCTTAATCTGTCCGTGAGACAATTGACTGGAAGGTGAAATCTCAATGCCAATATCCTGCTCCTTCAACTGTACAAATATGAATATTATTTGAGAATCTGGGTTTTAAAATGGACAGAAATCTGGCCATTAAAGTCAAAAAGTCCCTTTGAGGCCAGAGGTCAAAACAGCATTTTCAAGTCATAATGTAATTTCAGCTGTCATCTGGGACGATAATTGCTAAGTTGTTTGCTTACCACCAGCAGAGAGAGGGAGAGAGAAAGGAGGATGCTGTGGGAAGAGGTCTATGACACAACAGGCATGGTTACTAACATTGTTTAAGCAGTCAGGGCTGGAGAGACATCGTAAGGCACTTGGAGGTGAGAAGAAAGCTCCAAAAGGAGAAGGTTATGGAGGGGCCAGAGAGTAAGACATCCTACAAAGATGAAGTTTAAGGAATTGACATTAAGTAGTAATGAGCTGTATCAGTAATTTGTTTTCAGAATCTCAGAAAGCAACTGAAAGGAATGGCATCCAACGAACCTGAAGAAAGCTTCCAAACAGAAAGGATTACCACTGTGCCAGCTGAGCAAAAAGAGGTAGGGGTGACTTTTCACTACGGTTTGAGTGTCTTTAAGAGAAATGCTGAGATAAAAGGAATTCATCTTCCTTCCTGATGTTTGTAATGACATTTTTCAATTTTTCTAGTCTTTTTGTTGTTTAGTGTAATGATTTGCATTTATTTTGTTTAGTGAAATATTATCCATGCTTTTTTGTGTAACAATTTCTTGTTTCTTTTTCCAAAGACATTGGCAGCATCATGTGAATATATACAGAGAGTGACCTTCACAAACCAAAAGAAAAAGTATGCTCCATGAAACCAGATTTCACTCTGGGATTTGACTTGTTCAGTAATGACATCAACTGGGATTATAACAATGTCATTCTGACACAGGAACCAGTACTGACAATTACTAAAATGGCTGTACTCCGTGCATGTAAACTCTCAATAAGAGAAGGATATTCCAGGCAGTTAACATACAACTGCTAACCTACCTGATGCATAATCAACTCCAGACCATCACCAAACTGTTCTGCTTTTGCAAAGGAAGTTAACTTGCAGCATGCTGTGTCCAGTTTCAATGGCCACAATCTACAGTATAAAATTTGCCATTGAATCCATAGTGTGGAAGCAGACCATTTGGCCCATTAAGTCTACACCAACTCTCCTAACAGCATCCCAACCAGCTCCACCTTATCTTTGTAACCCTGCATTTCCTGTGACTAACCTATCTAGCCTGCACACTATGGGCAATTTACCGTGGCCAATCCACCTAACGTGCACATCTTTGGACTGTCTGAGGAAACCCACGCAGACACAGGGAGAACACGCAAACTCCACACAGACAGTCGCCCAAGGGTGGAATTGAACCCAGGTCTCTGGCACTGTGAGGCACCAGTCACTGTGCTGCTCCCCCATGATTGGCTTTAAACTGCCAAAAAGACCTCTCAGATCTGTGGAAAAGAAGAACAGCGCTCAGCACGCAAGCTGCTGCTGTGAATTTTATAGGCAAATCATTAAGAGATCCCATCTCTCCCTGCAGTCTTGGGGAGGAATCACAAAGTGTCCACCAGTATCTATGAAACCCAGTGTGACTGGTGGGTACTGCAGGATACTAACCATATCAATTATAAATTAGACTATGATTAACTTTTATTTGTCTACATGATTGCACATTTAGTGTCTTAGTAGTGTTAGACTCTCCTGAGTTAACTGGTCCACTGCAAAATAGTGGCAATCTGTCCCTCCCATGCTGCGATTAAACATACTAGACCAGTGTAAATTATAACTAGAATAATTGTTCAAAAACTTACATTTCCAAGATCAATATCCCTAACTTTGACCAGTTGAGATCAGTATAATTCTCAGAACAAACTGGGAACATCCTCAAGGTAGCCAAGAATCCCCGGCTTCTTATTATCACGTTGTTGCTCCAATGGAGACACAGCTGTTCCATTATTACCTGGATTGATAAAGCATCATTACCAGATGACAATGTGTGATCCCCCCCCCGCTAAGGTACACCTGGATTTACACTGTCTCAAGCAATAGTAGAGAATGGGCATCTGCTGCAACAACACCGTATTGCTTAAAAACTCAAAGCTACAAAGAGTAGAGCTTTGTCATGTATAAAAGGTAGCTGTTCTTTTTAAGTCAGTGTTACCTGAAAAAGAGGTAAGAAGCTGGTAATTCTGTGCAATTCTGAAAGGTGATTGCTTAGTGGCATTATTGTTGGATGATTAATCAGGAAACTCAGCAAATGTTCTGGGCACCAGGTTCAAATCCTGCCATGGCAGATGTTAGAATTTTATTTCAATTTATTTTTTAAATCTGGAATTAAGAATCTAATATTGACTATGAAAACATTACCGATTGTTCACTAATGTCCTATAGGAAAGGAAATCTGCCATTCTCACATGCTCTGGCTGACATGTGAATCCAGACACTCAAATGTGATTGACTGTCAACTGCCCGCTGAAGTGGCCTACCAAGCTACGCAGTTCAAAGGCAGCTGTGGGAGGCAATGTTAGCCAGACAGCCAGCGATGCCCATGTTCTGTAAGTGAATAAAACGAAAGGCATTTAGAGTCCTATGCCTTCAACATCTCTAAACAGGGCAAAGGCATAGCTGTGCTCAGAGTACCAGAATAATAAAACAAAAACAATGATATCATCATATAGAACACAAACAGTAAAGCAGGATAGGAAGGAGGATACAACAAAGGGAAAAAGGTTCCACCACAGTGGCTAGGTTAGGGAGGAGGGGAGCAAAATGGATATCATTCACTGCTGTCTTCTGTCTTTGAAAATGTTTAAATGACCTGATCTATTCAGTCAATGACTGGCAATCTCACCGTCAGGAACACAAATTAACTGAGCAGTCCGTGACACTAGTGAAATCAGAATAGCAATATGACAGAGGTATCAGGAATAAGGTAGGAGGGCAACAGGAGTGCTGTCAGCTGAGATGCTACATCTCAAATGGTTATTTCTTCTGCTTCATATTACTGAGCCATTTTAAAAATGCTATTCTCATTTCATCATCTCTTGTTAGGACAGTGTTAAGCTCAGGAAAGGTCATCTGATCTACCACGCCTTTGCCTCTCATTGTACAAACTGCACTGGGAGGAATTCTAATCAAGGAATCAACAGATGAAACAATGATGTGCAAAGTTAATGGCTAATAGCCGTAACTAATCTGATGAGCTTTACTGGTGAAATTTCCCGAACCACCAGCTAGCAGAGGAACAAAGATAGCCCTTACATCATCTAAACTACCTATTTACAGACATACACAAAATAAGGAAAAAAGGATGTGATATTTAACAGGGAGTACTTTGCAGATCAGAAACTAGCTTTGGCAGAAGCAATTGGCATTTCAGGTCTTGGTCTTTCCTTGGCATTCCAGTGGACATGCGACTCGATTGGTATTTCAATTACAACAGGACAATATGCAGAGGAAAGCCAATTCAATTACCTCACCTAAACCATGCAGACCGCCTAGGAACCCTCCAACCACAAGGGATGAACTCGGATTTCACCAGTTTCCTCATTTCCCCTCCCCCCACCTTGTCTCAGTCAAATCCATCGAATTCAGCACCGCCTTCCTAACCTGCAATCTTCTTCCTGACCTCTCTGCCCCCACCCCAGTCTGACCTATCACCCTCACCTTGACCTCTTTCCACCTATCACATTTCCGACGCCCCTCCCCCAAGTCCCTCCTCCCTACCTTTTATCTTAGCCTGCTGGACACACTTTCCTCATTCCTGAAGGAGGGCTTATGCCCGAAACATCGATTCTCCTGTTCCCTGGATGCTGCCTGACCTGCTGCACTTTTCCAGCAACACATTTTCAGCTCTAAACCATGCAAACGGCAGGTCTAAATCAATTGTATTAGTCTGAAAGCCTGTACCAGTCCATAAAAGCCTGGGTATAAAGGAACACGTTCTGTTTACCCATAATACTTTGGCTCCTTTGAGATCGCAGCATTTTTTTTTTTTTACAATTCAGAGCTCTTTTACATTCCTGATTTTTAATTGCTTGGTCACCCCTTCAATGGTCACCCCTTCAATGGTCACCCCTTCAATGGTCACCCCTTCAATGGTCACCCCTTCAATGGTCATCCCTTCAATTTATTGATCCTCAAGGTAGGCATTTCTCTCCCTACAGCTAATAGCTCAATTCTGGACTCTCCAAAGCCATCATCCATCCATCATTGTCGGCACAAATCAGCTTTTGTGTGACTACCCTCCACTTACGTGGATGGTTCCAACAATATTTGAGAAGCTCAACACTATTTGATTGGCACTCTTCACTACTGATGCACAGCAGTAGAAATATGTACCACCTACAAGATGCAAGATGCAGTTGAGGCTTCTTCAAAGCATCTTCCAAAGGTAAGATCTATCCTATTGTACCTCGAAGGATAAGGACACCAAAAGCACAACCACCTGCAAGTTCCTTTCCAAGCCACACATCACCCTGACTTGGAATTACATAACTAGTCTTTCATTGCCACTGAATCAAAATGCAAAACTGTTTACAGCACCATGAGTGTACCTACACAACACAAGTTACAGCAGTTCAAGGTGAAAGGTCATCAACACCTCAACGGCACTTGGGATGTGTTATAAATGCTGGCTGAATCAGAGATGCCCAACAGAACAAAAAAAATCCCTCTGCACCTATTCCTTAATTTGGGACCCTGCTTAAACTGCTCTAACCTGTCTTATTCAATGAGGCTACATCAAATATTGTTTGATAATACTGTTGCGAAATGCTTTTGTACATTCTAAATGGTGAAGGCACTAATAAATACAAGTTGTTGTTGAAGGGGAATGCACCATCCTTTAACTTACTTTGTGCTAATTCAAGTCTAATGTGTACTGAGGTAGGCAGAAATGAGACATCTTTCAACTATCCCCAGAGCTGACTTTAATGAAATTTCCTTACTGCATTGACTAACTGCGACAGGTACATAGCAATTACAATTACACATTTTGTCCTTTTAACCTAGGATTTACCTGGGGGGAGGAATTTGAATTTTGTCTTGCTGCACACACTTGTGATTACAGGTCTGGGCAGCACAGGAAGCACTTGAGGTAATGAATTAAAAATAACATATGGCAAGGCTATTTGGAATTTAAAATCTACTTGATCTGCTGCTCCAGATACTAATACAATAACATAGCTAATGTAACACCACCCTGGCGAGACAGGTAGCAGCTGAGTGGAAAATTTCCACCTCATCTCAACAGCAGTGTGTAGCAATGGAGGTTGAAATTCACATGTTCGAAATTACACAGCAATCTCAGTCTTAGAAAGGTTTCTACAGATCAGTCTTCACACCAGTCAGCTGCTGAGTACAATAGATTAACATTTAAAGAGATGTGGACCAGAATTGTACATGGATTTCAAATTATACCAATTACTTGCATCTTTAAACACCACAGTCCTACTCCTGCTCCAGGCTTCAGGCCAAACACATGACAGACTCTTGAACAAAGATCAGCAGGGTTCCTCTCTTCAGGTCTACAGAGATGTGTGTTACATTCTAGTCTCAAGGGCTACCTTAAAAATTAACTTTGCCCTCCATTAATTCACATATTTCAAACTGTTTGATACATTACCTCCAATAAAACACTTGGTTAAGTAGTTTGGGACACAGAGGTTATAGCAGGCTTTATAGAATGGCAAGTCTGTTTTTCTGATCAAAAGAGATAGAATTACTGTAATTTATGACTAATTCAGAGCACAAAAGCCTATTTGGCTCATCATTTCAGTGCTATTAAAAAGAGCTCACCAACCTGATCCCACATTCCAACTTGATCTGTTTTTAATAGTGATCATGCGGAGGTGCATGTGTTGGACTGGGGTGGACAAAGTTAAAAATCACACATCAGGTTACAGTCCAAAAGGTTTATTTGGAATACAAGCTTTCAGAGTGCAACTCCGTCATCAGGTAGCTCAGGTAAATGATGACGGAGCAGCGCTCTGAAATCTTGTACTTTCAAATAAACCCGTTGTGTGATTTTCAAACTTTGTTTTTAATAGGTTATGGCATTTCAAGTGCAAACCAAGTGCCTTTTAAATATGCTAAAGGTTTGTCTCTATTTGCTTTCCAGGCAGTGAATACTAAACCCACAGCCAAGAAAATTATTCCTCACTTTTTTCCTAAAATCTTTTATCAACTAAATTACATCAATGATCTCTAGTTTCTGTTATGGAAAATAGTTCCTTCCCATCCACCCAATCTAGACCCCTCAATTTTTTTTCATCAGAAGTAAATCTTCCCACTGCTGTTCTTATTCCAATGAAAATATTTCCAGTTTATCTAACATTTCCTCATAGCTAAAGTTCTCCACTCCTAGCCACACCCTTGCAATTCTTCTCTGTGACCTCTTGATTGTGATAGCAGAACTGTACATAGTGCTCTGCTGAGGTCAACCAGAACTTTATACAGCAGAAGCAAAATCTCTCCCTCAAATATTCTACACTGGTTAATAAGGAAAGCATTCCATACACATTAAATTTATTAACTGTTTCTTTCCCCCCCAGTGATATGTGGAACGTACTCAAAGTCCCTCCATTCCCACAAACTACACAATATCATACCAGCTGTTATCATTTCTTTACCCTCAAAATTTATCACCTCATTTCTCCAGATGGGAATTTTGTTTGTCTACCTGACCAGCATGTTGCTATCTTAATGCATTCCACACATTTCTCACTCATGCCGCTAATTTAAGATCCAAGAGATCACGGATTGAAAATTTCTCACCAATTAAGGACACGCTGTTTAGAAGACCGATGTCAAACCAGCCCACAACATTAAAACAAATTAATTAGGAGTTTATATACTCTAAAGAATTAAACACTTCTGCCCTATTCTAAACCAGACTTCAACTAGGTGTAAGAGCTTGGGTTTAGCTCTCATACGCTTTCAGAAAAATGCTAACCACCAAAATAAACTGTGTCAAAATCCTTCTCAGCACACGGCAGAAACTCCCATGTGGTACAACATGAGATAACAGTACAACTGAGCATCAGAACAAACTAAATTCAGAGTGATTTAACATTTTCCTAAATTAGCAAACTCAGATCAAATCAACACTACCTTGGACATAGAATCGCAGAATCATACAGAATATGAATGGATCAGTCTACTATGTCTGCCAGCACCCTAAAAGGAGAAGTCAGGGCCAAATACTCATGTTGGGGAATAGGGTTAAGGATAAGGGGTCAGACTCTATGTAGCAGAAGAAGGATTATAGGGCTACGGATTAAGAGTCTGAAGGATAGTTTGTTGAAGGATACAAGGGTAAGGGATTAGAGGTCAGGTACTCCATGTGGAGGGTGAGGGGTTACAGAGTTATGGGTAAAGATTCAGATACCATGGGTGGAGAAAGAGAGATTGCTGAGGGAGTACAGGACAGCAACCCACAGTAGAGGGTGAGGGGTTTTGGGTTAGAGCCAGGGGTCAGGTACCCTGATGGTTTAAGTCGTCACTGATGGAGATGGAGAGGTCCAGGAAGGGGAGGGAGGTGTCAGAGATGGTCAGGTACCCTGTACAGGCTGGACTTTGCCGTGCAGGGACCTGGTGGGTGGAGTTGAATAGAGCTCTTACCCAGCCACCATGCTGCTGGATCCAAGGCTCCAGGTTGTCCTCCAGGTAGGTACTCATCCAGTCGGCGATGCGGGGCACCAATGCGCCCATCTCCTTCTCTGCGCTCTCCACACTCAGCGCCGCCCCGAAACAGAAGAAAGCCACCAGGCGGCCCCAGTTAACGCCGTCACGGAACAGCTCGCCCACCACCTGCTCGAAGCGCTGGTACGCCGTGTCGGGGGTGACGCGGAGCTGCGCCGACAGGTCGCTGAAAGCCCTGCGGTAGCGCAGCTCGAACTCCTCGGCGGCGTCCAGCAGGGCCTGGCGGGCCCGCTCAGCCTCGGGCCTGCCGCTGTACACGGCCGCTCCCGGTTCGGGCTGTGTCCCCAGGCCCGCCGCTCCATTCTGCTCACAAAGCCAGCGCCAGTTGTGGCCCCTCTGCGACAGCTTGTAACGGAGGAAATCAGTGACCAGCTCCCCACTGCTGTACATCCTGCGGCCTCGACACCCTCACGCAGCCGCCGGCATGACGGAGACCAGAGACTCGCGACCTCCCCCACCCA
Source organism: Chiloscyllium plagiosum (assembly GCF_037043375.1). NCBI lineage: Eukaryota > Metazoa > Chordata > Chondrichthyes > Orectolobiformes > Hemiscylliidae > Chiloscyllium > Chiloscyllium plagiosum. The sequence goes on from NW_028270153.1 coordinate 66,932,355, forward strand.
CAGGGCCAGGGGGGATCAGGGGGCCACACCCACTGACACCGGAGCCCCGCCCTCCATCCGGACAGCGCCTGCTCAGATCCCCGCCCACGTAATAAGCCCCGCCCTCTACACGGACAGCGCCAGCTCAGATCCCCGCCCACGTAATAAGCCCCTCCCTCTATCCGGACAGCGCCAGCTCAGATCCCCGTCCACGTAATAAGCCCCGCCCTCTATCCGGACAGCGCCAGCTCAGATCCCCGCCCACGTAATAAGCCCCGCCCTCTATCCGGACAGCGCCAGCTCAGATCCCCGCCCACGTAATAAGCCCCGCCCCCTTTCCGGACAGCGCCAGCTCAGATCCCCGCCCACGTAATAAGCCCCGCCCTTCACCACGCCCGATCAGGCGGCGCCCCACACTGGCCCCGCCCCCGCGCGGTCTGCGCGCCCCGTCGAAGCCCCGCCCACTGCGACCTCGCCCTGCCAGCGCCCAGATCGGGAAGGTGTGTCATACTGCAGTAAGGTGGGCTCCATAGCCAGCACCTTCCGTACCAGGCAACATCCCCGTAAACCTTCTCTGCACCCTCTCCAAAGCTTAGATCAGAGTGGTGCTGGAAAAGGTCACTCCAAAGCGTCCACATCCTTTTGGTAATGGGGCGACCAGAACGACACAGTATTCTAAATGTGGCCAAACCAAAGTCTTGGACAATTTTAATGTGACCTTCCAGCTTTTATACTCAATACTCTGTCCAATGAAGGCAAACATACTATATGCCTTTTTGACCACTGTATCCACCTGTACAGCCACCTTCAGGGTACAATGGACCTGAACTCCTAGATCTCTCTGCTCATCAACTTTTCCCAAGGCTCTTCCTTTTACAGTATAATTCGCTCTAGAATTAGACCTCCCAAAATGCATCAACTCACATTTGCCTGGATTGACCTCCATCTGCCACTTCTCTGCCCGACTCTCCAGTTTATCTATATTCTCCTGTATTCTTTGACAGTATCGTATGCCTTCTGCGACTCCATCAATCATCATGCAAACTTACTGATTAGACCAACAATGCCCTCTTCCAGGTCATTTATGTATGTGCTGTACATCTCTATGACTCTATCACAAACAACAGTGGCCACAGCACTGATCCCTGTGGAACACCACTGGTCACCTTTCTCCATTTTGAGAAACTCTCTTCAACTACTACACTCTGTCTCCTGTTGCTCAACCAGTTCTTTATCCACCTAGCTAGAACACCCTGCACACCATGTGACTTGATTTTCTCCATTAGTTTACCATGGGCAACTTTATCAAACACCTTACTAAAGTCCATGTATATGACATCTGCAGCCCTTCCTTCATCTATCAACTTGGTCACTTCCTCAAAGAACTCTAATAAGTTGGTAAAGCACATGTTGCCTATCACTGATAAATATAACTAGATTTTATCCCTCAGTACCTTCTCCAGCAATTTTCCCATCACGTATGTCTGGCTCACTGGTCTGTAGTTAACTGGAATACCCCCTGCTACACGTGTAGAGGGGGACAACATTAGCAACCCTCCAGTCCTCAGTCACTTCACCTGTAGTTAAGGATGCTACAAAGATATCCGTCAGGGCCCCAGCTATTTCCTCTCTTGCCTCCCTCAGCAACCTGGGGGAGATTCCATCCGGTCCTGGGGATTTGTCCACCTTAATATGCTTTAGCCTACCCAACACATCTTCCCTCCTTATGTCAATGTGATCCAGAGTAAACAAACATCCATCTCTAATCTCAACATTCATCATGTCCCTCTTCTCAGTGAACACCAATAAGCCCATTCCTTTCCAAATATAAATAGATCCTATCCCTCAGTACCTTCTCCAGCAACTTTCCCACCACTGATGTCAGGCTGACTGGTCTGTAGTTACCTGGAATATCCTGACTATACTTCTTGTACAGGGGGAAGTTGAGAGGTGACCTTACAGAGGTTTATAAAATCATAAGTGGTTTAGACAAGGTGAATGGCAGGTGTCTTTTCCCTCGAATGGGGGATTTCAAGACTAGGGGAAAGGATTTAAAAAAGGGCAATATTTTTAGACCAAGAGTAGATCATATGTGGAATAAACTTCCAGAGGAAGTAATGATGCGGGTACAGTTACAATGTTTAAAAGATATTTGGATAAGTACATGAATAAGAAATGTTGGGAAGGTTATGGGTGAAACACAGGCAGGTCGGATTAGTTTAGTTTGGGATTATGGTTGGCATGGACTGGTTGGACTCAAGGGTCAGCTTCCATATGACTCTATGACTTTATAAACAAATCACTACTAGCCATGAGCAAGGTACTGGTATAGTTTGATTCCTGTAATAGTTTCCTGTCACATCCAATAACCTTTGCTGGATCTTTGCAATTGCTGAGTCCTTCTGTTTTATCATAAACCATGTCACCATATCTGAAATCCTACACCCATCCCAACAAGTCTGATGCAATATCTCAATGCTGTCCTCAATCTTGCAACTTTAATGAGTGCTTTTACACCAGTGCTGATTGCCATTCCTTCGAGTGGTGGAGAATCATCATGCAGTATTGAAGACAACATTCTGAGCATGTACTAATTGGTATGGGCTAAAACCACCAACTATTTACAAGGAACATTTTGCATTTACTGTAACTTTCAGTTCAACGGATTTGCCAGTATTTTGTGCAATGCCTCATCAATTATTGGATGGTTTCTTTCATGCAAGCCATTGCTGAATGGACTTTCTGCAGCAATTTGCACTACTACAATATTTAATTTCTCATGCAAATCAAAATTTGTCATCTGCAAATTCACCTCTGTTATCCATTGTGACCCAAGGCCTGTGCTGGCCCACTTTTCCATGACTTTGTCCACCATAGTCCACCTCCCCTTATTGTTTATCACCATGGATATGCTAAATCTGGTCGCCACATCTACAAAATCTAATAGACATTCTGATCTTTGTTCCAAATCTTCAGATCCACAGCTACTATTCTTCTTTAAACTTCAGACTAAAGCAACACTTCCAACCAGGTGTGGTGGGGTTTTGCAGTATTTAATTACCACAATACAATGTGATCAGTTCGACAAGGGATTCCTGTTTTTTACCCACAACTTTAATGTCCTTTAGCAGTAGCTTTAATTTTTGTGAGAAGCAGTGAGCAAATTGTTTATGCGATTTCCATAGAAACGTCATCTTATCAACCCAAACTCATGTCTATACACATCATTAACACTTCTTTGACCTCTTGATGAGAAAATCTTGAGTTATCTTGGTGGAATATGCCCCGGATCCTGTAAATTGCGAATTTACAGCATTACTAAATATAAATGCTTAAGTATGTTTGGACATGGAGAATGATACTGTTTTTTTTCATTGAACACTGATTCAGCAACATGATATGTCATTCTGAATGACATCAGTGCATATGAGATGACAGTATCCTGCAATTTCACAGGGGTGAACCACTATCTTTAAAAATGGTAATGAATTATCACCCTCCCAATTGAAAGTAGGTAGAGCTTTCATACTCTTTGAACCAATGTTTGTCTGCTTTTTGTTACAACAGTTCAATCAACCAACACCAAACACTGTGGAGTTACTGTCACTATCTGGTACCACACAATCGAATGACTCAGCAACAAAACTACTGTTGGATCAACTTAAGTCTTTGACGACGAACACAGTATTTTCTTGCTGTTCATCATTATCAAATTCACCTTCAGAACAATTTATTTCATGAAGTAATTAAATAAAAACAAAGCACTGTGGATACTGGGGTTCTCAAGTCAAAACAAAAAGTGCTGAAGAAACACAGCACATCTGGCAATATTGGCAGGGAAAGATTAATATTTCAAATGAGTATGACTGTTCACAGGACAGAGGGAGTAATAAAGGGTGGAGGGGGAGGTGGGAGAGAGTGGGATGAGGGCCCAGGAGAGAGAGAGAATGGGAGACAGGGGAAAGAGATAAGGTGGCTGGGAAAGATGCAGAGGGTGTCTCCAGGAGAGTGGATGAGTCTGGGGGTAATGGGAATGAGAGGGGTGCAGGAGAGATGTTCAGGGCTGGGAGAGAAGCAGCGGGGATCCCGGGAGATATGGAAAGAGCCTCAGGAAAGAATAAAAAGGGGGTGCATGAGGTGGGAGAAGGGAGGCTGGGAAAGAGCCCCAGGAAAGAATATAAAGGGGGGCCAGGAAGTGGGAGAATGGGGGCCAGGTGGTGGGAGAGGAAGTGGGTGCCTGGGATGGAGGCGGGAGGTTCAGGAAAGAGAGGACCTCCCCCAGCCCAGGTTTAGTTTACAGGGTGCAGAGAACTCAGGCACTGGTGTCTGCAGATGCAGTCTTTACAATTAACAAACAACAAACTCTGCCCACCCGAGGGTAGTGTAACAGCAACAGAAAACAAAACAGAGGAGGGAACAAGTGAGGGGACTCAATCGAAATGATGTTGGTGTGGGAATGAATGCGCTCCAGCAAAACACAGCTCTTCATTTACAAAAAGTCCTGTTCAGACAAGTGTTGACACAACTCTGGTCCAGGTGGGAAGGTGGGTTTTGAACCTAGACCTTCTTCCTTAGAGGCAGGGACACTTCCACTAGGTCCCTTCCATGGCCTGTTGCCTGGAGCTGTTTACAGCTAACCTGGCCAGACCCAGGAGCAGACCTATGAGGAGGTCCTACAATGCACCCACATCTTTCATCAGGTGCCCGAATACCAAGAACATGGGGCTGAAATGTAACCAAAAACACAAGAAAATTTTCAAATAATTAAAAAGGGGAGTGCAATTACCCATAACCAATGTATACATGGTCCGTGGACTCCAAGTGCTGCAAAATAAATAGTTGAGCTGAGAGTCCATGAAGTGCCACAAGCTGCAATTGTGAGGGACGGCTGCACGCAACACCCTCCACTGCAGCTCCTTGACAGAAAGAGGGAGGTCTCCCATATAGAGAGATGGGGATCCCTGCTGCCTGGCAGCAAATAATCACACTCAGGTGTGTCTGGGCGACAGACATAAGAATCAAGATGGTTGGTGTGCAGCCGCAGCCTGTACAAATAGCACATCTTTGTGCTGCGGAAGAACACATAGGACATTCCAAAGAGATGGCTCAGGTTGCAGGACATGTGCTCCTGATGGAGTAGAACCTGACTCTTTTACTCTTTTATACCCAGAAGCTATTTTCCCAACCACAAAAATTACTGTGACCGTTTTTGTCTTTTCCTTGTTTTTGCATTTCCTTTCTTTTAACTACCATTAATAAAACACCAGTGCAACCAATTAGATATTTATATACTAAGTCCATTAACGGCAATGCAAACCATCAAACGTGATGGGGAGGTAGAGAGAGCGAGGGCAAGGACTAAATCAAAATGGAGCTGGAAGAGGAAATAAAGCACTGTCTCCCTGTCAGTGCCTACTTCTTTCTAAACAGATCAAGACCAAAGAACCTCACTCTTTTTCTTGTTTTTCAAAATGTTGTGACACACTTCAAGAGCAAACTGGACTTGAATACAGGCCTTCTGGATCAGAGATAGGGACATGATGACTGTACCACAACAGCTCTCTTAGGAACATTGATTTTCATTATTTTCTCTTACAGCCAGAAGTGCTATTATGCACAACTAAGTACCTTTTCCACCACTAAAATCTCTTGTTTTTTAACCTACTGATCACCTGAGTGGCCAAATGATGCTTACTAGCAAAGCCCATTATGGGTAATGGAAACCGTTAAAGGTGTCGGGGTTAAGAAGAGCAGGAAAGAACTAAATCATTATTGAGTTAGAAGGGGAAATAAAGCACTGTATTCCTCACAGTGCCCACCTATCTCTAAAGGCATTGAACGCATTGATGGACACTGCGTGGTCCCTCTTCAATAACACCTGAGCTCGAACATAGCTGCCAAAGAGGGGCAGACAGTCACAGGTATGACTCCTTCCACAGCCCGCTGTCTGGACCTGTTTATAGCCTGTCTGACCAGACCCAAGAGCAGATCCACGAGAAGGTCCTCCAAAATGCCAATACTCCTATGCACTGGATTATCAAAGATCAGGAGAGGAGGGCTGAAGTGCAACTTTTAACATAACAAAAGATTTTTCAAATAACTAAAAAGTGAAGTGCAATCAATTTATACATGGTCCACGGACTCCATCGCATCACAAAGTAAACAGTTGGGCTGGGAGGAGTAAACTACTACAATCTGCAATGCAACATTCTCCACCCACGTCCCCAATAGAAAATGGGAGGACTCCCACGCAATGCGCCCTCCAATGGGGACCCCAACCGTGTGGCAGCATAAAAGCATGCCAAGTCATGTCCAGGTGGCAGACATAAGAACCTTGCTCTTCAATACAGAGTCTAATGAATGTCATCTGTTCTCAATCAAACCTGGGCCTCCTGGACCCTTAAAGAAATCTGTTTTTCCAGCACTGACAACTCCCAACAGTACTGTCCTGGACAGTTGCATCTGCAGCAAGCAGTTTGGTGAGAATGAGGTCAAGTATATCTTTTCTTCTTGTTTTTTCCCTCATCATCTGCCGCAGACCCAATCTAGCAGCTCAATCAAGAGTGCTGCAGCTGAGTCATTCTTGATGATAAACATTGTTCCCCTCACAGAGTACATTCCATGATCTTGCTATCTTCAGTGTGTCTTCCAAGTGGTGTTTCAAGTGGAGAAGTACTGGCTAATCAGCTGCGGTGGGCCGGAGGCATGGTGCAGGATGGGTTGTAATCAGCATGAGATTTCCTTCCCAAAGCTATGAGAATTTAATGTTGTGAAATCCCAGAGCAACTCCCTCACGAATGAAAACAACTGTCCTGCCACCTCTGGTGAGTACATCCTATCCCATCAACATGACAGGAAGGATGTCTGGAATATTGTTTGTAAGGCACGATTCCTTGATAATGCCTGTGTCAGGCTGTTGCTTGGCTAGTTTATGGGACAATTCTGCCAATCTTGACACAAAGGAGGTCAAGGTGAGGGTGATAGGTCAGAGTGGGGGTGGGGGCGGAGAGGTCAGCAAGAAGATTGCAGGTTAGGAAGGCAGTGCTGAGTTCGAGGGATTTGACTGAGACAAGGTCGGGGGAGGGGAAATGAGGAAACTGGAGAAATCTGAGTTCATCCCTTGTGTTCTTCTGCCTAGGAACCCTCCAACTGCAAGGGATGAACTCAGATTTCTCCAGTTTCCTCATTTCCCCTCCCCCCACCTTGTCTCAGTCCCAACCCTCGAACTCAGCACCACCTTCCTAACCTGCAATCTTCTTCCTGACCTCTCCGCCCCCACCCCCACTCCGGCCTATCACCCTCACCTTGACCTCCTTCCACCTATCGCATTTCCAACACCCCTCCCCCAAGTCCCTCCTCCCTACCTTTTATCTTAGCCTGCTGGACACACTCTCCTCATTCCTGAAGAAGGGCTCATGCCCGAAATGTCGATTCTCCTGCTCCTTGGATGCTGCCTGACCTGCTCCGCTTTTCCAGCAACACATTTTCAGCTCTGATCTCCAGCATCTGCAGACCTCACTTTCTCCTCAAGTATTGAGTCTCCTGTGTGCTGTGGTATGTGTGGGTCAATGTCAGTGATTAATAGGACCAGGCTGATAACTGTAGTCACAATAGGATCTGCATTGCATCTCTCTGAAAGCCAGTATATTTTCCCTGATACGTGGTGTTCAGAACTAGGCACAGTGCAGCAGATAGGACTGTGATAGGGTTAGGGTTACTGAAAATTAACATCCTTCACTTTGAATAAAGGACAATATTTAATAGCTCTATCATCCCACTTTTTTGCACTTGTTTACTTCCTACCTCAGATCTTAAAAGAATGGAGTGACATTTAAATCCAACCAATTTCTTTATTCATTCATGGGGTATGAACGTGGACTATCAGTTGTTGCTCATTCCTCGTTGTCCTTGAGAAGGTTGTGGTGATCCTTCCAGAAAATTCTGTCTGACCCATGTTGTGAAGTTGGGTAGAGTAATTGTAGATTGGAAGGCAGAAAGTTAGAATTTGGTATTTGTAAAATTGTACAATTGTAAAATGCTGGGGGGGAGGGGGGGGGTGCGCAAAAGCATTATGTGTTCCCTTTAAAAGATGGTGTTTTTCTGTGCTTAGAGACTTAAAATGCAAGTACATCGAGAGCCCAAATTGAAATATTTGTATCGAAAGGCCATACAGTTATCAGGCCAAGCAGCTGTTTGTACCAAGTCAACAGGCTTCTGAATTCAGCCAATCAACGTGATCCGGGCACTTTGATGCCAAAAACCTAATAAATTTAAATCTGATGGTTGTGACAACATAGGACCAATCCTGTTCACTAGTGGAATTAGATAAGTAAATTGTTATTTGTTGATCTTAAAGTGAGTGTCAGGGATTTATTTTATTTAACCACTTGAAGTTGCTGAAAAACAGGTTGCACCACTTTTCAGACTCTTTTTACAGATTATAGGGTGAGGTGCTTGTCTTTGGGTATTTCAGTTTTAGTTCTCGGAGTTTTGAATAAATGAAGTCACCCAACCTCTAATCTTCTCTGAGGGACAGAATTTTGAAAATTGATAACTTTCAGACAGAGGAAATTTCTCCTTATCTTGTTTTATATGGGAGACCTCTTAATCTGAAAATTTTGACCCCTGGTTTTCGAATCCCTCGCAAGGGGAAACATAGCTCTTCACATTAACTCTGTCAATTCCCTGAAGATGTTACATTTTTCAATAAGATCACCAGTTCTTGTTTTAAACATCCTGATGAAGGGCTTTCGCCTAGCAAAACTGAAATCAATGGGTATCGGGGGCCAACTTTCCACTGGTTGGAGTCACCCTTCAGGCTCTCCACCCTTCAGGCTCTCGGCCTGTATTCCTGGTGAAGGACTTTTGCCCGAAATGTTGATTTTACTGCTCCTCCGATGCTGCCTGAACTGCTGTGCTTTTCCAGCACCACTCTAATCTAGACTCTTAAATTACAATCAGTTAGCCCCAAAACGGTGAACTTTTTCTTCATAAGACAATCCCTTCATCTCAGTAATTAACCTAGTGCATCTTCTCTGAACTGCTTCCACTGCAAGTATATCCCAACTTAAAAAAATAAATCAAATAAAAACTGAAAGAACTGTGGATTCTGTAAATCAGAAACAAAAATAGAAATTGCTGGAAAAGCTCAGTAGCTCTGGCAGCATTGTAGAGAGAAAGGTTCTGAGGAAAGATCTTTTGACCCAAAACATTAACTCTGATTTCTTTCCACAGATGCTGCCAGACCTGCTGAGCTTCTCGAGCAATTTCTATTTTTGTCAAAGAAATCAAAACTGCGTGCAGTATTCTACAAGTGGTCTCACAAGCACTTTGGATAGATAAAACAAAATGTTCCTACTTTTATACTCCATTCCTTTGAAATAAACAACATTCCGTTTGCCCTGCTCAGTACTTTTTGTACCTACACATTAACTTCATATGATTCATGTACAAGAATGCACAGATTCCTTTGTATTGCAGCATTCCATAGTCTTGCTTCATTTAAATAATATTTTGCTTTTCTATTTTTGCAACAAAAATAGGAGGTAACCTCAACTTTATCTATGTTAATTAAACCTACTGGCCAAATCATCTACGCAATTAACCTATCTGTAAAAAATTGGGAACCTTACTTTTGCCAAGTTCAAACTTTCTAATAAATTCAGCTGATACAGCTTTCAACTTCTTTCTCCATATCCAAATATGAACACTGTCTTCCAAACAAGGACAAAATACAGTGAAAGATAATGATTAGTGGACCACTGATGACCAGTTCCCCAAGTTGTTTAGGTAAAACAAAAGGATCTGGTCCTGCATAATGTAAGCTGACCCCTGGGTGTGGACAATACCAGATTCTTTTAAGGTTTAAACAGAATAGCTCTAGGGTTGATGGAGACAATAAATGCTCTTTGGACTTTGTATTTAAGAGCTGGGTTCTTATAGGTTCAAGCAGTAGGCAATGAAGGAGATCATAATTGCCAACTGTTTGCCTCTATTCTGTGGCTACAATCAGTGGAGAGAGAGCACTGTGTCCAATACTTTCACTGCTTTTAGAGAAAGTTGAGCACTGCAGGGGGCAGAGTGCCTTATTTCCCCTTCTAACTCCATGTTGATTTAGTCCCTTGCCTCTCTATATACCTCTCCCACATCCTCGGTGATATTGCATTTCCCTTTCTGCACTTTGTACGTAAATTGATTAATTGGAAGCATGGGTGATTTAGTGGTGGTGGATAATAGATTAAAAGTACCTTGGGTGATTTGGTAGTGGGAAAAAAGCCATCCAGTGTGTATAATAACACTTCTGGATATGAGAACAAGAGAAGAGTTGAGTTCTTATTGTCAGTGTCTGTATGCCTTTGGAGAGGGAGAATATGGTGTCCCTTGAAGCCTTTCAGGACCAATGGCACTGCAGGGGCTGAGGTGCATTACCCCTCCACAATTTTGCTTTAGTTTCTCTTGGTTTTCCCCTTTTGGCTTTTGGTTATATTACAGCACCCCTGTTGGGCAATTTTTGTTTTTCTTATGTTGATTTATTTTTACAAAAAAGAGCTGAGTTCTTTCTTTGTGGAGGGTAAAAGTTGGCTTCAGGACAAGGATAGGATCCAAAAGGAAAGTGCAAAAATTAAGGTGTATATTAAAGTATAGGCTTACAATAAAGCCTTTGTAAATCTCGGGAGGTCTTTTGCTGCTTCATTCAACATATGGACATCAAGATTTAGAACAAGCAAGCATTGGAGTGGAGAAGGGATTGATAGTTATTTTGCCATTGTGCTTTTTTAAAATCCACACGTGGTTCATGGGTGACACTGGCTGACCCACATTCACTGCTGTCCCTAGTTGCCATTGAGAAGATGGTGGTGAGCTGCCTTTTTGAACTGCTGACATCCATGTGCTGTAGCTAGACCCACAATGCCCTTTGGGAGGGAATTCCATGATTTTGACCAAGCACCACTGAAGGTATGGTTCTATATTTCCCAGTCAGGATGGTAAGTGGCTTGGAGAGGAATTGTAGGTGGTGGTGTTCCCGTGTATCTGCTGCTCTTGTTCTTCAAGATGGGAGGGGTCATGGGTTTGGAAGGTGCTGTCTAAGGAGACTTGGTGAATTTCTGCTGTGCATCTTGTAGATGCTACACACAGTTACTACTGACTGTCGGTGGTGGAGGGAGTGGAATTTTGTGGATATGATACCCACAGACTGCTTTGTTCTGGATGGTGTCAAGCTTCTTGAGTGTTGTTGGAGTTGCACTCATCCAGGCAAGTGTGAATAATTTCATCACAGTCCTGATTTATGCCTTGTAGATGGTGGACAGAGTTTCAGGAAGCAGGAGGTGTAATACTCACCACTGTATTCCTAGCCTCTGACCTGTTTTTGTAGCCACTGTGTTTATGTGGCGAGGCCAGTTGAGTTTCTGATCAATGGTAACCCTCAGAATGTTAACAGTGATGGTAACACCATTGAAAGTCAAGGAGCGGTGATTAGATTGTCTCTTATTGCCTTGCATTTGTGTGATGCAGATGTTACTTGCCAATTGTCAGCCCAAACCTGGATACTGTTGCATTTGAACACGGACTGCTTTAGTATCTGAGGAGTTGCGAATGGTGCTGAACATTGTACGATATTTCATCATCAGTGAAAATCCCCCTTTTGAATATTAAGATGAAGGGAACATCATTGATGAAGCAATTGAAAATGGGTAGGACTAAGATGCTACCCTGAGGAACTCCTGCAGAGATGTCCTGGAGCTGAGATGATTAACCTCCAACAACCGCAACCATCTGCCTACGTGACAGGTATGGCTCCAACCAGTGAACAGTTTACCCCCAATTCCATTTTTGGAGTGCTTTTTGATGTCACACTTGGTCAAATGCAACCTGGATGCCAAGGGCTGTCACTTTGACCTATAGAACATAGAACAGTACAGCACAGAACAGGCCCTTCAGCCCATGATGTTGTGCCAACCACTGATCCTCACGTATGCACCCTCAAATTTCTGTGACCATATGCATGTCCAGCGATCTCTTAAATGTCCCCAATGACCTTGCTTCCACAACTGCTGCTGGCAACGCATTCCATGCTCTCACAATTCTCTGTGTAAAGAACCCGCCTCTGACATCCCCTCTATACTTTCCTCCAACCAGCTTAAAACTATGACCCCTCATGTTAGTTATTTCTGCCCTGGGAAATAGTCTCTGGCTATCGACTCTGTCTATGCCTCTCATTATCTTGTATATCTGAATTAGGTCCCCTCTCCTCCTCCTTTTCTCCAATTAAAAAAAGTCCGAGCTCAGTCAACCTCTCTTCATAAGATAATCCCTCAAGTCCAGGCCGCATCCTGGTAAACCTTCTCTGAACCCTCTCCAAAGCATCCACATCTTTCCTTTTATAGGGCGACCAGAACTGGACGCAGTATTCCAAGTGCGGTCTAACCAAAGTTTTATAGAGCTGCAACAAGATCTCACGACGCTTAAACTCAATCCCCCTGTTAATGACACTATATGCTTTCTTAACAACCCTGTCCACTTGGGTGGCCATTTTAAGGGATCTATGTACCTGCACACCAAGATCCCTCTGTTTCTCCACAATGCCAAGAATCCTATCCTTAATCCTGTACTCAGCTTTCAAATTGCATCACCTCGCATCTATCCAGGTTGAACTCCATCTGCCACCTCTCAGCCCATCTCTGCATCCTGTCAGTGTCCCGCTGCAGCCTACAACAGCCCTCTATACTTCCAACGACACCTCCAACCTTTGTGTCGTCTCTCTCTCTATCTCTTCAGATATTTTTCTTTATTCTTTCATGGGAAATTGGTTTAGCTGGCCAGATAGCATTTGTTCCCCATCGTAACTGCCATTGCACTGAGTGGATTTCAGGAAACAGTTAAGAACTGGATCTGGAATCACATGTAGGACAGGTAAGGTAAGAATGGCAGATTTCCTTCCATGAAGTGCATTAGTAAATTAGATAGGTTAGTCAGTGGCAATTTCATGGTAACACCGACAGACTGTTCTTACATCTCAGATCACTAGTTGCTGTGATGAGATTCGAACCTATGTCCCCAGCACATTATTTCAAGTCCATTAACCTGGCATGCACTGGTACAGACATCCTCTAGGAAAGGAGCCACAGAGAAGGAGAGGATTAGGCAAAATGGGAGGATATTTAATTGGGGAAGAGGAAACTATGATGCGATTAGACATGAGGTAGGAAGCATAGATTGGGAGCAATTGTTCCATGGTAAAGGTACTATAAACATGTGGAGACTGTTTAAGGAACAGTTGTTGCATGTGATGAATAAATATGTCCCTCTGAGACAGGCAAGAAGTGGTAAGATAAAGGAACCTTGGATGACGAGAGCGGTGGCGCTTCTCGTCAAAAGGAAAAAGGTAGCTTACATAAGGTGGAGGAAGCTAGGGTCAAGCTCAGCTCTAGAGGATTACAGGCAGGCGAGGAAAGAGCTCAAAAATGGTCTGAGGAGAGCCAGGAGGAGGCACGAGAAAGGCTTGGCAGAACAGATTAGGGAGAACACAAAGACATTTTACACTTACGTGAGGAATAAGAGAATGGGCAAAGAAAGAGTAGGGCTGATCAGGGATAGCATAGGGAATTTGTGTGTGGAATTTGATTCCTGAAGAAGGGCTTATGCCCGAAACGTCGATTCTCCTGTTCCCTGGATGCTGTCTGACCTACTGCGCTGTTCCAGCAACACATTTTCAGCTCTGATCTCCAGCATCTGCAGTCCTCACTTCTTCCTCAATTTGTGTGTGGAGTCTGAGGAGGTAGGGGAAGCCATAAACGGGTTTTTTGCTTCTGTCTTTACGAAAGAAACAAACTTTGTAGTGAATGAAACCTTTGAAGAGCAGGTGTGCATGCTGGAATGGATAGAGATAGAGGAAGCTGATGTGCTGAAAATTTTGTCAAACCTCTTTTGAACAAAGGTTGTAATGAGGTCAGGAGCTGAGTGGCCCTGGCAGAACTAAAACTGTGAGTGAGCAGGTTTTATTGCTGAGTAGGTGCTGCTGGATAGCACTGTTGGCACTTTCCATTGCTTTACTGATGTTCAAGAGTAGATTGATTGGATGGTAATTGGCTGGATTGGATTTGTCCTGCTTTTTGTGTTCACAACATATCTGGGCAATTTTCCACGTTGTCAGGTAGATGTCAGTGTTTTAACAGTACTGAAATGGCTTGGTCAAGGGAGTGGCAAGTTCTGGAGCACAAAAAGTCAGTACTATTGCTGGAATACTGTCAGGTCCTTTAGCCTTTGAAGTATTTGCTGCCTCTAACTTTTTCTTGACATCACATGGAGTGAATCAAATTGGTTGAAGACTGGTATCTGTGATGCTGGGCAGAAATGGAGGAACCTGAGAGGGATCATTCACTAAGCACTTCTGTTTTAAGATTGCTGTGAATGCTTCAGCCTTATCTTTTGTACTGATGTGCTGGGCTCTTTGTTCATTGAGGATGGGGATATGCGTCGAATCTCCTCCTGTGTGTTGTTAAATTGTCTGCCAGCATTCCAGACTGAATGTGACAGGACTGCAGAGTTCAGGTTTGGTCTGTTAGTTGTGGGATTGCTTTAGCTCTGTCTGTCATTTGTTGCTTATGCTGTTTGGCATGCAGGTTATCCTGTTTGGTAGCTTCACCAGGTTGACCCTTCATTTTTACGTCTGCCTGATGCTGCTCCTGGCATGCCCTCCTGAACTCTCCATTGACCCAGTGGGATTCATCCCCAGGTAGAATGGTAATGGGTGAGTGTGGGATATGCCAGGCCAAGAGGTTACATATTGTGCTGGATTACAATTCTGCTGCTCTTGATGGCCAACATGCTTTATGGATGCAGAGTTTTGAGTTGTTAGCTCTGTTTGAAGTCTGTCCCATTTAGCATGGTGATAGTGCCACACAACACAATGGAGGGTGTTCTCAGTATGAGGTCAAGTGTGTTTTTCTCTTTTGTTGGTTCACCAACTGCTGCAGATCCAGTCTAGCAGCTATGTCCTTTAGGACCCGACCAGCTCGATCAGTGGTGCTGCTGTTGAGCCACTCTTGGTGGTGAATATTGAAATCCCACATTCAGAGTACATTTTGCGTCCTTGCCAACCTCAATGCTTCCTCCAAGTGTTTTTCATCATGGAGGAGTACTGATTCATCAGCCAAGGGAGGATAGTGTGTGGTAATCAGCAGGAGGTTTCCTAGTCCATATTTAATCAGAAGACATGAGACTTCCTGGGGTCAGGCATCAATGTTGAGGAATCTTAGGACAACTCCCTCCTGGTTGTATACCACTGTTCTGCCACTTCTGCTGGGTCTGTCCTGCCAGTGGGACAGGACATATCCAGAGATGGTGATGATGGTATATGGGACATTGTCTGTCAGGTATGATTTCAGAAGTATGACTATGTCATGTTGTTGTTTGACTGTTCCAGATGATTGCCTGTGTAGAGTTTCAAATTCTCCCCATGTCTGCGTGGGTTTCCTCGGGATGCTCCGGTTTCCTCACAAAGTCCAAAGATGTGCAGGTTAGGTGAATTGGCCATGCTAAATTGCTCATAGTGTTCAGGGTGCTAGGTGCATTAGTCAAGGGAAATGTAGAGTAATAGGCATAGGGGAATGGGTGTAGATGGGATACTCTTCGGAGGGTCGCTGTGGACTTGTTGGGTCTAACTGCTTGTTTTTACCCTGTAGGGCATCTATGATATTGGTTCCAGGACATCTCTGAAGGAGTTCCTCAGAGTAGGCCAACCATCTTCAGCTGCTTCATCAATTACCTTTTCTACATCGTAAGGTCAGAAGTGGGGATGTTCATCAATGATTGGTTGATTTTCAGCACCATTCGCAACTCCTCAAATACTGAAGCATCAAATGCAACTAAATCAGGACATTATCTAGGCTTGGGCTGACATGTGGCAAGTAACATTCGCATCACAGGCATGCCATACTATGACCATCACCGATAAGAGATACTCAATGGTGTTACCATCACTAAGTCCCCCATTATTAACATCCTGGGAGTTATCATTGACCAGAAACTCAACTGGACTCACCACATAAACACAGTGGCTACAAGAGTAGGCCAGAGGCTAGGAATACCGTGGTGAGTAACTCACCTCCCAAAGCCTGTCCACCATCTACAAGGTACAAGTCAGGAATGTGTTGGAATACTCCCCATTTACCGAGATGAGTGCAGCTCTAACAGCACTCAAGAAATTTGACACCATCCAGGACAATGATTTTCATTACATCCACAGGCATCCAGTCCCTCCACCACCTACACTCAATAGCAGCAGTGTAAAGCATCTACAAAAAAATTCACCAAAGATCCTCACACAGCACCTTCCAAACCCATGACCACTCTCCATCTCAGAAAAGGGAAGCAGACACATGGGGACACCACCACCATTAACTTCACCTCCAAGCCACTGATCATCCTGATTTGGAAATATAATGCCATTTCTTCACTGTTGCTGGGTCAAAATTCTAGAATTCCCTCCATATGGGCATTGTGGGTCAACCCACAGCAGGTGGACTGCAGCAGTTCAAGAAGGCAGCTCACCACCACCTTCTGAAGGGTAAGTAGGGACAGGAAATAAATGCTGGGCAGAAGATGGAACCTTTATCCCACAATGAATTTTTTTAAAAAACTACCCTCCTGGTGTAGTCGAACCAAAATCTTATGTAATTGCATCAAAGTGTCCGCAGTCCTGTATTCAAAGGCAATCATGTAATTTGCCTTCCTGGGCCTCTCACGTTTCCTGTTGCAAGTCTTGACACCAAGATTTGAGCACAAAGTTCCAGGCTGACACTCCATTGCAGAAACAAGGGATGGATGTGGTTGGATGTGGTTTATTTCAGTTGTGATGTTAATCTATTTGCTTGGGTGGACAAGATCCCATGAGCCTATTTTGATGAAAAGCAAGGGAGTTAACCCCATTCTTGTGGCCACTGTGTACTCCCGTCAACATCACCATAAAGGAGATTATCTGGTCTTTACCACATTGCTGTTTGTAGGGGTTTGCTGATCATATGTTCACTGCCATGTTTCTGACACATGACAACAATGACTACTTCAAAAAGGGACATAGCTGGCTGTAAAGCCCTTTGAGATTTCCAGTGCTTTTGAAAAATGCAGTATAAATACAGACCTTTTTCATTTTAATGGCTTGTTGTACTACACTAATATCCAAGTACTCCTGAATGCCAGCGTTCCTCAACAAAATGTTCTGCCTGAGTAGCAAACCTTGAAATATTACCCGGTGGTCCTTCATCTGACCCATTGAAATCATTGAAGATAGCTCCTCCAAAGGTGCAGTGCTTCTTTAGCCCTGCATGATTGTACCAGCTAAATCTTTATATTCAGCACAATGTGTTGTGACAGTTCCCTATTTGATGTATGTGTGTGTGTGTGTCTGGACAGAACACATTGACCAGATGTGGCAGAAGTTGCAGCGGGAAAGGGGCCAGGTTGGGCTTGATGAAAGTGATATTGAGCGTGATTTGCACTGATAGTGCTATCCTTGTCGTACAAGATTGCTTGCAGATGGTTTTGCAACACATCAGCAACTCTTCTGACCCAGAGCTTGTGGTACCCCTTTCCCATGGTTATTTTTGGGCCAAGGTTGATGGATATGGTCTTGGCAGAAGGTGAAGGAGACATCAATAAAAGAGAAGACAGTTCGGCTCTTGCAGGTTGTTCCATCATTTAATTTGGTTGTGGTATATCTGTTCCATTGTTCTAATTAACAACCTATGTAGACACCATGTCTTTTTATTTCCTTTATTTTTGGACAATGGACGAAAGAAGGAATATCCTGCTTTAAACCAAGGAGACTGTGTAAAGAAGAATCAAGTTCACTAATGTACATTGTGAGTAATGGACAATGTTGCCTTTTCCTGAGACATTGAGAATAGAAGCAGACAGAACAGAACCGACGGGTGCTACGTTAAGGGAAATTGCTTGACAATATTTTGATAAGCTCCTGATCAGGTAACCATGGCTTGTATAGGGCCAGTGCAGCTGAAGCAGCTAGACTAGAAAGAGAAGGCATCAAAAACCTCTGTGTGTGTCTCTCTCTGCAGTGTCTTCAGTAACAGCTAGCTGTCTTCCTCTCACATTTCTCTGCAAGTGCCTCGTTGAAGGAGGAATAAAATGCCTTCAGAAACTCTAAAAATTCTCAACCAGTGAACAAAAGACTAAACATCAGCGTTCAAATAATCTTGTGTCAACATCAAAGAAACATCAGGAAGTGTAAGAAAAAGAACAAATTGAATCCCGTGATCCAGCATGGTGCTATCAAACTGTGGTTTTTCATTTGTCCCACCCTTAATATTTATGTCTTGTCTGTCTTTGTATGTTTGTCTGTTTGTGAAGTATGTAATTTAAAATGAGTTTAAATTGTAGAGGTGTAAGTTACAAATTTTATGTCATTGGTTAAAAACAATCTGTAATAAATAGATGCTTGTTTGATCAGTATGGAACCTCTGGTGAGCATTTTCTTTGAGCATGTATTGGAGCAAATTGGAGACTTTGTAAAGTTTGACAATTTTTTTTCACATTTGAACAAAAAGACTATGGGGTGCAGGTTTATAGTTACTTAAGAGTGGAGTTTCAGGTAGGCAGGATAGTGAAAAAGGCATTTGGTACACTTGCTTTGCATGGTCAGTGCATTGTGTATAGGATTTGGGAGGTCATGTTGTGACTGTACGAAACAATGGTTAGGCCACTTTTGGATTACTGAATTCAATTCTGGTCTTCCAAGCTATAGGAAAGATGTTGTGAAACTTGAAAGGGTTCAGAAAAGATTTACAAGGATGTTGCCAGGGCTGGAGGGTTTGAACCATAGGCAAAGGCTGAGTAGGTTGGAGAGCTGTTTTCCTTGGAGCATCAGAGGCTGATGGGTGACCTTATAGAGGTTTATAAAATCATGAAGGGTATGGATTGGATGAATAGTCAAGGTCTTTTCCCCAGGGTTGGGGAGTCCAAAACTAGGGGGCATAAGTTTAAGTTGAGAGGGGAAAGATTTAAAAGGGACCTAAGGGGCAACTTTTTTATGCAGTGGGTGATACGTTGTATGGAATGAGCTGTCAGAGGAGGTGGTAGAGGCTGGTACAATTACAACGTTTAAAAGGCATCTGGATGGGTACATGAATAGGAAGGGTTTAGAGGGATATGGGCCAAGTGTGGGCAAATGGGACTAGATTAGTTTAGGATATTTAGTCAGCATGGATGAGTTGGACCAAGGGGTCTATTTCTGTGCTGTACATCTCTATGACTATGATATTATTTGCAACTATCCACGTATTTGAGCTAGGCTGTTAGAATCTCATTCCTCTCTGATGTAGGACTGGCTCTCTTCCTTAAAGGTGGGTCTTGCAGTTCAGAGTGGATCTCCTCCTGGATCTTCTTGGGTTGCTGCACATTCTTCTGTCATGATTCTTGCTGCAAGTCTCCACTGAGCAGGTGGCTTCCACGTCTGTATTTTTATCCCCTCAACATGGGCCTTTCTGAATGTTCTCTGGCCTTTGGCCAATGGGGTCATGAGCTGGATTCAAAGTATCTATGGGGGTCACATCAAAACACTTCACTGTTGTCATGCCGGCAAGATGTAAAGTACATGTCCTCAGGAAAGTCAAGCTGCCTGGAAGATCGAAACTTCTCCAATATACAACCCTCAGGCTGGTTGTAACTGGTTTGCCTAAACTTTTATGACCTCTTTTACTTTTGTTTCTGCTATTCTCTGTAGCTGATAGCTGTTGGCTGCTGTTTAATTTGGTTTGGCCAGTTTTCTATCAGACTTGATTTCTTCCATTTGGGTCAATTTAGAAAGTTCAACTTTGGGCCTGTCATCACCTGAACACAAATAGATAAGGACAAACTGAAAATTTAAATTTCAGAATGCTTTAAATAATGTCCCACACAGAGGTTTGTTTACAAAAGTAAAGGACATAGGATTGGGATTAATGTACTATTGGTTTATAGAGCAGTATGACAATGTGGGTTCAATTCCCATCACCAGTTTGTGGTTACTATGAAGGACTCTCCTTCTCAATCTTTTCCTTCGTCTGAGGTCTGGTGGCCCTCAGGTTAAATCTCCACCAATCGCTTCTCTCTTTAATGAGAGAGTAGCCCCTATGGTCTGGTAAGGCTGTGGCGACACAACAAAAAAAAGTGTGGTACCACAAGGATCAGCATATGGGTCTCAGTTCTTCATAAACTATAGAAATTATTTGGATTAGATTAGATTAGATTACTTACAGTGTGGAAACAGGCCCTTCGGCCCAACAAGTCCACACCGACTCGCCGAAGCGCAACCCACCCAGACCCATTCCCCTACATTTACCCCTGCAGCTAACACTATGGGCAATTTAGCATGGCCAATTCACCTGACCTGCACATCTTTGGACTGTGGGAGGAAACCGGAGCACCCGGAGGAAACCCATGCAGACATGGGGAGAATGTGCAAACTCCACACAGTCAGTCACCTGAGGTGGGAATTGAACCCAGGTCTCTGGCGCTGTGAGGCAACAGTGCTAACCACTGTGCCACCCACGGATGTGAGAACTACACGTAACATTTCTAAATTTGCAGACTGGACAATACCAGTTGGAAGTAGGAGTTTTGAGAAGGCTTTCAAAGGGATTTTCAGAGGTTAAGCAAACAAATCAGGGCAGGACTTATACACTTAATGGTAAGGTCCTCGGGAGTGTTGCTGAACAATGAGACTTTCAAAGTGGAGTCACAGGTAGATTGGATAGTGAGAAGGTGTTTGGTATGCTTGCCTTTATTGGTCGGTGCATTGAGTATAGGACTTGGGAGGTCATGTTGCACCTGTGCAGGACATTGATTAGGCCAATATTGGAACACCGTGTGAAATTCTGGTTTCCCTGCTGCAGGAAGTATGTTGTGAAACTTGAAAGGGTTCAGAAAAGATTTAGAAGTATGTTGCCAGGCTTTGCAGTTTTGAGCTATAGGGAGTGGCTGAATAGACTGGGGCTGTTTTCCCTGGAGCGGCGGAGGCTGATGGGTGACTTTATAGAGGTTAATAAGATTGTGAGGGGCATAGAGAGGGTAAATAGGTAAGCTGTTTTCCCTAGGATGGGGAATCTCTAACTAGAGGGTGTAGGTTTAAGGGGAAAGATATAAAAAGGACCTAAGGGGCAACCCTTTCATGCAGAAGGTGATGCGTGTATGGAATGAGCTGCCAGAGGAAGTGGTGGAGGGGTACAATTACGACATTTAAAAGCCACCTGGATGGGTAAATGAATAGGAAGAGGAATTTGGGCCAAATGCTGGGAAATAGGACGAGACTTATTTAGGATTTCTGGTCGGCATGGAGAGTTGGACTGAAGGATCTGTTTCTGTGCTGTAAAGCTCTGTGGCTCTATGACTCTAAGTGTGCAAAAAAATTGTCAGATGGAAGACAATGTGGATATATATGTGAAATTATGCTCTTTGCTCAGAGAAATATAAATATAGAGTGTTTCTTAGATTGTTTTTAGAGGTCTACAGCATGGAAACAGACCTTTTTGCCTAAATTGCTTATGACACCAGTGAGAAACGGTGAGAGGCTGGGTGTCATTAAATTTGAAAGGGACTTAGGTGTCCTAGTTCATAAACCACTTGAAATTTAACATGCAGGTACAGCAAGCAATTAAGAAGACAAGTGGTTTGTTGATTTTTTACTATAAGAGGAGCTGAACTTCAAGTAAAGATATCTTACTGCAATTGTATAGAGCCTTAATGAGACCACGCTTGGAATATTTGTGTGCAGTCTTGGTCTTTTAACTACAGAATGATGTGCTTGGCATTGAGGGATTGCAACTAATACATTGATTAAACAAATTCCTGGGATGGATGGATTGTCCTATGAATGGGAAGGATTTAGAAGTATATGGGCTCGATTCTGGCAAATGGAACTAGATTAATTTAGGATTTCTGGTTGGCATGGACTGGTTTGACTGAATGGTCTGTTTTCATGCTGGACAGCTCTATTACTCTATAAGAAAGATTGAATAGACTGGGTTATTTTCTAGAATTTACAAGAATGATAGGTGACCTCATTCAAACAGACAAAATCTTTATAGGGATCGACTGGGCAGACATGCGAAGGATGCTTCCCCTGGCTTAGGGGAGTCCAGAACCAGGAGACATCATCCAGAATAAGGAGCAGGCCATTGAGGACTGAAATGAGGAGGACCTTCTTCACTCAGAGATTAGTGAATCTTTAGAATATTTTGCCCCAGAGGTCTGTGGAGGCTTAGTCATTGAATATGTTGAAAAGTGGATTTGATAGCTTTCTATGTATTAAAATATCAAGGGATATGAAACATTTGGGGCGGCACAGTGGCACAGTGGTTAGCACTGCTGCCTCACTGCGCCAGAGACCTGGGTTCAATTCCCGCCTCAGGTGACTGACTGCGTGGAGTTTGCGCATTCTCCCTGTGTCTGCGTGGGTTTCCTCCGGGTGCTCTGGTAATTTGAATTGGCCATGCTAAATTGCCCGTAGTGTTAGGTGAAGGGGCAAATGTAGGGGAATGGGTCTGGATGGGTTGCTCTTCGGAGGGTCGGTGTGGACTTGTTGGGCCGAAGGGCCTGTTTCCACACTGTAAGTAATCTAAATTGCAGCAGGAAAATGGTGTGAACGTAGAAGATTAGCCATGGTCTTGCTGAGTGGGTTCAAAGCACCAAATAACCTACTCCTGCTCTTGTTCCTTATGTTCTGCTGTGTTGAAATTTGTACCCAAATACTCACCTGGGCCTCTGGATTGCTAGTCCAGCAACATTATATTTTTTGTCCTAACCAATTTTACTCTTCCATTACAACTAATAAAGAAACATGAAGGCAATGCTAATATAAAATTGGATAGTTAAATTTTATGATGCATTGGATTTGAAACATCAGCTCTTTTTCTCTCCCCGGATGCTGCCAGACCTAATGAGTTTCTCAAGGAACATCATTTCTTTTTCAGTTTTATGAGGTAGTCTAAGTCTTCCAGATAACTAAACAAAATACTTGGATTATACATAAAATGGCTTAAACTGCACTTTACATCTCGTAACTATTTTAAAATGAAGTGCCTGTCAATTTGTCTCATTTTCAACTTCCACGTTTGCAAACATCACTTGTCATTTAAGTTGCTATTGTTTTGGGGCATGTGTCAGGTTTTTTTAAAAGGAAAGTATTGCAGATGCTGGAGTTCCAAATGGAAGACTAAAAATGCTGGAGGAACGTCTGTCAGCACCTGTGGAAAGAAAAATAGATATAATGTTTCCAGTCTAATATGACTCTTCCCCAAGAGTCTGTGGATTTGTGCTGAGAAATCTTTGAATGCAGATCTCATGAGATAGGGAATTTGTAAAGGATGAAGTAACAGATAATAT
This sequence comes from Chiloscyllium plagiosum, assembly GCF_037043375.1. Classification (NCBI taxonomy): domain Eukaryota; kingdom Metazoa; phylum Chordata; class Chondrichthyes; order Orectolobiformes; family Hemiscylliidae; genus Chiloscyllium; species Chiloscyllium plagiosum. Next base: position 66,955,710 of record NW_028270153.1, read on the forward strand.
GTATAAGGTTTCAAACTATAAAATAAGATTGCATTGGACGCGGCTAACATATCTTGAGATAGAGGAAATAGACCTGAATGTTTTACAAGACTTAACAAAGCCTATGGCTATAGAATTGGCAAAGGGGTTAAAGGTGGTGTTATGTCTCATTGAGGTAGTGAGCTGGAAGTCAAACTTCACCATTCCCAGAGTTGTCACAAAAGTTAAAGATTTTATAGAAGTACGCAAAATTCCCCAATTTACCTTTACCGACTCAGGTTACAGAAAGGCATGGACCAGATTTCTATACCTAACAAGACTGGCTACTTATCACAAGTAGGAGAAAGTGAGGTCTGCAGATGCTGGAGATCAGAGCTGAAAATGTGTTGCTGGAACAGCACAGCAGGTCAGGCAGCATCAGCCTGCCTGACCTGCTGCGTTGTTCCAGCAACACATTTTCAGCTACTTATCACAAGTAATCAGACTTTAGCTATAGGTGAACAATTATGAACCATTGCATATGTTTGTATATTGCATATTACATTGTTACACTGTAACTAACCTTGTTACTGAAGAAATTGTATGAAGGTACCTTTCTACCTAAGATGGTGCTGTTAGTGGCAACTTAGAACTTTTCACTGTATTCTTTTGAATACATGTGACAATAAAGCTAATTCAATCCAGTTCAATACATAATTTTACAAGTTAATACTATAACTCCTTTTATAAACCCACCCCTCTTACACACAAACACTGATAGGAAGAATTACATGGGTGTTATGGATGGAAGGAAAACCAGAAAGCAATTCAGTAATCTCTGCTGAGCTTGTTCTTGTGCTGATTAGAATGCTACCTCTCAGTCATCCTTCTCTAGGTATTTTCACTGGTTTGCAGGGTGAAGCAGGGGCTGTTTTATATTTCTAAAAGTTATCTGACTTATTAATTAAAAGTTTGGGCTGAAGAAAAAAATAAGCTGAATTTCTTCAGGTTTAACGTAGCCTTAATTACCAAGATCAGACAGTTCCTAAGCTGGTGGAAACCTGAAGGCTTCTCTGTATCTTGTTCATAGCACTAAGCTGTTCAGCTACCTGAGAACCAATCATATAATTGTTGGCAGGCAGTTCTTTTTCTTCAATAACTGGTCATTAGTTCACAGTCCAATCAACTACTTGTTGCCAACCAAAGCTCAATTTTTACAGAACCCTTCAGCTCCAGCCCATCTGCAAACTACATGTCAATGACTGTTGGAACCAGCAGCTGTATAAACAGTATTCACAATGAGTTTCAGATTGCTTGCTTTAAAAACGTGCAACAATCCTGCATAAATTCTTGGCTTCTAAACAGTACTTTTCTCATTTGACTCCACTGCTGAAAATATAGAAAAAGCGGCTTTTTTCCCTGGACCTTTGGAGACTGAGGGGTGACCTAAAAGAGGGTTATAAAATCATGAGAGGCATAGATAATAAGATGAATAGTCAAGGTCTTTTTCCCAGGATGGGGAGTGCAAAACTAGAGGACATTAGTTTAAGGTGAGAAAGGAAAAAATTAAAAAGGATCTAAGGGGTACTTTTTCATGCAGAGGGTGGTGTGTGTATGGAATGAGCTGCCCAAAGAAGTGGTGGAGGTGGTTACAATTATAACATTTGAAAGGCATCTGGATAGGTATATGAAGAGGAAGGCCAAACACTGACAAATGGGCTTGAGTTCTGAGGAAGGGTCATTGGATCCAAAATGTTAACTCTGATTTCTCTTCACAGATGCTACCAGACCTGCTGAGCTTTTCCAGCAATTTCTGTTTTTGTTTAATGGCAAATGGGACTAGGTCAGATTGGGATGTCTGGTCGACCTTATGAGTTGACCATAGGGTCATTTTCTGTGCTACATTACTCTATGACTCTACAGTCTTTACAATGGAATTTTCTGCTCTGTCTAGAAAGGCAGAGACAATTAACCTATTAGCATAGTATTTGGGATTGGTGCATAAAAAGGCCAGGCACTTCAAACAGTTGCGATTGAGTTACGGTTAAAACTAGCATCTTGAAATAGAAATGGAAAGAATATTGGAATTGAGAAAAGATGAAGATGGAGGTGAAAAGACTTGAGATTTAAGAGAAAGATAAAGTGAGAATTTGAATTGCAAAGTGTGTATTGTTCAATTATCCTGCACAATGAGTCCCCAACTCTGACCTGAAGAAGAATCATATTGAACTCAAAACATTAATTGTTTCTCTCTCCACAGATGCTACCAGACCTCCTGAGTTTCTCCAGCACTTACTATTTTTATTATTTCATAAAAACATAGAATTTTAGAAAATTGGAAAAGGAGTAAAGCTATTTGGCCCTGCAAGCCTGCTCCATCATTTGTAACCCTTTAATGTAGTTACCATGGGGTCCTTCCAGATCATAGGGCTATTCTCTCATTACAGAGAGATGACTGATGGTGTTTTAACTTGATGGTCACCACACCCCAAGTGAGGGGAGAGGTTGAGAAGGAGAGTCCTTCTTGTAATTTCAGCTGATGTGGAAATTAAACTCACACTTTTGGCGTCACAAACCATCTGCGCTAAATGGCCTTCTTTGCCATCCAATATGATTATGGCTGATCATCCAACTCAGTACTATTTTCCTGCTATTTCCCTGTACTCTTTGATCCCTTTAACCTGAAGAACTATATCAACTTATTCTTGAAAACATTCAATGTTTAGACCTTAAGCACTTCCTGTGGCAGAGAATTCCATCGACTCACCACTCTCTAGGTGAAGCCATTTCTGCTCATCTCATTTGTAAATGACCTATCCCATTATGAAAGCATAAAATTACAAAGGGATATTCAACTAGAAGAAGTTGAAACTACTGTAGTAGAATAATGCAGAAGTTATACTGAAGTTATATCAAAACCCTGGTTTGACCACACTTGGAAAGCTGTGAATAGATATGGGCACCACACCTTAGGAAGGTTATATTAACCTTGGAGGAAGTACAGGTTGTTTTGCTATAACACGTGTTTCGTTAATGTGAATTTGCTGTAATGTGATTGACAAAGTAGGGACACAGTTTCTAAAGTGCGAACTTTATAAAGTGTGTTGACTGTAATGCGATTACATTGCCAACACTTTAAGAGCTGTTTCTAAAGCATGATTCTTCTATAATGCAAGGTTGCAGAAGAACACAACCATCGTGTCATAAAAGAACTACTTGTACAACATAGATTTCCGAGCATATCTGTCTTTCAGCAGTTATGATGAGAGGTTACACTAATTAGGCATGTTTTCTCTAGAATTTAGAAGGTCAAGGGGTGATTTGATTGAAGTTTTCAAGATATTTATAGGACAAGACACGGTAGATCAAGATAAACTATTTCAAATGTTTGGGGATTCTCAAGGGGCATTATCTGAGAATTAGGGCCAGACCATTCAGAAGAGATGTTAGAAAGCACTTCTACACACAAAGGGTGGTAGATTTGAAATCTCTTCCACAACAGTAGTAGATACTGGATCAGTTGTTAATTTTAAATCTGAGGTAAATTCTTTTTGTGAAGCGAAGGCATTAAGGAATATGGGCCAAGGGCAGGAATAGAGTTAAGCTACAGATCACCATAATCTCAATGAATAGTGGAACAAGCTCGAGGGGCTGAATGGCCCACTCCTGTTCCTTTGTTCCCATGTCCTAAAGTATGACCCTTTATTCTGGACTCTCCAGTCATTGGAAACATTTTCTTAAGTTCACCCTGTCTATTCCTATTAGCATTTTCTAGGTTTCTATGAGATGTTCCCTCATTCTTCTAAACTCCAGTCAATATAGTCTTATCTGATCCAATTCTCTTCATACATCAGTGGTCCCATCTGAGGAATCATTCTGGAACATCTTTGTCACACTCCCTCCATAACCAAAACATTCTTCTTTAGATAAGGAGATGAAAACTGTACACAATACTTCAGGTATGGTCTCACCAAGGCCTCGACAATTGCAGCAAACCACCTTGGCTCCTGTACTTGAATCGTCTCACATTTGTCTGCATTGTTCTTTATCTGCCATGCATTTGTCTCTTCACTGCCTGCCGCCCCTGCATGCTTACTCTGAGCAACTGGTGTACAAAGATACCTAGGTCTCATTGCACCTTCCCTCTTCAAATTTATTGCCATTCAGATAAGAAACTGCCTTCTTGCTTTTCTACCAAGTGGATAACCTCACATTTATCCACAGTATACTTCATCTATGATACATTTTCCTGTTCACACAACTTGTTCAAATCATACTGAAGCATCTCTGCACCTTCCTCACATCTCCCAACCAGCTTTATGTGGTCTGCAAAGTTAGAGATAATATGTTTTATTCCATTATCTAAATCAGTTATATTGTTTATTGCTGGGGTCCAAGCATTGATCCCTGCAGTACCCCACTGGTCAGTGGCCATTCATAAAAAGACTTGTTTATTCCAACACTTTGTTTTCTATCTGACAATCAGTTCTCTATTCATATCAGTACGCTACCCCAAACTCATATGCTTTAATTTTACATGCTTATCTCTTTGTGGAACTTTATCAAAAACCTCCTGAAAGTCCAAGTAAGTTAAATTCACTGGTTTATTCTTATCTATTTTACTTGATAAACTTTGGTAAAATGATTTTCCATTTGCAGATATATGCTTTTGTCTGATCCTGTCACTGTTTGCCAAGTACTCTGCTATTAAATCTTTCATAACGAACTCGCACTTGGAAAACAGTAACAGGATCAGATTATTTTTATTGTCTAAGGATCTTAATGAATTTATACAGTGCATCTTGTAGATGGTACACACTGTTGCTGCTGAGCATTGATGGTGGAAGGAGTGGATATTTGCGGATGTGGTGCTAATCAAGCCAACTGCTTTGTATATTTATGTTGTAATATTTAAATTACTTGATTAAAAATCACACAACACCAGGTTATAGTCCAACAGGTTTATTTGGAAGCACTAGCTTTCGGAGCGCTGCTCCTTCGTCAGGTGGTTGTGGAGTATAAGATCGTAAGACACAGAATTTATAGCAAAGGTTTACAGTGTGATGTAACTGAAATTATATATTGAAAAAAGATCTGGATTGTTTGTTAAGTCTCTCATCTTTTAGAATGGGCATGTTGGTTTCAGTTCTTTCATACGTAAATCACAAACTTTTTAAGAAGTTACATTCTCAAATGAACTTTAACAATTGGTGTCCTGTCGGCCCAGATAATGTACTGAAGGTGTGAGCTTCCCTGTTTGAGACTGTCTGTGCCACAATGGATTTACAGAATCTTACATGGTTTTATGCAGTGTTTGAGCAAAGTAAGATGTAATTCTGCAAGTACAAATTCACCCCACAAACTTACATGTGTATGTGTGTGTGTGTGGGGGGGGGGGGGGGGGGGAGGTGTGGGGGTTATGAGTGCCTGTGAGACTTATAAAGGGGAACAATGAAAAGTGGCTGAGCAGAGGCTGACAGCCAAGTTTGGTAGCCATGAGGATGGCCTCAACCAGGACCTTGGGTACATGTCACATTACAGTTGACCCCATTGCCCTATATACACACACACACAGACACTCCTACACATACACAGACCCTCACTCATGTATACGCTCACAGATACACTCCCACACTCGCCTTCTCGCAGACAACCACCTGATGAAGGAGCAGCGCTCAGAAAGCTAGTGCTTCCAAATAAACCTGTTGGACTATAACCTGGTGTTGTGTGATTTTTAACTGTCCGCCCCAGTCCAACATCGGCATCTCCAAATCATAAGTTACTTAACTGTTAATGGAGCTGCAACACCTAGGCAAGTGGTGAGCATTCCATCCCACTCCTGCCTTGTAGATGGTTAAAAATCACACAACACCAGGTTATAGTCCAACAGATACACGGTGACAGGATCATTGGTGATAACCCGGGGTCCAGGGCTGGTTACAATTGACGGAGTATGGGTCACGCATTCTCACTTCTGATTGGTCAGATTAAACCTCGGCCTGGTGACATTGTGGAGGCTGATTGGCTAACTTCGACTCTCTATTACGGATGCAGTGGCTGATTGGTTGCGGTATAATGGAACCGTGTCCGAGGAGCCGGAGCCCGGCTGGACCCTAGGCCCGGAGTTCGGCTCGCTCGCTGACCCGGGGTGAGGGGGGGGAGAGGCAGTACCAGGCACCGGGCACCGGGCAGGGAACCCGGCCGGGAGACCCTGTACCGTTCCCAAGGTAACGGCCAGGCAGCGTCACGCAGACGGATAGCCAATCAAGGACTGGTGCTGTGTCGAGCGGACTGTGATTGGCGAAGGGAAATTCAAAATTCAACCGTTAAACGGCGAAGGTTCTGAGCGAGGGAGCGGGAAAGGGCGAGAGAGACGGACAAGTGTGTGTAGAGAAAGAAAGATAGATATACGAGAGAGAGAGAGAGAGAGAGAGAGAAGGAAAGAAGAAAGAGACGGATAAGTCTATGAGAAACAGACAGGCGGAGAGATAGAGAGAGATAGGCACAGAGCCGGAGCCATGGCGGATTCGCCGGTGATCTGGAGTTACGATGCACCAACTCACATCGATTTCAACAACTTGCAGGAGCAGGATGATCCAGCCGCGGACAGCTGGTTCGGTAAGAACCGGGGGCGGGGACGGGACCGGGACCGGGACCGGGACCGGGACGGGGTGAACCCCTCGCCGATCCCGATTACTCTTCATCCCTACCCGCGGCCCGATCGCTGTGTCCCCTTCCCCCTCCCGATCCAGTCACCCATTTTTACCCGATCACTGCCCCTCCCTCCCGGGAATCTTTACGCACACCCCTCCCCCCCAAACTGGGCAATCTCTTCCTTCCCCACACCCCAAAAAAACCTGGGAATCTCTTCCTTTCTCTCTCTCTCTCTTTCCCCCCGTTGATTTGAGGGGGTGCAGGCATATCCTTTGTCCACCCGGCCCAATTTAAATTCCCTTCCCGCCTCTTCTCCCCCACCCCCACCATACCAAACACTCACCCCCCCCCCCCCTCCCCCCAAAGATTAACCCTCAAACCCCCTGCTCCTTTTCTGTTCTCCCGTCTCCCCCTTCAAACACTAACAGCTCCTCCTCTAGCAGCCTCCCAGACACTCACGACCACCGCTCATCCTCCGCCCTTGGAGCCACTCCGTGCTGTTCCCGGGGTGATTCTCGGGCGTGGGGTCAGTGCTGCCTCTGCAAGATTAGAGATGGAAATATCCAGAGGATGCAGGTCGCTTTGGCACAAGTTTTGTTCTTCACTGAAATCATCTGCCCCCATGGCATTTCCTTTTATTTTGCTTGAAGGATCTCTATCTGTGACAATTTGTTGACCAAGCGCCTATCGTATTTTTGGAAGAGATTTTTAAGTCTCGGTATTTTTGTTCCGTTGAAAGAACTTTTCTCTCTCTTTGCTCCAAGTGATTATGGTTAGTTATGGTCAGTTCTGGATACGGCGAGCAGTTTAATCGACTCTTCCGTCCCTACCCCACCTCACCCCCTCGACTCTTTTCAACAAGTGGCGACGTAACCATCTTCATGACTTGATCGAAAAATCACTCTATTTCTAAATGCAATACTCCAGATAGACCTTTCCAGCTATAGAGGTTTGAATAGCTTCCATTGTACAAGAAATCCCAATTACTATGAACGATCTTCCTTTTAACTGCAGACTTGACACACACCCCTCCTCAGCCTGACCTGAGAGTTTCTAGAATTCTGTTTTTATTTTGAAGAATGTCCCCATTTCTGTATTCAAATTCTTTAGGTAATAGTTAAGGTTCTGTTAATCTCTAAACTTTTTTTTTGATTTAAATTTTGAGGTCCATTCAATGTTGATCTCGCTCTTTGTGTACGTTGTGTTCCTCGCTGAGTATTTCCCTCATGCACTCTGTATAATATGATCTGCTTGTACAGCACGCAGATCAAAACCTTTTACTGTACTTAGACCCATGTGACATTAATATTTTTTTTAAAGGGCATAACTTGAGATTCATTTTGGCTGCTTTTTGACTTTTCAGATGTTCGTATTTTTTTCAGTTGAGCTACTAGTAACTAACTGCTGCCCAAATCTTGGCTGCTGCTTCTGTTTTTGGTAGGATAGTTCTTGATGTGGCTTCCAGCCTGTCTTTTGAGTTTTCAAATGTGTCTGTCCGTTTTTCTTTTTTTTCTCTCTGGATTTGGCGTTCTCTTGGTCCTAAAGGATGTTGAGAATTTGTTTACATTGTCGAACACGATTTACACTCGAGGTATTTTCAGGGTAAACTGAGACACTGCCTGCTGCCCTTATTTGTTTTGAGCATTGACTTGAAAAGACTTGTTCAATGCAGGTATTGCAGAAAAGATGGACTCTTTATGTAAACCTTTTTGCACTTTTAAAAAAAATGTTGATTGTATTTTCTTCTCTTTATAATAGATCAGCAAGTTGGGATGACAAAGAGCCCTGTCCCTTTGGGAGTTCCTGTCATCCACAATCAGGCGTCAACGAAAACTTCAAATGAGCTTTCTCGTGAAACAAATGAACCAAGCTCTGTATTGGATGAACTCAATGAAGGTAATACATCTGCATGTAAGAATTTAATTTTCTTTTTAGTAACACAAGTTTATGCAAAATTAACTATCCTTGTGGCAAATCTGCATGCAATGACTTGTACCTTGCAGGAGAGGTGAGATATTTCACACACATGAGGTGATTAAAATAGTTAAGGAGGTGATATTGGATGGGCTCTGCACCTGAAGTTGATGGGCACCATGACTGCATGAAGTTCAGCTCTGAAGTCATCTAGACTCCAAACGTTAGCTTGCTTTCTCTCCATGGATGCTGCCTGGCCTGATGTGCTCTCCAGCACTCTGTTCTTGACTCAATTTTCTTGTTGTTCATAGATTATGGTGGTGCAGAGAATTGGAGAATTGCAATTATTATACTGTTAATAAAAGCTGTGGAGATGAGCACGTGATCAGGTCCTGGCCACTTTGAAGGTGTAGTGGGAAAGCTTCTAAAAGTTTGTGAACCAATCACAATAACAGGATGATTGAGTGTGGGAGCAGTTGTTGAAGCACAGGATGTTATAGTATTCTAAGAGCAGTTTCAAAGCCAGATTGGCAGAGATGAATTGTAATCCATAGTGAAATATAATGAAGTATGTCTTTAACATCTGGGGACGATTTGCTGAGAAATCAATAATATCGCTCTTGATTGTGTTTGCTATTTTGGGTGTGCTGTTTGTCTGTTTACTGTATAATATGAGAGAAATAAGCTTTTGTTTTATAATTGATTGTATATTAGGATCAGTTGTTTGTTCAAATCCTGTAGCTTTATTCTGTTAAATCCCCATGATTTCTGCTTAAAGTTTGATTTTTACAGCATGGAGAAAGATCTTCAGCTCATCGTGTCCTTGCAGGTAATCGATTATTTGGTTAGGCCATTTTTGGAATTTTGTATGCAATTCTGGTCTCCCTCCAATAGGGGGGATGTTGTGAAACTTGAAAGGGTTCAGAAAAGATTTTGTATGAATGTTGCCAGAGTTGGAGGGTTTGAGCTACAGGGAGAGGCTGAATAGGCTGGCGATCATTTCCCTACAGTATTGGAGACTGATGGGTGACCTTTTATAGAGGTTTATAAAATAATGATGGGCATGGATAGGGCACATTGATAAGGTCTTTTTCCTGGGGTGGGGTAGCTCAAACTACCCCATCCCAGGAAAAAGAGGGCATTGGTTTAAGGTGAGAGTGGAAAGATTTGAGGGGGAACATTTTCACACAGAGGGTGGTTCATGTATAAAATGAACTGCCAGAGGAAGTGGTTGACGCTGGTGCAATTACAATATTTAGAAGGCACCTGGATGGATATACGAATACGAAGGGGGATTTGGGCCAAAGTCTGGGAAATAGCCTCAATAAATCTAGTTTATCTAGTTGGCATGGATGAGTTGGATTGAAGGGTGTGTTTCTGTGCTGTACATCTGACTATATCTTTAATAGCAATGATATATCCTCAAATGTCAACCAGTGCCCTCATCTCATCTACCTTTATTTTCAGAACTCCTTGTAGCAAAATAAATGCTATCCAGAGTTTTCAAGCTCCCTTGTGTCTTTTCTGTCTGCCAGGCTGACCTGTCCTCTGCAGCTGTCCAAGCATCACCCACTGCACCTCCGTGGATTACCCCATTATCCTTCTAAGTGACACTTGCTGTCTCAGACACACCATTGTGGTTCAAGTACAACCTGTCGGACTTGTCCAAGTCTCACCTTCCCTGGGAATTAACCAAATGATCTTGAAACTGCTGCACCAACACTTCGGCCACAGAGTTATCTGGTTTATCTACCATTTTTTATACTCCTCTACCCAGCTCCCCAAATTCTAGTAGAATCTCTCCCCTCTTTCTGCCTAAGTTGGTATCGACTTGAGCCATGACCTCTTGACTGTGCACCCTCTCCCTTTGTACTGTACTGAATGTACTGTAGCTTTTCAATAACATCCTTGTCTTCGTCTGTCAGCTCCTTCTTTCCTCTTTTCTCTCACCTATCTAAAGTTGACCTCTGACTTCATCCTTTGGAGGAAATCTAAGAGCACATCTTTGGACTGTGGGAGGAAACTGGAGTACCCTGAAGGGACCCACGCAGACATGGGGAGAATGTACAAATTCCACGCAGACAGTTGCCCAGGGCTGCAATTGCACCCAGGTCCCTGGCGCTGTAAAGCAGCAGTGCTAACCACAGTGCCTCACTGGAAGTTGCTGCAGAAGATCTTGGGTGGAGGCAGTGTACAGACAGGAATCTTTCACTTCATCAAATTGACCTGACTAAAAAGAGGGATTGGGTTGGATAGACTGATTTAGGAAAGATTGACAAACCACTCGCAAATGACATCACAAAAAGCAGCCCACCTTTAGATTGCTCCTTGTGTTATATGATGGAGTCCAGAAGTAAGAGAGAGTGCAGCAGGGAGAACCTTGGAATCTGGCATAAATGTATTGGTGCGGTGTGATCAGTAAGCTATTTGCAGTCACGAAGCACATATCTATCTTCAGATGTGATTTGGGTCGAGCGAGTATTCAGTTTGGGAAAATTTGGAAGCCGTGTTGGATCTCAGTGCAAAGTGGAGAAAGTGATTATTGCTTTTTTGTTTTGAGTTCGTAGTTCATGAGGGGCATGGATAGGGTAAATAGACAAAGTGTTTTCCCTGTGGTTAGGGAGTCCAGAACTAGACGGCATAGGTTTAGGGTGAGAGGGCAAAGATAGAAAAGAGACCCAAGGGGCAACATTTTCACGCAGAGGGTAGTACATGTATGGAATGAGCTGCCAGAGGAAGTGGTGGAGGCTGGTACAATTGCAACATTTAAAAGGCATCAGGATGGGTATATGAATAGGAAGGGTTTGGAGGGATATGGTCTGGGTGCTGGCCCGTGGGACTAGATTGGGTTGGGATATCTGGTTGGTGTGGATGGGTTGGACTGAAGGGTCTGTTTCCATGCTGTACATCTCTGACTCTATAACAGGATATATTGAAGCCCAGGGTCAAGGGTCCAGAGAAAAGTGACATCACAGGTAAAACTGTAATTGATTTGGTAGGTACTAATTTGACTATCTAGCAAGGTTACTTTTGAGATTGAAGGCAACTACCTCAAATACAGTGAGTGGTCAGGGACAGAAGAGCATGACCATGAACGAAGTGGAAAGAGAATACAAGGGGCAGTGCTGGAAGAACTCAGCCCTTGAACACACTTGAGATTCTTGCTCCCTATTGGGGTGAGAGTGGGATGATATATGGAAGATGAGCAAATTGACAACATTATGGTACAGGAAGCCATTCAAGAGAAGGGAGTTAAGAGAAATAATTGTAGTTGTGGATGATTTATCATGGAAATTATGAAGGGATGCAATCAAGGCATACCGAGTGTTGTACTTAAATACAAAACCAGGTAAATGAGCTTGTAGTGCCGATTGAGATTGGCAGGTATAATGTTGTAGGTATCATAGATATAGCTGTAATGGAGTCAAAGCTGGGAACTAAATATACAAGGACGTGTCCCATTGAAAGGATGTGCAGAGGGGCAGGGTTGTCTTGTTAGTAAAAAAAAAAATGAAATTAACTCAATAGCAAGAAGTGATATAGAGTTGAAAGATGTAGAATCTGTGTGGATGAAGTTGAGGAACTGCAAAGGAATAAAGATCCTGACTGTGTGCACGATGGCTGTGGTTAACAATGGTGCTTCGCAGCACCAGGGACCAAGGTTCGATTCTAGCCTTCAGTGACTGCGTGGAGTTTGCAGATTCTCCTCTTGTGTGGTTCCAGTGGGTTCTCAGGTTTCCTCCTTCAGTCCAAAGATGTGCAGGTTGGGTGGATCACTATGTCCAGTGATGTACAGACTAGGTGGGTTAGCCATGCAAAATGCATCATTATGGGGATAGATAGGTGGGGTTTGTCTGGGTGGGATGCTCTTCAGAGGGTCGATGCAAACTTGATTTGGCTGAATGGCCTCTTTGCACATTCTAGGGATTTTGAGTTATGTACAGACCCCCTAGCAGTAGTCAGGATGTGGGGAGGAAAAAAATTAATCTGGAGAAAGCAAGTGCATTTAAGAAAGGCACTTACAATAATCACGGGGCCTTCAATATCCAGGTCAACTGGGAAAATCAGGTTGATAGTAAATCTCAAGGAATGCAATTCATGCAATAGATGAGAGATCTCTTTTTTAAGCAGCTTGTGATAGAACTGATTAAGAGATAGGCACGTCTGAATTTGGTGGTGTGTAATGGAGCAGACTTGATTAGGGAGCTTAAGGTGAAGGAACACCTAGAGGGCAGTATGAGGGGGAGAAACTGGAATCTGATGTAATGGTATTATAATTTAGTAAAAGTAATTACAATGCCATGAGGAAGACCTGTTCAAAGTTGATTGGAAGGGGAGCCTTGTAGGGAAGATGGCCTTAATGAGTTTTGAGAAGATGGTAGAGGAACAAAGGCAGGAATTTCTGGGGGTTGTTTGGGAGATACAGCAAAGATTCATTCCAAGGAAACTCTCTCCTCAAACGGGGAGATAACACTTCAAAACGAGCTTGCTAAATTCCTTGTTATTCAGGCTTGTTTATTTCTTCCTGTAGAAGATACCACTAATAGACCTCCGCATAATCTGGTTCCTACCTTGGAAGCATGGAAAGATAACCCCAACAAGACTGTTCCTAACAAAGCAGTGCCACTGAGGAGGTAAGGAATAGATCTGTCCAAATGTATGACTGCTCCATGTTACAGCCTGTGGCTTGGGGGAGAAACATTTCCCTGTTTTTGAGTTGGTTACAGATTAGCTGTGCTAATTTATTGGACGAAGTTAAAGCTGGCAATAGACAGCTGTAAGTGCTTTTGTTCAATAAGTGACTAATAGTCTTTGTCATACAGTATGAAACAGAGCCTTCGGTCCAACTCATCCAAATTGATTTTCCTAAAGTGAACTAGTCCCACGTGCCTGCATTTGGCCCGTTTTGCACTAAACCTTTCTTATTCATGTGTTTGTCCAAATGTCTTTTAAATGTTGTAATTGTACTTTCCTCTACCACTTCCTCTGAATGGCTGTTCCATATATGTGTGGAAATAATTGTCCCCCAGGACCCTTTTAAATCATTTTCCCCCTTCATCTTAAGCCTATGCCCTTTATGCTGCTTATGATTTTAAACCTCTATAAGATTACTGCTCAACCTCCTATGCTCCAGGGAAAGCAGTTCTGTGCCCTCCTTAGAACTCAAACACTCCATCTCAGTGACATCCTTGCAGATCTTTTCTGCACTGGTTCCAGTTTAATAATATTCTTCCTATAGCAGGGTGACCAGAATTGTATGCAGTATTCCAAAAGTGGCCTCAACAATGTGCTATACAGCTACAATGTGACGTCCTGACTCCTATACTCAATATTACGACCAATGAAGACAAGTGTGCCAAACTCTGTCCTCATCACCCTGTCTGCCTGTGATACCACACTTTCAAGGAACTATGGACCTGTACCCCTAGTCTCTTTGTTCGACAGCACTCCCCAAGGCTCTACCATTAACTGTAAGCCCTGTCCCTGTTTGTCTTGCCAAAATGCAATACCACATATTTCGCTAAATTAAACTCACCATCTGTCACTTCTCAGCCCATTGGCCCAGCTGTTCAAAATCTAATTTGTATTCATGGACTTTACTGTCTGTAATGCTATCAGTTTTTGAATGTCAGTTTTAATTTGCTGTTGACTAAAGTGGTAGACATCAACAATGAATGTCAGTGTACCTTCACACGCTTTCACACTTGGACTCCAGTTGTTCCAGGAGTTGATGTACCGCTTTTGGAGGGCTATTATAGGTAGACAATGAATACATGCTTTGCTACTGATGGCCAAGAATAAGTCCAAGTCATAGTCATAGAGCAGTACAGTGTGGAAACAGATCCTTCAGATCAACTTGTCCATGCTGACCAGATATCCTCAATAAATCTAGCCCCATCTGCCAGTATTTGGCCCATATCTCTCTCAACCCTTCCTATGCATATATCCATTCGGATAACCTTCTAAATGTAATTGTACCAGCCTCCACCACTTCCTCTGGCAGCTCATTCCATTGTGATAGTGACCACAATTCTGTTATGTTTACTTTAGCAATAAAAAAGGATTGGTATATACTGCAGGGCACGGGTTATTGATGGGGGAAAGGCAATTACGATGCGATTAGGCAAGATTTAGGATGCATTGGATGGGGAAGGAAATTGCAGGACTGGGCACATTTGAAATGTGGAGCTTATTCATGGAACAGCTACTCTGTGACCTTGATAAGTATGTACCTGTCAGACAGCGAGGAAGTGGTTGAGCAAGGGAGCCGTCGTTTACTAAATAAGCTAAATCTCTTTTCAAGAGAAAGAAGAAGACTGATGTTAAGATGAGTCGTGAAGGCTCAGTTAGGGCGCTTGAGAGTTATAGATTTAGCCAGGAACGATGTAAAGAAGAGCCAGGAGGGGACATGAGAAGTTGTTGGCAGATAGGATCAAAGAAAACCCTGAAGTTTTGTATAGGTATATCCAGGAATAAAAGAATGGCCCAAATCTTTCTCTAGTCAATTAAGGACCATAGTGGGAAGTTGTGCGTGAAATCGGGGAGATAGGGGAAGAGCTACATTAATGTTTTTCTTTTTTTTTTGTCTTTTTCCTGTGTGAATACTGACCATGTTGTTGAGGACAGTACTGAGATACAGGCTACTAGACTATATGGGATTGAGGTTCACAAGGAGGAGGTGTTAGCAATTCTAGAAAGTGTGAAAATAGATAAGTCCCTTGGGCTGGATGGGATTTATCCTAGGATTCCCTGGGAAGCCAGGGATGAGATTGCAGAGCCTTTGGCTTTTATCTTTGTCGTTGTCTACAAGGATAGTGCCAGAAGACTGGAGGATAGCAAATGTTGTCTCCTTGTTCAAGAAAGGGAGTAGAGACTAGTAATTATCGACTAGCGACCCTTGATTCAGTTGTGGGCAAAATGTTGGATAAGGTTAGAAGAGATAGGATTTATAATTAGCTAGAGGAATAATTTGATTAGAGATAGTCAATACAATTTTGTGAAGGGTAGGTTGTGTCTCACAAACCTTTGTTGAGTTCTTTTGAGATGGTGACCAAATAAGTGGATGAGCGTAAAGTGGTTGATGTGGTGTATATAAATTTCAGTAAGATGTTTGATAAGGTTCCCCATGGTAGGTTATTGCACAAAATATGGAGGCATAGAATTGAGGATGATTTAGCAACCACCATCAATCACATTACCAACGAGAACATCATGAAGCTAGTGGACCTGTGCCTCACCATCCACTTCACTTTCAACAACATAGTCTACAAACAAACCAACAGCACACCCATGGGATCTCCGCTATCAGGATTCATAGCAGAAGCAGTAATGCAAAGGCTAGAACAAACGGCCCTACCAATCATCAAACCAAAAATCTGGGTTCGCTATGTAGATGACACCTTTGTCATCACAAAACAAAACAAGATAGAGACATTTAACATCATCAACAACACCCTCACAGGCATAAAGTTCACCAAGGAGGAAGAAACCGGCAACAAACTTGCATTTCTGGACGTCACAGTAGAAAGAAAGGACAAGGGGCGGCATGGTGGCACAGTGGTTAGCACTGCTGCCTCACAGTGCCGGAGACCCGGGTTCAATTCCCCCCTCAAGACGACTGACTGACTGTGTGGAGTTTGCACGTTCTCCCCGTGTCTGCGTGGGTTTCCTCCGGGTGCTCCGGTTTCCTCCCACAGTCCAAAGTTGTGCAGGTCAGGTGAATTGGCCATGCTAAATTGCCTGTAGTGTTAGGTAAGGGGTAAATGTAGGGGTATGGGTGGGTTGCGGGTCGGTGTGGACTTGTTGGGCCGAAGGGCCTGTTTCCACACTGTAATGTAATGTAATCTAATCTAAAAGGGAGAGTTACAAACCTGTGTATACAGAAAACTGACAAACACTGACCAAATACTCAACTACACCAGCAACCCAACACACACAAACGAAGCTGTATCAGAACACTATTCCAACGAGCCACCACACACTGCAGCACAGACGAACTTCGAAAAACAGAGGAGAACCATCTATGCGACGTATTCAAGAACGGATACTCAAAAAACACAGTGCGCAGATTCCTCAAGAACAAACCATGACAAGCAGACAGCACACAGCCAGAAACCCTCACCACCTTACCATATATCAAAAAAGTTTCAGAAATGACAGCCAGAATACTTAGACCCCTCTGAATCCTAGTAGCACACACACCCACCAACGCTCTCAAACAAAAACTAAAACTTAAAAGACCCAGTACAACCCATGGACAAATCAACGTCGTCTATAAAATTCCATGCAAGGACTGCCGCAAACACTACGTAGGACAAACAGGAAGAAAGTTAGCCACCAGGATACATGAACACCAGCTAGCTACAAAAAGACACGCCCCCCTCTCCCTCATAGCCCTACACACGGATGAAAAAAAACACCATTTTGACTGGGACGGGCTAAGCAAAGACATGCCAGAGAATTCCTAGAGGCCTGGCACTCCAACCACAACGCCATAAACAAACACCTGGATCTAGATGCCATCTATCAAACCCCTAGAAAACGAACAGGAAATGACCACCACAAACTCTATCCAGGAGAAAGATACAAATAGAAAGCAGGAGACAACAGCTTCGCTTCACTTGGAGGTCGCCACTGATGATGTTACCTAGCCAGGTAATGAAACGTCTGGATATCAAACCTACAGCTCAGCGAGCAAACCTACACCCTAAACCTCAACCTGAGCTACAAACCTTGCGATGATTTAGCAGTTTGGATTATAAATTGTCCAGCTGAAAGAAGACACAAGGTGGTAGTTGATGGTAAATGTTCATCCTGGAGTTTAGTTACTAGTGGTGTACCACAAGGATCTGTTTTGTGTCCACTGTTGTTTGACCTGGATGAGGGTTAGTAAATTTGCTTATGACAGTGTTTGGTGGAGTTGTGGACAGTGCTAAGAGAAGTTGCAGGTTCCAGAGGGACATATAGTTGCAGAGCGGGTCTGAGAGGTGGCAAATGGAGTTTAATCCAGAAATGTATGAGGTGTTTCACTTTGGAAGGAGTAATAGGAATAAAGAGTACTGGGATAATAAGATTCTTGGTATTGTGAATGAGCAGAGAGATCTGTGTCCATTACATGGTTTCCTGAAATTTGCCACCCAGGTTGATTGGGTTGTTAAGAAGGAATTTGGTGTGTTAGCTTTTATTGGTAGAGGGATTGAATTTTGGAGCCACGAGGTCATGCTGCAGCTATTCAAAACTCTGTGGCTACACTTGGAGTATTGCGTACAGTTCTGATCACCTGCATTTATAGGAAGGATGTAGAAGCTTTGGAAAGGGTTCAGACGAGATTTGCTAAGATGTTGCCTGGTATGGAAAGAGTCTTATGAGGAATGGCTGAGGGACTTGAGACTGTTTTCATTAGAGAGAAGGTCGAGAGGCGATTATATTGAGACATAAGATAATCAGAGGGTTAGATATGGTGGACAGTGAGAGCCTTTTTCCTCAGATGGTGGTGGCTAGCACGTGAGGACATAGCTTTAAATTGACAGATGTCAGAGGTAGTTTTTTTACTCCGTAGTAGGGGTGTGGAACGCACTGTCTGCAAGAGTAGTAGACTCACCAACATTAAGGGCATTGAAGTGGTCACTGGATAAACATATGGATGAAATTGGAATAGTGTAGGATAGATAGGCTTCAGGTTGGTTCCACAGGTTGGCACAACATCTGGCCGAAGGGCCTATGCTGCGCTGTAATGTTCTGTTATGTACCCGCATCACCCTTTGCATGAAAGTGTTGCCCCTTAGGTGCCTTTTGAATCCTCCCCTCTCACCTTAAATCTGTGGCCTCTAGTTTTGGACTCCTCCCACCCTGGGTAAAAGATTTTGGCCCCTCATGGTCACCCCTCAGCCTCTGTCTCTCCAGGGAAAACAGCCTTGGCCTTTTCAGCCCAACTAGTATCAAACACTCCAACCCTGCCAACCTCCTTTGGTAAATCTTTTCCATACCCTTTCTGTATCTCAAATTTCACAATATTCTTCCTATAGCAGGGAGACCAGAATTGCATGCAATGGTTAGGCCATTATTGGAACAATGTCCTCTGTGGATGTAACATGACCTCCCAACTCCTATGTTCCATGCACTGATCAACAAAGGCAAGTATACCAAATGCCACCTTCACTCTTGTCTATCTGGGATTCAACTTTCAAGGAAGTATGAACCTGCACTCTAAGGTTTCTTTTTGTTCAGCCACACTTTTAGCATATACGTTCTGCCTTTATTTGCCTTTCCAAAAAGCAGCACCTTACATTTATCTAAATTCAACTCCATCTGCCACTCCTTGGCCCATTGGCCCATCTGATCAAGATCCCATTGTACTTTGAGGTAACCTTCACTGTCCACTGCATCTCCAATTTTGGTGTCTAAAATGAAATTTACTTTAATAAGTGACTTAAATATTACTCTTTTGATTCCAAATATGCAATGTGTGGGAATGAATGCAAAGATTTAGAAAGAAACCAATGAGAAATTACTGCTCACTCAAGCCACAGCAATGTTTTGAAATGGCTAAGTATTGACATGACTGTGATTTTTACTTATAGTATTGTACTATCTTTTAGGTCTTAATTTGTTTAAAATTTTAATTTTCACTAGATCAACTCGACGAACATCTGAACAATTGAGAAAACAGTTGGGCAAAATTAGAGATACAAGAAGATCTAAGGAGTTGGAATCTTCTGAGCCTCCGGTTAACAAAAAAGCCAAACTGTGAGCTGCTTTATTTAAATTTGTTCCTCTTTGAAGGAATTTGCACGATTGTGAGTTTGATGGGAAGTGCAGGAGGCCTCCTAAGTGTTTGGCCTCCTAATTGACCACTAAACTTGTTCTTCTGTTTTCCTGCTTATGTATTCCCTTGCCTGAGAGTGCCATAATGTGAATGTTAGAATGGTTCCAAGTCATTGTTCTTCTACTTTGAGCAGGGTTTGTAAAATGTTGCATGTGTCCCATGGAATCTTAAGTTATTGTTGGCTTCTTGTTCTTTTATGGCTGCCTGTTTCCACAGTGGATGTCTTTGTCAAATTTAAGGGTTCCTGGGAAGTTCTCAATGAGGGATGCATAGTTTGCTTGATGTGTTCCTAATTGGCTGGTTTTGCAATCATACTTCCACTGCAAAATAGGGTTAGCAATGTTACAAAATTACTCTGCTTTATTGGTTTTCTAAACTGTCATTTTGAAGCGCTCACTAAGTAAATTTGCTTGATGGTCATTTAAGCTTCCTGTTCTGAAAAGACAGATGTACCCAGCTGACAGCGATTTTGTTTGATCTATATTGCTGCAGAGGAATAAAGCAAAAAAAAAATCTCTTGTATTAAATCTAGGGCTCTGACTGGGAAGAGCTCTGGGAGTAGAGCAGGGAGCGTGTCTAGGACTCGAACTAAATTGACTTTGCCTGGCACGCCAACAGTTCTCAAGTAAGTGTTACTTTTGTTGTAAAGAATGTACTGCCTTCTAAGTTGTCTTGGTTCTTTGCGTTTTTTAATAGCAAGTTCTGGAGAGATTTTGAGTTTAGCTTGTGCTAATTTTTTAGTGTGTCAAGTTAGGGTTTCAGATTGAAGTATAAAAGCACCAAGTGACTGCACCAATTTTTTCCCTTGTTAATGGACCATTTTCCCAATCTATTAGAGCAGCTGGGTGTACTATATAATATGTTTTCGTTGGAGACTGATTTATGTAGTTGTAATTCCTCCTGACTTCCAAAGCCCATTGACAATCTACCTGGCACAAGTCAGAAATGTGATGGAATAGTCCTCACTTGCTTGGATAGGTGTAGCTACAATAACACTCCAGTTTGATACCGTCCAGCACCCATTCCGCCACCTTCAAGATTCAGTCTGTCCTTCATAGATGTATGGTGACAACAGTGTCTACCATCAACAAGATGCATAACAGAAACTTGTCAAGCTGGTTTTGGAAGCATTTTCCAGACCCATAACTTTGTCACATTTTTAAAGGACAAGGGCAGCAGATACATGGGAACAGTACTGGCAAGGTGTTTGAGACGTGGAACATGCTGCCTTGGAATTGTAATCACCCTTCTTTCACTGTCGCTGGGTCAAAATTCTGGAACTCCCTTCCTAACAGTGTTGGGGGTTGAACTCATCGTAGCCTCCTGTGTTTCAAGCAGTTGACCTTATGTAGTCCAATTGGGAATTTGCAATAAATTCTCACCGAGTCAGTGATACCCACGTCCACGTAAAAGTAAATTTTAAATGGTACGATTTGACAACGTGTTTCCACATTAGTAGCTGAGATTTTATAGATTGATTCATCAACTTTTATCTGACAGGAGGAAGCAACATATGGGGTCAAAAGGAAAAAGCACAGAAGAGTTGGAAATGGAAAAAATTGCTCTATTTCAGAAAGAAGTAGCAGACCAGAGAAAACTTAATGAGGAATCACTGAAACTGGCCATATCTGGTGCAGGTATACTAACCAAGCTAAGGTTGGAAGGAGAATTGTATTTTCCTTTTTTTTTTTAATGCAGTGATCTAACATTACATGAACTGTTATCGTGGTTTTGATAGCAAGCATCAACCTTTCCCACTTACTAACAGAAATTATGTAGTTTAGTATAGTTTATCTTCTAAGTCTGCATAACTCATGATGCCCCATGCCATGAAGTTTTGAGGACCCTTTATTTGCACACTGGTTTACCAACTGAATGACAGGAAAAAGCTAAATTTTAAGTTTTATGGCAGTGCAGAAACTGACTGAAGTTAATGCATGTTAAAAGATACACTTTTTTTTTTCAATTTCAGTTTTGATTTGCAATATGGGAGCTATTTGTACTTGAATATATCAGATTGAAATAAACATTGCAAGGACATGCCACTGAGCACTTTTATAGCTTTTGGGCTGTTATAGTTATCATTAGGAGATTTTTTTTTTTAGAAAGCTGCACAATTTCATTTAGATGTTGCAAGATAATCCCTGAATATGCTGTCTCAAATTGGGGAATTTGAGAACAGATTTGTGCTACCAACTCTTTAAAGCTATTTGTAACTATCAAAGCAAATGTTGTGAACAATACACTTTTTCTGTATTAACAAAGTTTCATGTGGCCTTTTTTCTGCAGCTGCATCACCTTTAATATTGCTTAAGTCGTGAAAGTGTGCCTGGCACCTTGTTAAATTTGTTTGGCTACATATGCATTTTTTTCAAGGCTGACTTGTGCAAAACCTGAGAGAACCTCTTTGGAATGTTCTCCAAACATGCAGTTTGGAGAAAATGAGAGATGTAACAAAATTATTGTACACCATTGTAGCAGATTAATAAAATGCTCAGTCTCACCAGCCTGAGAGACATTAAGTGCATATTTAATAACTTTTTTCACTTCACCATGAATAACAATACCTTCCATTAATCCCCTGGAATAACTGCTTAGGTTCTTCTAAACTAAAGGATTAAGATAAACTTTTTAAAATGTAGCATCCAATACCCTGTATACACTACTAAGAAGATTACTGTTTAATGTATTGCTTTCAGCTTTTTTTGATTTTTGCTTTTCAGGTCAGAGCAAGAAAAGGACACACATTCCACCTACCAAACCAATGGATATCAAGTTTCACACAGATGAACGCATTAAAACGCACAGTGAAAGCCAAATGGACAGAGTATACAAGGAAGTAGACTTCACCAGTGAACTACGTAAACATCAGCAATTTTCTGTGAGTAGATTTGTTATTATCACTAGATGTATGGATTGTACACTGTATTATGATCAGGGAATGAGGTGAGATGTATTGTATAAATTCTGTTCCACTTTTTGCCTGGTAGTTGTGGGGTAAACTTTAAAAATGGAAATATTAGTTGAGCTTCAGTTGCGATCATAAGCAGATAAACCATCCATAAGCAACTTGTGACTTATTTTTTTTTGCTTTTACTCCAGTTGTTGGGTGTTTGGTGCAATGTTGTCATAATTATTATTTCGATTTATCTGTCTGTAAAGATTTCTGATAGCTGCCATCCTCCAGAATCTTCTTGGATTTGTCTGGGTTTTGTTATCAATACCAAGCTTGTGTTTATCATTCCTTGTTTGGGACTTTCCTTAAGAAGCCATCTTCCCTATAACTTTTATGATACCCACCAGAGTCCTATTGCAACAAATGATTCTCTGCTTTATGTTATGACTCCGAGGTATTGCACAAGAAGTTAAATCCCTGTGTTCCTGGAGTGGCCATGCAAGTTAAATATCTTATAAAGTTTACAAAGTTCCCCAATTTGCCTAGCTTTCAGACCCAGATCAAAAGAAAACACAGACAAGGTTTCTGTATTGAACAAGAATCTTCCTCTGTCGCTCTCTGCTTATGCAATGTTGACCCATAATGCTACTGATCTAATACTACATTTTGAGTTGATGAAGCTCTAATTCTCCTGCAAAGGCACAGACAGGGTAAAATAGATTATGGTCAAATAGGAAATACAGCTCAATAGTCTTGTTCCCAGGTACCGTTGTCATGGTTTCTTTGACTCTTTTCAGACAGACTTGCACATTGCTTCAGTCGTCGTCTGTCTTTCATCAACCAGTGGAAGCAAAGGTGACTGGGTTACTAAAAAGTTTGATTTGTTAGTGAAAAGTCACAGCATAAAGCAACTATTGCAGGAAAGAAACTGGCTGCACAGTTGTTGGCATGCGAGCAGATCTGTCATTGATAACTGTTCACTAATTCGTGGATACATACTTCAATCAACTTCTTGTTGTCAAATAAAAACATCTGTATGCTCCTTTGTCTCCCATATGTTTGCAGCTCTAACTTCAATTATTGCTTCTTCATTGTTGTTTCTGTAATGTCTGGCATGGGTGTCAGGGGACCTCCCATTCAAAACTACAATCACTGTTTTAAGCAAAACTGATTTTTAAAAACTCAGAATAAAAATACATGGTCCTTGCATGTAAAATACACTTGACCAGTCTTATTTTCTTTCAAGTGTGAGAGTAGAATGGCTGTGAAAATTGAAGGGAACACAAAAATCTTCATCTGGCATGTAAATAAAGTAGATAATTTAAAAAAAAATCAACCTGTTCAGATGTGTTGTGACCCGTGGGGAAGGTGGCACTTGAGCATAGGCATTCTGGCCCAGAGGTAGGGGCACTAGCACTGCACCACAAGATGTCGAATGGGATCAAAGTATCTTTCCCCACAGTTGAATGTCAAAGCACGATTGATTATTTCTGTGCCATTTTGAACTGGGCTCCCTTCTGTTTTTGTATTTTTAGATGAACGTGATGATTACTGTACTACAAAACCGTTCAGATTTAAGGTTTTGGGTGAGAGTTTCTGGTCAGAAGGGGAGGATGAAATTTTTTGCGTGACAGGTGGTAATGATCTGTAGTGAAGACAAATTATCTCTGAATTTGAGCAAGGAAATCCAATCATGGCTTGAAGGAAACAAACTTGTAGGATTATGGGAATTGAGTAGGAGGTTTGGGACTGACTAGAAGCTCCTAATTGTGTTCCCTTCAATTAGGCTTGATGTATAAAATAGGTACTTCCTGAGCAATAAATGACTGACTACCATTTTTCAATTCACTTTATGTTACGATCATGGAGTTTGTTGGACTTAGGACCTTGGGAATTTCAGTCAAGTTGATATATCTCATCATTATTGACTGATTTATGCAGATAACATTCATTGCCTGTTAAGTCCTGCATTGTGCTGCTGCTTTTTCCGTGCTGTGATGTGCCCTGGAAGCAGGCAAACAGTGTTAAAGTATAAATAATATCTTGGGAAGGTTCTGGTTCTTGACTGTTTTGCTGACTTTCAGATTGATCTGTATTACCAGATCATGTCTTGGTTGGCATGATCTGTTGTCAACTGTGGCTCAGTTGGTAGCAATCATAACTGAATCTGAAGATTGTGGTATAAGTCCCACTCTGGAACTTCCAATATGAAAACCAAAGTTGACACTCCAGACAGCACAGCATTTACTTTGTACTGTCTTGAAGTGCCATCATTTAGATGAGTTGCACTTAACCAATGCCCTTTCCATTCCCCCAAATAGCAGTGTTTTGAAGAGCAGAGAGTATCCCCTGTGTCTGGCCAACATTTATCCCTCAGTTGACATCCCAATGAATGATGTTTTGGTCACTTTTCACATTGATTGAAGCTGGCTGAGTGCAAATTAGCTGTTTCCTATATTACAGACAACACTTTTTAAAAGTGCTACTTCATTGTAAAATGCACGGGAATGTCCTGTGGCTCTGAATGGTGTTATTTAAATACAAAATTTTTTTTCTTTCCATTTTGACCCATATTTGAACCATTTTAAAGTGTTGACAACCAACCATGTTAATGTATGTTAATTTGCATTATTTGCAATGTGTATTGTCTGCTTTTGATAATACTGGCTACTTGCTGTACAGACACATGGACACAAAGGAGCTACAGTACCAAAGCCTTTCAACCTATCATGTGGGAACAAAAGAAAGCATGAGGCTACAAACTCCCAAGAATACGTTTCTCTGGCACAGCAGGTAGAAGCATTTCAGTGTCGCACTCCATCACGCTACCAGCTGAGGAGCAGTCATCAGGTGGAAGAAGGTAATCTGAAATTCTGCCGAACTTTAAACAGATGACCAAATCCTAAAGTAATCAATCTTTACCCTGCTGTAAAGATTAATGTGCCTATCGGTCATATTTTCTCAGATTCTTTGAAACACGCTTGGTAGATCATCCATCTTAGAATTTAATTCTCTACGAGATCTTTCTGTATTGGGGGTGACTGTACTAAAAGAGCACTTTAGCTTCTATTCGAACAGTTTTCCTTGCACTTCAGATTTAACAACACAACATCAGTGATTTTTTTTTAAGTGACTGAGAACAGTAGACAGTGATAAATTACATCCAATGCATTATCTGGATTGTCATTATATTGATATTTTATAGACTAATAAACGAGGTCCAGGAATGTGGAGAATGGATTGCTAGCTGCCTTTTGAGATAGAAAACAAAGTGGGAATAAAAGGAAATTGTACAGAGTGGCTGAAGTTAGGATGCTTGCCCTACAAGGGTCCATGCTGGAACCACTGCTACTCATAATTGACCATTTAATATCTTGCATTATATTTTGGTTCCCAAAATTTGTGGATGGCACAAATGGATGAAGTGGGGCATGATCTTTAAGAGGGCAACAGCAAATTATAGCTGTTTGTTTATAAAATTGGCAAAGTCGGCAATAATTGGCACATGAAGTTGAACACATATGAAATTGTGCATTATTGTTAGGTCAAATTGCATAATTTGTTGCTCAGATGCCAATACAGTGAAGTACAGGAACAAAGATCTTGAAAGGGCACATCCATTAATAGCTACCAGCTGGGCAAGACCATAACACAGCAAACCAAGCACTATGCTTTTATTCCCAGAGAAAGAGATTTGTAAAGAAGGCAAAACGTCAAAAAAATAGTTCTTTTTACCATTGTTAGATCCCACATTTTAATACTGCATACCATCCTGGTTGTCATTATTATCTAAAGGATGTTGAGGCACTGGTGAGGGTGTGAAGAAGATTTGCATTAATAATGCCAGAAATATATACATATCAAAGAAAGACCTGCTTCGCTTCCCTGGGGGAAGGGTAGGCGCAGGAGCAAAGCTCCTGCTGAACGGCATGCAATCGATCCAAGGAACTGTGATTGGAAGCCGCTGTTGTGACCTTGGATGACTGTGCAGCCAGAAAGAAAATTGGATGGAGTGCTGCTCAAGAGTGACCAAACAGAGGTGTTTTTAAAACAATATGAAGTTTTGGTTGGAGTAAATGCAGTCTCATGGGGAAGAATATAACTAGAAGTTATCAATGTAAATAGTGGCTAACGCTTCCAATAGGGAATTTAGAAAAAGCTTTTGCACTCTGAAATTGATATCTGAATGAGAGCATGATAGCTGTATTGAAAAGGAGGCTAGAAAACTATCCTGACATTACCAACTTGTACCTGTCATTCCTAGATCCTGGACAATTTTCCAGACTGGATAACCCCAAACTCTTAATATCCTGGCCCTGTGTTTCTTCACCTACTCCTTCTGGGAGTTTAATTTAAAGAATCCCATTTTCTTCCAGACCAAATGGACTTTGGCTCCATTTTTAAAGCAAACATAGCCAGGTTTTTTGAATTAATAGCACGCATCCACATAATTAGAAATGAGTTATGTGTTGTGGTCATTGTTGGATTGTGCTGGTAGAGTTGATTTTGCCAGTTGAATAGTCGATTTTCAAAATCCTTTGATTAGTAGGCTGACTGGTTTACAACGCTTTAAGAAGTTTCCTTTATTTACCTCCAGTGCAGGGATGTTTATTGGCTGTTTTTAAAGGTTTGGTTTCCACCGTATACTAGACACAGTTAGTCTATGGCTTAATGTGTAAACTGGTGTTGAAATTCTTTTTTTTTAATCTTTTCTTGTATATTCCTGCAAGTGGAAACTACAAACCTGCCAGTGTCCTTAATGGGTTGCTGTAGTTATTCTGAACTCTGTGAACGCATCTTAGTGGGTTTTGCATTTATCCCCAAAAGACTTCCCATGTGCTTTTTTTTCTCCTCCTGCTTCATCTTGATGTTATTGTTGAAGTTGCAAGTGACATTTTCATGTCAGATGTAAAGCTATAGTGTAGAATGTTGTGTACAGGTGAAATATGTCATTCAGAAATTAAAACAGACCTGCAATTTGTGTTGCCATGTTCCTTTTACTTCATATTAACCTTTTCTCACTTCAACCCATTCCTTGTTCGGCCCATCTCAAAAT
This sequence comes from Chiloscyllium plagiosum, assembly GCF_037043375.1. Taxonomy (NCBI): domain Eukaryota; kingdom Metazoa; phylum Chordata; class Chondrichthyes; order Orectolobiformes; family Hemiscylliidae; genus Chiloscyllium; species Chiloscyllium plagiosum. The sequence goes on from NW_028270153.1 coordinate 66,983,013, forward strand.
TCCAACTAGTTAAGGATTCAGTTAATAGACCTCTGTCAGCCCTTCAATGAGAGAAATTCAACTGAATTTCTACTGTAGAATAACTGGTTGACTGAACCCGATTCCTTTTCCTTTTTCATTATTGTTCCCCTTCTGATTGAACCATACAAGTTCCTCAGACAGAGGTCTGAACAGTATCTAAGCATGGTGATTCAGTGGTTAGCATTGCTGCCTCTCAGTACCAGGGACCCAGGTTCAATTCTGGCTGTGTGTGTGTGTATTTCTCCCAGTGTCTGCGTGGATTTCCTCTGGGTGTCCTGGTTTCCTCCCACAATCCAAAGGTATGCAAGTTAGGTGAATCGGCCATGCTAAAATTGCCCATAGTGTTCAGGGATGTGTAGGTTAGGTGCAGAAGTCAGGGGTAAATGTAAGGGTCTGGGAGGGTGACTCTTCGAAGGGTTGGTGTGGACATTTTGGGCTGAAGGGCCTGTTTCCACACTGTATGGATGACCACGTTTGTGTGCAGAATGAATCCGTATGGAGCCATTTTAAATTTTATTCATGTTCCAATGAAAAAAAGCTAGCAGACAAACCAAATTATTCTACTCACTCTTGTTTTCCATATCCCTTTACCTTCAAATATTTTATGCAATTTTCTCTTGTGTCCAGTGGACTCTGCCTCAGCTACTCCTTTTGCAAAGCATTCTCAGTTTCCACCAATTTGCCAATTGGGTCATGTTTAGGTACGTTTGAAATCTAACATAAGCAATAAATATATTTCCTTTGGCACTGACACAGAAGGTCCGCTTTGAATATTTGAAAATTGGATTGTGTGCTGCACATATTTATGATTTACAAAGGTATTACCAGCTTTGGAGGGTTTGAGTTATAGGGAGAGACTGGGGCTTTTTTTCCTTGGAGAGGTGGAGGCTGAGGGGTGAGCTCAGAATCATAAGGGGCATGTGTAGGGTGAATAGCCAAGTTGTCATGTTAGGATGAGGGAGTCCAAAATTAGAGTGCATAGGTTTAAGGTGAGAGGGGAAAGATTTAAAAGGGACCCGAGGGGTGCTAGCCCTTTCTGGGGTGTGTGTGTGTGAAATGAGCTGCTAGAGGGAGTGATGGAGATGGCTGTTTAAAAGGCTTCTGATGAGTACATGAACAGAGGCATATGAGTCAAATGCTGACAAATGGACTTAGGTCAGATTGGGATGTCTGGTTGATCCAGTTGAATTGGACCGAAGGTTCTGTTTCCTTGTTTATGTATCTGTGACTATAACATAGAAAGAAACAAAGATCAGCTGGCACATTGAGCCTACCTCACTAAATCATGTTGCAAATGAACATCCTAACTCCCCCATGTTATCAGATCAAGCTCTTGATAAAGGATGACTGCGATGCATCCTGCCAGACTTGTATTTGCCTCTTTTTACAAGTTTTGATGTTTTTTAAAAATGTTTTGCAGGATGTGCAGACTTGCACAAACTGGGATCATATTCAAAAGATGTCTGAGGAAAAAGACCTTCAAATATCTAAGCTAGATTTAAGTTTATCTAACTGAACATATCTATTCACTCATCCTAAGCTCTTTGCCTGTGTTAGCAGAGTATATATAAAGCAATACCTAATTCTTTCATATTAAGAGCCACATTGCCTCAAATTCATGTTGTCTGATTTCAAAAAGATAACGGAGTCTCATGTGACATGGTTTACACTAGATTTTCGCCTCCACCTGAACCTTTTTTGAGTCTTTAACTGCGACAAATAAACAAAGAACAAGAGTCAGTGACTCAGCCATCGAGCCTGCTCTGTCATTCAATAAGATCCTGACTGATCTGATTTTATCTCAACTGTACATTCCTGCGTGTCTTTCCCCACCCCCATTTTAATTTTTTTTATCTCCTCGGTAATCAAGAATATATCTCTCTCTGCCTTTTAAAAAATACTTAAAGGTTCTGCATCCACTGCCTTTTGAAGAATTATATTATCAGTTGGAAGCATGCGCAAAAAAAATGCAGATGGAGTTTTATTCTTTGTTCTAATCTTTGAATCCCTACAGTGTGGAAGCAGGCCATTTGGCCCATCAAGTCTGCACCAACCCCTCAAACTATATCCTACCCAGATCTGCCCCTGTACTGTGTCTCTGGAACCTTGTGAACCCCATAGCTAATCCACCTAATCTAAAGGTCCTTGAACACTACGGGGTAATTTAACATGGCCACTCCACCTAACAACCTGCACAGATACTGATTTGTCTTAAATGGTGGCCGTTTTTACTTTTAAAACTATGACCTCTGGTTCTTTGTGCTCCCCTAAGAGGAAGCATCTTTTCTTCATCTACCCGGCCACATTCTCAGGATCTTGTGCTTCAATTAAGTCACCTCTAATTCTTCCAAACTCTCAGACGATGCGGGCCTAGTGTTTCCTCCTAAAGCAAACTGTCCTCCATTGTAGGAGGGTAACCCCCAATCAGGAGTGAAGGTTCAGGAGGCGGGCATGATTCCGACAAATGGAAGATTTTTATTTAAGCAGGAACCAGTTAATGGAGGGAGAGGGCCAAAGGATCTTCCTCAAATCTGGTCTGTAAATGAGAAAGCAATTTTTCCCTTTTGATCTATCTTCTAATCTGATAGAAAGATTAATGACAGATTTTACAGTGAAAAGCAGTATTTTATTCATTGAGTTACAATGATCGCATACAACGTGGTCACTATGTTTTTTCCCTCTTACTCTGTATATCTAGTCCTATGAGAGACCTAATCACTGCTGGGCATTCCTATGGACACCCCCCAGGTTCCCATGATCTTATGCTGTTTAACAGACACTATAATCACAACCTTTGGATCTTGCTATGCCTCCTATTCATTCACATTCCAAAGTTACTAGCAATACTCCTTTTAGATCTGTCTCGGGCTGGCTTATTTATATGTGCTGCATTTATCAGATTGTTATTGTTCTTTACATTTTCCACTATTCTAGTTCTTTATGAAAAATACAAGAGACAGTTAGTTATTTTTAACTACTTGGTATAACGCTTGTAATATTGTTTTTTTAATGGTAGTCCTAAAAATTAATTACTATAAAAGACTTTAGCTGTTGTTCTGATGGCTGCTTAATGGGTTAATGGGCTTTATCTCGCACCTCATGTCTGTTTATTTAAGAGGACAATTATCCTTTCATTTATGAAACTAGGATTAATTATTTGTCTGATTTGTAGGCATGTTCTTATCAAAACTGTCTGGAATAGGCTGTTCGTCATGTTTATCTTTCCAGCCACTTAGTCTTCTGGTGCTGGGACAGGCTGCTCTGTCTTGTTTGTCTATTTGTGTGAGTAGATATGGGCTGTTTTGGTATAAGCATGTATGGTACACCCCTACATCCATGTATTAGTTGAGTAAATCTTCTCTGAACTATCTTCTCTGAACTATCCTGTAAGTATGATGACTAGTACTGTCAACAGTACTCCAGATGGAGTGTCCATAATGCCCTATATAACTGCAGAATAACATCTCTATTCTTTCATTAATTCCACTTGCGGTAAAATATAACATTCTGTTGGAGACAGGAGTAGGCTTTTTGGTCCTTCTGAACCTGCTCTGCCATTCCATATAATTGTGGCTGATTTATCCTACTTAGTACTCTGTTACCCTTTCGTCCCTTTAACTGAAAAACTTGATCTAACTTATTTTTTGACAATTCAGCGTTTGATCACAACCACTTCCTGTAGCAGAGAATTTCACAGGTTCTCCAACTCTCTTTGGGTGAAAACATTCCTCCCCTCAGTCCTAAATGGTCTATACCATATCCTCAGAAAGTGACCTCTGGTTCTGGACTCCCCCTGTTATTGAGAGCATCCTTCCTGCATTTACCTTGTCTGCTTCTGTTATATTATGAACCAGGCTAGACCCCCTCAAAACATTTAAAGGAAGATGCCAAGACCATAACTTTTTTTTAGTTGTTTTAAGTGGACATCCCAGTGGATAGCCATTTTGTATTAAACAAAACCGTTTGTTTAGAGTACCAAATGAGTAGGAAGGGGTTTAGAGGGATATGGGCGAAGTGTTGGCAAATGGGATTAGATTGGATTAGGATGTCTGGTTGGCATGGAAGAGTTGGGCGGAAGGGCCTGTTTCTGTGCTGTACATCTTTGACACCTTCCCCCAGTTTTTAAGGTGTGAGTATAGTTTTAACCAATCAGGTCTCATTACTTTTCTGGGTCACTTGATTGCTACATGGAGGACCAGAATTAAAACTTACTGATTAAAATCTAATCAGTGTTGCATAAAATCACTGATTTGAAAGATGTAGATTTACTGTATTCTCTTTCAGGTCCTTGCAAGGTGTCTGAAAAGATCAAGCTAACTAAACCACATACTCCCATGTTAGTAACTAAGACCCGTGCTCGACCAACAACTTGTAAGAGTGCAGCTGAAATAGAAGCTGAAGAACTGGAGAAAATACAGTCGTAAGTGTGAGATTTCAAAAGCCTAAAATGTTTCCCGACATCTTTTGATACTTAAATGCTTATTTTTAGAGTTGGTGCGCAAAAGTTTCCCCTCAACCAGTATTTTGTCAGTATTACAATGTAGGATTTTCTCTTTCATGATTGATGGAATATATGTGAAGATTTAGTTTGTAAGTTGCAACAGTGGAACTGTTAGAGCCTGAAATTGTTTATTTACACGCCACTGGCCTGATTTATTTGAATGTAAGGTGAGTCCATTATTTGTTACTTATTTACAATCTGGTCTGAATGTCCACTTGAATTTTGTCAATCTCTGGGTGGCTTTCTTCGCTTCATGTAAAGCTTGCCCTTGTATGCAACTCGTCCTGACTGAAGCTACATATGGTTGCTCAGGCTTTTGAGCTTTTAGAACTGCGCAATCAGCCAGTTGGCTTTCCAAGTCTAAGTATCAGACCTGTTGGAATACAGAATCATGTCTGTATTGTGTATTGTTAAGCATTGTTCAGAGGCGTCAGGGCTAAAATGCTTGAAAAAGAAGGACACATTTAAACAGCATCAAATGAAACTAGCAATTGTCAATCTTTGTTCTTTGAGCAAGCAGACTGTTAAGGGTGTTGCTAGCAGAGGTAAACTGTCTCTGACCGTATTGTCACTAAAATTAAATGTTGAAATGTATGTGCAAATCTTTTGCATGCATAGGATAGGATCCTGTATGTTACTATTGTTTGCTAAGCATTACACTGAAACCAACTAAAGATTATCAGTCAGGTCCCATTCATGCATGCTCGGAGCTTCATATGTTAACACAGGATCCTGTTTTATGTAGTCAAAAGGAATAAATATTGAGGGGGGCAAAGAAGGGTTATGGAGACTGCCAATCTCTGGTCATGGAAAAGCAATTTAAGTCAATTTGCCTGACTCTAAGATTTACGGTTAACTAGTCCTGCAGAGTGGTAGATCTAGTGATGGTCATGTCAAGGAGGAATGATTTAAAGCCTCACATTGGAGGTAGCCATTGCCTGGCAATTTATACCATTAATCAACCCAAACCAGCTGCTGATCAGGTTTTGTTGCATATGGACATGGCGTATAGTTTCTCTTACCTGAGGAATCATAAAACCTGCTGATTATTGTGGATACCCCAGTTAATTTTATCTCTGAGGTAACTCCGATAAATATTTGTTCAGTAATTAAGGTACATGAAGGTATTCCACAGATCAGCCATGATCTCAATGCAGCTTCAGCTGAATGGTCTACTCCTGCTTCTATCAGTGATCAAGCCCACTTTTGATCTTGTGATTTGAGCCAAGGTCATTGCAGCAGCTCTAGATGTTTGCGTCCAAGGCACCACTGTGCTATGATGTCCTGGATTGTCAACAAGCATAAGTGTCTTCCTTTTGTTCTCAATTTGACTCCAACCACTGAATTGTGCCCCCACCTCGACTCCTACTGAATGCAGTTTACTTGATATGGTAAATGCTGCTTTGATGTCTAAGGCTTTCACTCTCTCTGTAAAAGACAATTGTAATCTTGAATCAAACATGAAGCCAGGAACTAAGTAGCCCTGATGGAACCTGATTTGGGCATCTATTAGCATGCTGTGGCCAAGCAAGTGCAGCTTGATAACACTGTTGACCACCTCTCTGAATTACGCTGATAAGGCTTCAGAATTGAGGCTTTGAGTAGATGGAGAGAATAGAGAACACTGGTCTATTCGGACTTTTCTCCATGAATACTTGGACGAAGTTAAGTAACAACTACAATTTCATGTTGAGGTGTTAGGGACCCAGATTAGTGATTGAACTGGAAATTAATTCAGACCTGATTCCTGCTTTTACAGGTACAAATTCAAAGCCCAGGAAGTAAATCCCCGACTCCTTGAGGGTGGCCCAATTCTTCCAAAGAAGCCACAGATTAAGGAACCAACAAAAGCTATAGGTTTTGATCTGGAGATAGAGAAGCGCATCCGTGAGAGAGAGGAAAATAAAAAGCCGGAAGAGGCAGAGGATTACGTTTTCCATTCCCGTCCCTGTCCTACTAAGATACTAGAAGACGTAGTGGTAAGCATTCTTCTGTTTCTTTACTCTGAAAGAAAAATAGTGTTTCAGGCATTTATTGTAATATCAGAATTAATTCCTAGATTCGATACAACATGAAATTCTGACTTTGAACTATCTAAGGTTGTAATTTTTGCTTGTTTTTATGATGATTGGTTTATTGTCTCATTGAAGGCGACACTTTTCTTTTTCCCCCATTTTCAGGTTGCTGTTGGTTGAGCTGAAGCAATATTTGATCAGTTACTAACCTGTCAATCCATTTTTAGAAAAATAATTTTCCATTGTGTGTGGGTTGTTTCACAATGTATGAATACTTACTTGCAGGGAGTTCCAGAGAAAAGACTGCTACCTATAACTATGCCTAAATCCCCAGCTTTCACAATGAAGAACCGAGTGAGAATTCCACGCAAGGAGGAGAAGGTAAGAACATAGATTATAATTAATGATAGATGTCAAATAAAAGCTCCAGCTCTATTCTGATCATTACCAAAACAAATCAATTTATTGCTTCATGCTTCATTTGAAAGTGAAAAAGCAGCCAACTGCCACCATATAATTGTAGAGATGTTCAGCATGAAAGAAAGCCATTTGGCCCAATGGCCACTGCCAGGCCATAACCACATCAGTAATTTGTTTAAGAACAATTTTTTTCTTGTAATGGAACATCCTAAGGTCTTTCACAGGAGCATTGTAAAGCAAAAACTGCTACTGAGTCTCAAGGAAACTTCAGGTCAGATAATCAAAATTGTGGTCAAAGAGGGAAGGTTTAAAGACTGCCTTGTCTTGTGGGGGCAGGAGGGGAATTAGCTGGAGAGCTGTGGAGGGATTCTTTGAGCTTGATGGGTAAATGAACTTGAGAAACAGAGCTCAAAATATAATAAATTTCAGTCCGAGTCAAATTCTGAAGTAGTGAATTTTATTGAAATGTTCTTGCAAGACTGGTGTCTAACAAGTAGGCACCCTGATCCAAAAATTACTCCACAATTTATACAGTTTAATTGAGTCTCTCTCGGTACTTCCCTGTTTACCTCATTGGCCTTCAAACCTGTAAATATTCCTTCTTGTGTTCTGCCCCTGCCCAGTTGCGCTCCGCCCTTGTTTACTTCTCCCCTCCTCCAAGCTGGATGACCCTGACTCTTATTTACCCTCTCCCTTATTTGTAACTCGCTTGGCTCGTTTCAGTGCCTACATGAGGGCAATATGCCGAGTTTGGCATAACTCTATGTTCTTTGCATCTTATCTGTTTGTCTGTAACATTGTTTGCAGGCACATTTCAATCTTGTATGCACATTTTTTAGCTAATGAAAAGCAATTATGTATTTCCTTCACATTGTTTCAGCCAAGAATGGAAACAATTATACACTGGTGTTAGTTCATTTACCTTGCATAAGCAATTATGGTTGCAGAAGTAACACTTTACCTATATCCCACAAACTAAAGGACGCCAACAGGTAGAGAATTTACAATTTGGGATGCTTGGATTTCTTGCAGTGAAGAGTTTAATCCTTCAAGTCTTATTGTGTTGTGTTGTGTTGTGTTGTGTTGGAACTCAGCAGGACAGATTTAAGAGCTCAAAGGTTCCAGCTTCTGATTCTGTGGGTGTAGTGCTGTTAACCGCCCAGTGTTACTTTACAGCAACTATAGCTGTTTCAAGATGTCGCTCTTTTTTCCCTCTGCTTTTTCTCTGGAGAGAACTTTTACTTGGATGGTTTAAAGACTTTGTGTAGGTAGCATGTCTTTTTATCTTGGGCATGGGAAGATGCCTGGTGTCATAGAAGGACTAGGAGTAGTTAGCACTGCTGCGTCACAGCGCCAGGAACCTGGGTTTGATTCCTGCTTCTGTCGACTGTGGAGTTTGCCCATTCTCCCCGTGTCTACGTGAGTTTTCTCCTAGTCCAAAGATGCGTAGGTTGGGGTGAATTGGCCATGCTCAGTTACCCATAGTGTTCAGGGATATTTAGGTTAGGTGTGTTAGCCATGGGAAATGTAAAGTAATAGGGGTAGTGGAATGGTCTGCGTGGGATATTCTTTGGAGGGTCAGTGTGGACTTGTTGGGCCTAATGGCCTGTTTCCACCCTGTAGGAATTCTATGGTGCAATTCAAACCTGCTCCATCATTTTCCACTGATCTCTTTTCCACTGTCCTGCTGTTCCCCATAACCTTTTTAACCCATTGCTAATTAAAAATTGAAAAACCTGTTACTAGGTGATCTGTATGAAGGCAAAATTAACGTTCTGGAAACAGCCATTTTCCCATCTGTGTGGCTCTTGGGTATTGACTAGGAGAAAGCTAATTCATAGTTACCTTTGTGTTATGTTGTGAATGTACTTAGGATTACTTGGAGGACTGGAGTTCTGAAGGAATGTTGTAAAAGGAATTTAAACGTTTGTGCAGATACCTTCTTAAAGAAGCCACTCCAGGTCACTGAAAATTCTCTATGCTTGGTAGATCTTATTAAAAATATCACCAGCATCCAGTGCTGTGATAATAGTTTGCTTTGGTGCTGACTGTGACAAGGCTGTTTTGCATAGTGACTAGCTTAATGAGGTTGTTCTTTTTATCTGATTCAGTTGGAGGAAAGAAGCTACCTTGCCACTCTGCTTCCTGAAAAGTAACACCTCTTGATTCGTGATGAAAACAAGGAAACTGTCTGCAACTGTGTATGATTAGTGACTTTATCACGTGCCAGCACATCAGAGTCTATTACTTGAGAACATCCTTTTTTTTTGTCTTCAAGAGCAGCTCACTTGCTGAATTGTTTTTTCTGCAGAAGGCCAACCTCTTTCGGTTTTTTTTTCTTTGAAGAATGTGTTTTTAGGGATATTGGATAACCATATTTGCTACAGTACTGATTTTCTGTTAACTAATTATTCAATGGGTTTTTGTTTTGAGAAACTTGATTGCTAGATCCATGTTTTAAAACTTTATTATAGAATAGACATTTAATTTGTCATCTTGGTAGCTGGAAAAAATATGTTTATTTCATGTTGTGTGTAGTGGACCATTGTAGAGACAGTACACTCCTGCAGCCTTGGTTATAATACAGTTTCATTGACAATTATGTCCTAAATAATAGTCTTTCACTCATCTATTTGAATTTGTATTTTAGTGTTAAGAGTGTGAAGTCAATAGTCGGTAATAGACAAACTATCATGAAACCCCTCACAGTATACCTATTAGCAACTGTGGCTATACCTATACCCCAAGGACTTCGGCATTTGAAGGCTGTTCACCACCCTCTTGAGGGCAATGAATGCTGTCTTGCTGAGTGATGCAATGTCCATGAATTCAAATGCCATCAAGATGTATCCCATGGCTTTCTCTACAATAACCCCAAGTCAATGATACTGGTATTGAGACAGTCTTGCTATCTTGTTAAAGCCCTTTCTTATATAAACAGTGCTAATTCTTCACTTTCAAAGATTATAGCCCTGGGACTCCCTCAGATGATTTGTCATGCAGCACCTTGATTGCTTAAGCGTTTGATCTGTTACCCTAAGCTTACACTACCCCTGGATTCTGCACCAAGCAAACACTGCTAATTGGCTTCCTCCCTATTCTCAGCCACACTATTAATGGCTCCCCAATGTTTATTTTTTGTTTGAGCACATGAAGGGTCTGGATAGCTTTTGGGGTTTTTTGTTGAGCTCCAATAACAAGACATGGCTGCATCTTGAATTACTGTGTTCAGATCTGGTCTTCTTTCTGCAGGAAAGATGTTGTGAAACTTGACAGAGTTCAGAAAAGATTTATAAGTATGCTGTTGCTGCTCCTCGGATGCTGCCTGAACTGCTGTGCTCTTCCAGCACCACTAATCCAAAATCTGGTTTCCAGCATCTGCAGTCATTGTTTTTACCTACTTTTTATAAGTATGTTGCCAGGGAGGAGGGGTTGAGTTATAGGGAGTGGCTGAATAGGCTGGGGCTATTTTCCCTTGAGCGTCAGAGGCTGCATGGTGAACTTAGAAGTTTATAAAATTGTGAAAGGAATGGATAGGGTGAATAGGCAAGGTGTTTTCCCCGGGGTAGTCCCAAACTAGAGGGCATAGGTTTAGGGTGAGAGGGGAAAGATATTAAAGACCTCTGGGGCAACTTTTTCAGAGTGGTGAGTATATGGAATGAACTGTCAGTGGAAGTGGTGGAGGCTAGTACAACTGCAATATTTAAAAGGCACCTAGATGGGTATATGAATAGGAAGGGTTTAGAGGGAAAAGAGCCAAATGGGACTCAGCACAGACGAGTTGGACTGCAAGATCTGTTTTTTGGTATGCATCTGACTTTGACATACTGGCTCCCAGGGCACTTCTGAACCCTAATTGTTTGGATCTTGTTGCAGCTGCATCATTTTACTCAAGTGGAATTTCTTTTCTCAACAGCCTTGCACTAATGTGGGTGGTTTATTTGTATGGCCATGGTAAAAACAAGGACTATATATTGCTGGAAACCAGAGTCTAGATTAGAGTGGTGCTGGAAAAGCACAGCAGGTCAGGCAGCATCCGAGGAGCAGGAAAATCAATGTATCTGACAAAAGCCCATCATTGGGAATGAGCCTGCAGAATGGAGAGATAAATGAGATGGAGGTGGGGAGAAAGTAGCATAGAGTACAATAGGTGAATGGGGGTGGGGTTGGAGGTGATAGGTCAGAGAGGAGGGAGGAATGGATAGGTGGAAAGGAAGATAGGACAGGTCATGAGGGTGGTGCTGAGCTGGAAGGCTTGAGGTGGGGGGAAGGGGAAATGAGGAAACCGGTGAAATCCACATTGATGCCATGGAGTTGAAGTGCTCTGAGACGGAAGATGCGTTCTTCCTCCAGACCTCAGGTGGTGAGGGGCCGGCGGTGGAGGCGTCCCAGGAACTGCATACCCTCGGCAGAGTGGAAGGGGATGTTGAAATGTTGGCCACGGGACGGTGGGGTTGACTGGTATGGGTGTCCCGGTGATGTTCTCTAAAGCGCTCTGCGAGGAGGCGTCCCATCTCCCCAGTTTAGAGGAGACCGTATCGGGAGCAACGGATACAACACTCTCCATTCTGCAGGCACCCTGCCTCTATTCCTGATGAAGGGCTTTTGCCCGAAACATCGATTTTTCCTGCTCCTCGGATGTTGCCTGACTTGCTGTGCTTTTCCAGCACCGCTGTAATCTATTTGTATGGCCATGTCAGGTCCTGATGTCTGTCTAGTTTTTGTGCCAGTGCCAGACCTGGTCCCAGTCCTGTGGTGTCCCTTTTGATCCCACAATCTTGATCCAGATGGCTGAGCTCTTTGTACTGGGTAAAGCTTGCTTAGACAGTTATGCTGCTGGTCCGAGAGTGTTCTGGGACTCCTGGGGCCAATTGCTTGCCCTTATTGGAGTAAGTGTATTTCAAATTTTATAATGCGTGAAATGGGCATCTTCCAAGAGATTGTATGGTTGTTTTTCACTTGCATGTAGGCTGCGAGAACAGCTGATGTTTTGTTTAGTGGTACTTGTCTGAGTTTAGTATGGTGAATGAAGACTCACTCTAGTCTCTTGCCTGTTCAAACTTGTAGGAGGAGAAACGTGTAATAAAAGCAAATCCCATGCCACACTCTGCTATCCCATTCAAGCCAAAATCTTTGGAAGACAAGCTTATAGAAGTTCAGCCATTCTCATTTGAAGCACGGGACAAACAGAGGGAAGCATTAAAGGAGAAAAAAATACAAGAATTGCGCAAAGAGTTGACTGAGGTAAAATTCATTTAAACATTTAATTGATTTAAAAAATGGCCACTCTTCAGAATCCAATTTGAGAGGTTACACAAATTTTTATATCTTGGAAGTTAGCCAGACAAGTTGACAATATGGTTAGGTTACAGGGCATGTTTAAATCTGAAATTGGCAGCATGATGTCTGAGTGAGTGGTTAGCTGCTTCAGTGTTAGGGACCTGGGTTTGATTCCAACCATGGGTGACCATGTCTGTGTGGAGTTTGCACGTTCTCCCCATATCTGTGTTTCTATCAGGTGCTCCAGTTTGCTCCCATAGTCCAAAGATGTGCAGGTAAGATCGATTTAGCCATGATAAATGTGGGGTTACGGGGATAGGATGGGGTTGTGGGAGTGGGTGGGATGCTCTTCGGAGGGTCAGTGCATACTTGATGGACCGAATCGCCTCTTCCTTCACTATGGATTTTTTAGGGATTCTATGAAAACAAGGAAGTCACGGTAATTCTTCACAAACATAAGACGTCATCCAGGGTATTTTGTGAACTTAGCTGTCCTGCTTTTTCTTGAAAGAAGACTATCAAGTCTCTAGGGAGCTGAGAGGATCTTTACTAGAGAGATGGGAGCTCAGATACATGGAGAAACTGGAATTGTTTTCATTTGAGCAGGTTTAGTTAAAGATTTTCGAGAAGTAGGTCAGCAACCACAAGTCATTATTTTAAAACCCGTTCACAAAGGGAAAATTCTTTTTTGTGTTTTGCAGTGTGATTATGGAGATCTGGAAAAAGTAGTCAGTGTGTGGGATTGAATTGGACAAAAGTTTCTTTTAGTTCAAGTTATACTTGTCTGAACTTATTTCCAGACTGTTACTTATTAATATCTATATTGTCCCTTGTACAGTTCCCTAGCTTTAAAGCTCAACTGCTCCCTGACTTTAATTCTACTCGGTTACCAGAAAAGATGGTGAAGTCTCCAACTAAAGTGCAGCCATTCCATCTGTGTTTAGAGGAACGTGGTGCTATCCGAGATCAACGCTGGGCACAGATGGTAAGCGGTTATGATGGGTTTTTTTTTTTTGGCTACCATGTTTTTTTTCATTTTTTTGCCTGTCTTCTAGGTAATCGAATCTCCTGTCAATGGATGATTCTTTGGCCCCCACCTTGACCATGAGTATGGATTTGTACCATTATTGAGGGAGGAGGAAGTGGAGGGAGAGGATGAAGACGCTATCCACCTCTTTCCCCCCCCCCCCCCCCCCCCCTCAAAAAGAACCCTGGCCACTCATGCTGAGTTGAATATCTCTGCCCTTAATTGGATTAAACAAAAAACACTGGGACCAAAGGCACCTTGTCATTCTTGGCTTTTACCCAAGAAACCTACACTGGATATCAGACAAATTAGGGCTTCATAATCCTATTTGGTTATTCCTGCTGGGAATTAGATGTGAGGGGGTGGCAGTGGGTGCTCAAGCAAGATGGGGAAATGGTAGGTGTTACTTTTGAACGGTCCAAGTCCTGCTTGTGAACAGTAAGGTTTAAGAAGATGTAATTTCTTTCTACAGATGAAAGAAGAGCTGAGACAACAAAAAGAAGCAGCATGCTTTAAAGCTAACCCCAATTCTGTCATTTATCGTGAACCATTTCTCCCAAAGAAGGCAGACCGGTCATTAATAGGTAATCTATTAGCTTTATTTTTTTGGAAAGGCGATGGTGCGCAGGAAACTCTACAGTGAAATGTTATAAAATGTAGTAAACTGACTACCAGTGGTTACAAGACAGAGGGTCCTGTAGTCTGATTATGGGAATTTCCACTTAGTTAACCCCAAAGTCTTTCCCATCTGAAATCTTTAGTTGCTGAATGCTGTCTTTTCTAGATGTTGCTGTGGTTCATGAAAGTCTTTTGAAGGGTTATCTGCTTGTAGTAAACCTACCCACAATAGATTGATTAAACATGATTTCCATTTTTCCAGCTTGATTCTGTCTATTTACCATTTATCTTTTAAATGTCTTGCTAGAAAGTCTTTACTAATAAGTTCTAACATCTTCCCTAAGACAAATGTTAAGCCAACTGGCCTATTACCTTGTTTTGTCTCCTCCTCTTGAAAAATGGAGTTATGGTTGCTATTTTCTAATCCGTGGAACATTGAGTCAAAGGGATTTTAGAAAATCAAAATCGATGTGTCCTCTATCTTGTCAGCCACTTTGAAGACCCTAGGATGGATTCCATCAGGACCTAGTAACTTGTCAATCTATAGCTGCTACAAATTGCTCAGTATCGTTTCCTTGGTGATTGATATTATTATTTTTTTCCTGAGATCCTCTCTCCTTCCATTTTTTGACTTTTACAGACATTTTTGGGTTGTTACTTTTCTGTCTTCTGTAGTAAAGACTGGTGTAAATTGTTTGTTCAAATCTTCTGCCATTTTGTCACTTCCCATTATTAGTTTCTATCTATAGGGCCAACACCTAAAGTTTATCAAACACAGGTGTTACCAAAGTGTAGAAACCTTTTTTTAAATCTGTCTTTAAAATTTCTGGCTGACTGTCTGTTGTACTCCAGTTTTCCACCCCCCCCCCCCCATTAACATGTTAGTCATTCTTTGTTTTATATTCTGTCCAATCTACTGAGCAGCTGTTGATCTTTGCATAATTATATAAAGTTTGACGTAAATCTTTAACTTTTAATTAAAAGACCCAACATCTGTGGTTCTCATTAGAATGTCATTTCTGAAATATTTCCTTAAATGTTTGCCACTGCAACTCTCTGCCTTAAGCTGGTCTCCTGGGTCTCTTTAGCTAGCTCAGATTTTATGCCTTCATAATTGCCTTTATTCAAGTCTAGTCTTCAGCCTACTCTTTTGCCCTCAAATTGACTGCAAAGTTCAATTATATTGTGATTGCTATTGCTGAAAGGAGTCTTCAAATGAGGTATTGACATGTTTAGTGAGGAACTGTAGCACAATAGCAAGTCTGGTACCTGTCTGATTTCTCTTGCCAGATCTGTTTAGTTTCTTCAGCACTGTTTAGTTAGATCTCTAGCACTTGTCATTTTACTGTTATTATATAAATAAAGGCTATTGCCAAGGTTTGGGTTTCAAATGAGTGGAAGTTTGAGACCCTGGAGAATCATAGAATCCCTACAGTGTGGAAACAGGCCATTTGGCCCAACAAGTCTACATCGACCCTTCGAAGAGTAACTCACTCAGACCCATTCCCCTACTGTATAACTTCACATTTCACCTGACTGATGCACTTTAACCTACACATCCCTGCATACTGTGGGTAATTTTGCCTGGCCAATTCACCCTAACCTACACATCTTTGGACTGGGAGGAAACCCACTCAGACACGGAAAATGTGCAAACTCCGCATACAGTCACCAAAGGCTGGAACCGAACTCGGGTCCCTGGAGCTGTGAGGCCACTGAAAATAATTTAAGCAGATGCTGAGTATTGGCTTTCACTGTAAAGTAACTTGGTGAGTGTCCTTGAAAGTCAGGAGCAAGTTGAGATGAGCATGAGTACTGTCTTGGAGCTTAGACAACTATCGTCAAGTTTTGTGTGGGGTATCGTGGCCAAAAGCATGGTGTTTGAGCATCCCTATATTTGAAAAAAGCATTTGACATTTGGACAGAAGAAACAAAGTTGAAGAACATGTGCATTGATATGAAACAACAGTGCTAAAATTGTTCAGAAGCTCCACCAGACCAGAGAGTCCCTTTTGAGATATGGTGGAAACAAGATTATTCTGTTCAAATACAAATAGAGTGGGAGAGAAGGGGACGATTCTTGATTTACACAGTTTAATCCAGAGGAACTGTTGGCTTGGTCTAAATTAGATTTGGGCAAGGAAGATCTAAAGTTGCTGTAGGGTGGCATGGCGGGGACCTGGGTTTGATTCCAGCCTCTTGTGACTGTCTGTCTGTGTGGAGTTTGCATGTTCTTCCTTTGTCTGTGGGATTTCTCCAGTTTCCTCCCACAGTCCAAAAATGTGCAGGTTAGGTGGATTGGCCATGGCTGAGTCACAGATAAGATGGAGAGAACTGGGTCTGGGTGAGATGCTCTTCGGAAGGTAGGTATGTACCTGATGGGCCAAATGGCCTCTTTTCACACTGTAAGGATTCTATGATTCTGAGAACTGCAGAAGGAGGTTCTTTCGTTGGCTTAATTGTCTTTTTTTTTTTTGCTTTTCTCTTCCCCCTAAAGTGTGTTTTCCTTTTGTAGCAAATGATTAATGTTTTGTTTGAACCCTTGCTTTTCAAACTTAGAAAATGTTGATTCCACAGTTCAGCAGACATTTGAACTGGCTACAGAGAAGCGTGCAAAAGAGCGTGCAGAATTTGAAATGCGTAAAGCCGAAAAAGAAATCATGAGGGAACAGTTTGAAGAGAAGAAACGAAAAGAAAATGAAGAAAGAGAAAGAGAAGAAACTGCTCGACTTCGGCAGGAGCTAGTGAGTAGCTGGTTATTTGGGGTCTGTTTAGCGGAGTTGGTTAAATGGTTGGTTCCAAATGCTCAAATCAAAGAGACTGGTTAAAGTGTTTCTTCATTCCGATCCACCTGTGGAGCGTACACATCCAATTTACTATCTCCCAGCTGGTCTGTGAACTAACTGCTCAGTGGGGCTAGTGGTTTGGGAGTGTCGGTCATTTCTTGACATATCTTCCAGCTGCATTCCAATATTCATTTGAACTTTAGTTTGTGTTTTAGGAGAGAGATGTAAAAATGATTCCTGTTTCTATTTGTCTAAACTGATTCTGACTTACAGTACTGAGAGTAACAGGGCTTTTGTTTGAAATGGCATGGCTTCTGTAACCGGCAGACCCATAGGTGTTAGACATTTCAGTTATCTCATGTGGCCTTCATTTTAACAGCTCCCATCAGTCATTTAGTACTATTTTCAGTCTTCTAGGCCAGCAAGTATCTTGCCAGTATTATTAATGGGTGATAGATATTTGTTTGAATTTTCAGGTTAATTACTCATCATTATCAACTATAACAAGAGTATCAGATTTAAAAGTTTAGTGCTAGTTATTTCTAATCCTGGGCATTTGCTGCTTAAACATGGATTAATAAATTTTATCCTTGAAAACAAGATAAGGTACTTTGATATTGTTAGTGATTTTTTAAAAAGAAAATGAATTTTACTTTGCTTAGTTCTTTCGTCGAAAGAGCCTCTCTGTACAAAGTTCTGTATTTTGGGGAGGGTGAAAGAAACCACATTCTAGGTTTGGATTTATAGTGGCGTACTCCTGTGAGGCTTGCTATGGCACAATCTGTTTTGAACAAAGGTACTTCAATGTCCTCATGTTAGTGGAGTTTGCAGGTTTCAGGTCATCTGAACAATTTAAATGGGGAAAAAAGAATTGAGTCTCTACCTTTTTTTTGTTTTGCAGGTACATAAAGCAAATCCTGTTCGACATTACAAGAAAGTGGAAATCAAACCCAGTGAGCAGCAACTTACAGTTCCACATACTCCTCATTTTTCAGACAGATTCAGGCTGTGATGTAACTTACTTTATCTTCAGTATTATGGTCAGAATCACTTTGGAGGGTTTGTAGCTGTCTGTAATGTTACTAACTTGATTTCAGGATTATTGCCATAGCTGTTGTATTTGGTTCATAATCCGCTAATTTTGTAACTTTTGTTTCACTCAATAAAGGTAGGCATTTTAATCACACTGTTATAAATATTATAAAATATTTAGAAAGTTGTCCTTAGTTTTTTTTCTTAGCTTGTTAAACTTCAACATGAAAATTGTGAATTTGGTAACCAGATGAAAGTGGTCTTCCAATATGGCATTTATGTGCTGTATTGTTCCAATGTCTAGATTTGGGAAATAACTAAACCACTGGTAACAATTCTATGAGGAATGCATTTAACATAGAGCATTGTTCTATATGTAGCTATCTTGTCTCACCAGTAAGTACACTCTAGCCTGTTATGAATGTGGACTGAAAGATCAGCTTTGAGCACTTAATGATTCCCCTTTTTTGAAGGTGATCAAAGCAAATCCCTGCTTGAACCTCCTAGAAAGCAAGAGCAGTTAGTTATTGTTCACTGTGTATTCATGACTCATATACAGGGCCCTGTATTCTGCAGAGAGTACATTACTTGGGCATTGAATCATTTTGAAATAGCATGGAGAACTGTTCCCTATTACAATACTATTAGCAATAGTTCAGCACTTTTCATTTTTGTTTCACGTGGTATAAATTGTTTTCCTATAAATTTTGATGTTTCTTCATCTTGAGTAAAAGACAAAAAGCTTTATTTTTCAGTTGGTACATGGGGTACTGATTAAGACTGCTTTGCTTTGTTGTGGATGGTGTTGACTTGAGTGGTGTTTGTGCTACACTTATCCAGGCAAGTCAGGAAAGTGCTCTGCATCTAACCTGGTCTTGTAGCCAGATTATTTGTGTATCTTGTCCAGTTCAGTTTCTGGTCAGCAGTAAGCCTCAAGTGTTGAAGGGAATTCAAACCTAAGTTCCATGCAACTCCAACATTACTTCCCTGCTTTTGAAATCTGTGCTGTTTTGAGAACTGCTAGTGGCGCATTTGGCTTTTTCACCACCCTATTAACATGTCCTTCTGCCTTCAGAGATCTGTGGATGAACACACTAAGGTCCCTTTGTTCCACAGAATTTTCTAGTGTTAAACCTCACTAGGTTGTCACCTTTTGAGATATACCAGGTGCTGATTTTGGCATATTCTTTGAAGCTAGACCAGCCCCTGGTTTGATGGTAGACTGACTGATATGATGGCCACGAGACTAGATTATGGTTGAATCCCTGCCCTCCCCTTCACTGTTTGATCATGCAGCATTGCCCTTTGAGAAGGACACTGCTTGTCACTGGCCACTCTGGTGTTTCCTTTCTTCCTGGTGATGGAAATTGAATAAAGATTTGTACACCTGTTGTCTTGCACTGTCTCTTATACCTGTACACACAACATGGGTGCTGGGGAAAAAAAATAAACAACTGCTGTTGGGTGGGGTGGGGTGGGGTATTATAACTAGGAGCTTTAGAATCTCCTCTGTTTAGGGAACTGACTGTGTGTTGGATAGGCCACAGTCGATGTGTTCCTGCTGTTAAAGAGGAGATTTTTTTTTTTCTTTTCCCCCTTGTTTAGGGAAGGTATTTTGTTTCGTTTTTTTTTCTGTCACCTACTTCCATATATTTGCCTTTGGCCCATATCTCTCTTTCTCGCTTACAAAAGTTTATCTATCTTAACTTTAAATCTAACAGTGCCACTTGAGGAAACATCTGCCAAACTTTGTCTGTAGAAGTGCTTCTGAACTGTCTGACCCTATCTCTTACAGTGTGCCCCTTTAGTTGTAGTATCCCCAACCAGTGGAAGTAGTTTATCTTGCCCTATCTTCCTATTTACATCTTGAAGACTTTGATCAGATCACCCTTTAACCTTTTTACATTCTAGAGAAAACAAGCTTGTGTAGTCTGACCTCCAATGTAATCCTAGAACTCTGGGCATTGTTCTTGTAAACCTATTTGCTACACGACTAAAATATCCATCTGATGGTGTGGTGCTTAGAGCTGCTTGCAGTACTCCAAATGGCATCTAAGCTTTGGTTTCATCTATCTTTGTGTTTTGAGTCATAGAATCATGGCATGGAAACAGACCACCTGTCCACACTGACCAGATATCCCAACCCAGTCTAGTCCTACCTACCAGCACCTGGCCCATATCCCTCCAAACCCTTCCTATTCATTTGCAATTGTACCAGCCTCCACCACATCCTCTGGCAGCTCATTCTATACACGTACCACTCTGTGTGAAAAGGTTGCCCCTTAGGTCTCCTTTATATCTTTCCCCTCGCACCCTAAACCTATGCCTTCTAGTTCTAGACTCCCTGACCTCAGGGAAAAGACTTTGTCTATTTACCCTATCCATGCCCCTCATTATTTTGTAAATCTCTATAAGGTCACCCCTCAGCCTCTGACACTCCAGGAAAAACAGCCCCAGCCTGTTCAGCCTCTCCCTATAGCTCAGATACACCAACCATGGCACCATCCTTGTAAATCTTTTCTGAATCCTTTCAAGTTTCCCAACATCGTTCCGATAGGAAGGAAACCAGAATTGCATGCAATATTCCAACAGTGGTCTAACCAATCTCCTGTATGGCTGCAACATGACCTCCCAATACTCTGATCAATAAAGGAAAGCATACCAAACGCCTTCTTCACTATCCTATCTACCTGCGACTCCAATTTCAAGGAGGTAGGAACCTGCACTCCAAGGTCTCTTTGTTTAGCAACAGTCCATAGGGCCTTACCATTAAGTGTATAAGTCCTCCTAAGAATTACTTTCCCAAAATGCAGCACCTTGCATTTATCTGAATTAAACTCCATCTGTCACTTCTCAGCCCATTGGCCCAGATCCTGTTGTAATCTGAGGTAACCCTTTTCGCTGTCCACTACACTTCCAATTTTGGTGTCATCTGCAAACTTACTAACTGTACCTCTTATGCTCACTTCCAAATCATTTATGTAAATGACAAAAAGTAAAGGACCCAGCACCGATCCTTGTGGTACTCCACTGGTCACTGAAAAACAACCCTTCTCCACCATTCCTGAAGGGCTAATGCCCGAAACGTCGATTCTCCTGTTCCCTAGATGCTGCCTGACCTGCTGCGCTAGTTTTCCCTGTATTCCATGAGATCTAACCTTGCTAATCAGTCACCCATGGTGAACGCCTTACTGAAGTCCATATAGATCACATCTACCGCTCTACCCTCATCAATCTTCTTTCAATGTAAAGATGTTTGCACACTTGGCTATGTTAGTCAGAGTTTTGAGTGTAGGAGTTGTGATGCCATGTTATGGTAGTACAAGATCATCTATGAAGTAGTGTGTACAATTCTCGTTGCCCTGCTAGAGAAAGGATTTCATTAAACTGGACTAGGTGCAGAAAAGACTTATGAATCTTCCAGTTTTGGTAACATCCTTATATTATCAGCAAAGGCTGGATAGGCTTCTTCCCCAGCAGTGTAAGAGGCTGAGGGGTGACCTTTGATTGGGGTTATAAAATCATGAGGGGCATAAATGAAGTGAATAGGCCAGGTCTATCAAAAGTAGAGGGCATAGGGTTATTAGATTAGTGTAGAAATAGGCCCTTTGGCCCAACAAGTCCATACCGACCCTCCGAAGAGCAACCAACCCACACCCATTCCCTACATTTCCCCCATCACCAACACTACAGGCAGTTTAGCATAGCCAATTCACCTAACCTGCACATTTTTGGGCTGTGGGAGGAAACCAGAGCACCTGGAGGAAATCCACGCCGACACGGGGAGAATGTGCAAACTCGAGACTGACAGTTACCCAAGGCTGGAATCAAACCTGGGACCTGGTGCTGTGCCGCCATAAAGCCTACTGCACCTGGTATTCCCAGGCGGTCTCCCATCCAAGTACTAACCAGGCCTGAGTCTGCTTCACTTCCGCGATCAGACGTTTTCAGACTAGTATGGCCAGTGGTAAAAGATTTAAAAATATATTATCTGCCCTTCATCCCTTCAGAGCAGTGTTGAATTCTCAAGACATCCTTCTCCTGACTAAACCAGATCTAGCGATGTTTTCCTCTTGAAGCTGAAGGTGTCTGGCTGTGTTTTCTCCATCTTGACCTGGTATCATATGTAGAAAAGTCCAGGTAAGGGATCAGATTAGTTAACAAATGCTTTCCAATGACAAACTGTTCTTTTAATGCTTACTCTTACCATGACATTTTTAAAATCCAAATTCATTAAATATTCAACATGAAATCAATTTGAATCTGGGCAAAATCTTGTCACCAGTTGGATTCCTATTCAAGTCTAATCTCCCTGTCATGCTCCTCATGATTCAAACAAAAGGGGAGTGATGTGGACAAAATTCTAAAATTTAACCTAGGCAGTAGACGGAGGCCAGAATTACATATGGAGAGAACATGGTTACATCAGAGGCCTTAAAAGACCTAATTGTCAAATATGTGTAGGTTCAAATTACAATAGAATCCCATCTGTTTGCTTTGGTCAGAAATGCCTAATTATAGGTCTATGTTAGTTGATTAGTTTTAACTAGCTTTACAGTGGGTAGAGAAGTGTTACAAAAGACAGGTCCACAGGGCTTTGTGCAAAGCAGATGACCACACCTGTCTTCGGCTAAATATGTTATTACTACAAACAGCTGGCATTCAAAACACTATTAAAACTTTCAATGAAGTTTCTTTTAAACTATGAAATGGGTTACTTTTAAATGTAATGGGCAAATTCTGAATTATTTAAACAGAATCCAAGCAGCACAATAATCACTCAAAATTAATATTAGATTACAAGAAGGGAAGAGAGTTGGAATATCTTATTCAATGTGCTTTCGATGTCAGGTTGGCCAAGTGGCAGCAGTCACAAATGGGATTTCTGTTATCTATGATAATTAATACGGTCAGTAGATAACCAACAGCAGCATTTGATCCCCTAACAGGATTACCTGAACCACCTTTTGCTATGTTCACTTTATAAAAAGTAGACTCAGCTGTTCTTAAATGTTTTTAAAATTTGATTGATTTTCTAACAATGACTGGCAAGAACATTAAAGAAATGATACACTTCATCTTTGTCAAACACTGCCACTTCCACTGAGCACTCTGCACAGCGCACTGGATGATACATTTCTTCCTCACTGTTCTGTGGTGAGCCAGGCAAGATCTCTGCCGTTGGGCCTTTTACTTTTTTGTATTTGTTCCTTCGTTTGCGGTTTCTTGCCTCCTTGTATTTGAGAACTTCTCCTCTGTTAATAATACAATTCATCACAAACATAGCCCTATATTGCTCTTTGTACAATTCATGCCTGGAAATATAAAGGAGAACACAAAATTACACTGATGGACTCTGAGGTTTGAGCTAAACAAGTTGCATGTCAGATGCATGCCAGTTTGGAGCAGTGTAGGTGGGGTGGTGTCCCCACACAAATGATTCTTCCATTTCCAAATTTGCACTTGTGTGAGAGCTGATTTGCTGACGGTGAGCAGGAAATTAGGAATTAATGTAGTGGCAAATTTATTGTTTATCAAGCATCACAGCCTTCTCTTCACAAACAGAAGTTCCTTGTACTTCCGGACACTCTTTTGCCATCTCCACTGATATGGCCTCTGACCAACTGAATATTGCCAGCATTTCCTTTTTGTTTCTAATGTATTTAAATTGATGTGAAATATTTTAGGGCATGCGGAGGTCACAGGTCTTCCACTGTAAGTGAAGACCTTTAGGTTTTACGAAAGATAAACAGATGTAACATGCCTTTCTCTTATTATCTCCTATCCACAACAGTGAAAGAAACTGTGGCACGGATGTTGAACATCACATTATCAATACTTGCTTTGCAAATAAATTATGAACAGGGCCTTTTAACAGATGTTTATCTGCATATTTACAGGATCTAAATATCCACTCATCTGCCCGAAGGTACTAACTGTTGCTTGGGTAACAGATTCACACATTAATGCTGCTCCAGCTTTTCGTTAATGATACATTTGAGGCTGTGGGTAGATGGGAGCATCACTGCCGGCTCAGGCTAATCTCTTGTTATCCAAAAACATGCTGCAGCTTCTGTACACCAGTGAAGTGTGATAACTGTGGCTCGTCTTCCCTCCCTAGCCCAGTCCCAGAGTATCCTGACAGTGACCAAACTTATTAACTGGGAACGGAATCTGGAACATTTGACTAGCTTCAAGCTTGGCATCTGCACAGGAACTAATTGCTCATGCTGCTTACCGCTGACAGTCCAAGCACAGAGTTGTCATACACGATGGGCAGTTTAGAACAGCATCACTGGTTGGAACTGGCATTACTTTGGACTGGTTTGACTGGTTATAAAGCCCACGATACCTGCAAAGGAAGAATATTGGGAGTCAGATTTTATTAAATTCACCAATACATTCTATATTTCAGGAAATTTTAACCTCAGGTTTTCTTCACATCATGATCCAATTTGCTGCTTTCATTGTACCCAAAGTCATTAATCCAGTGTTTCTTCCAAATCATCTAGCTTCCTCCAAAGTAGTTACTGTTGTTCTTTCAAAAATTAAGTTTGCTAACGCAAGATCCTCAGCCCTTTTTGTACATTATGATCAGACCATGGTTTGAGACTAAAGTCAGAGCAGCAGGCTGTTTCAGAATTCACATCAGTCTCATGCTCAGAGAACATCTGCCACCAACTCATCAGTACATCCCTTCATTCAACACAAGCACACAGCAAAAGGTTCACTTACCCTCTCCTCTGCCTGTCAACCCAGGCCTGATCACGGTCATCTTGATCTGGATCATACAACAGCTCATCATTTGTCAGAACCTTCCGCCTCTTGTGTTTCTTCTTTGAATCACATTCTTCTGCAAGGATCAGGGCAATGTTTAGTGTTGAAGTGACAGCAAAAGAACTCTTGAATGGAAGGGAAAGTTAGGGGTCTCCCCTCACTCCAATCCTCTGACAATTTTTTTTTCTATTCTAAATCAGAAGTTTCGGTTCATATTTCTGCCATCAGACATAGGATGTGGGTGTCAACATCAAGACTTGTATTTATTGCCATTTTAGTTACCAGAGAATACTGTGGTATGTCTTTTTATTGTTTTGACATAACTGAGCTCAGTGGCTCTGGGAGATTCTTCAGAGCGTGTTCAAAATCAACCCTTTGTAGCTGTGACTTGTACGAGGTGCTGGCCAAATGGGCAAGCGTGACATTTTTTTTTAACTTCCTGATTTTTATATCTAATTCAAATTCTCAAACTATTGAGACTTTTTATATTTCATTTTATTATTAGCCAATACCTATACTAATATGCGGATAATGTCTCCCACACAGAGGTCAACTTTGGTGTATGAGAAATTCCTTCCCCTTCAATGCCCTCAAGCTCCATTAGGAAGGCTAAATGTGTAACTGTGGTGAAACGGTTAAAAATTATGTCCCAATACATGTGTGAATCTAACCGGAATGGAGGTGTTGCTTAGTCCCGTGTGAATCTTATTACACACCTCCCCGTGTGAATCTTCTTATCTGTATGTAACCAGAATGGAATGTGTTTTTTAGCCTTGCTCTGCTGTTCACATGAATGTTTATATCTGGAAAAGAGTATATCAGCTGGAAAAGTCTCCAGTTCGGTGAGTCTGCTCCGGGGTTACGTTTAACCGCCGATCGTGGGTTGTTGGCAACCGCTCTACGAGAACTGACGGCTCCCAGTTCCGGTAACATGTAGAGTGAGTATAAGCCAGACCCGTTGGTTGTGGCGACGCTGCGGGGAATAAAATGCCCATATTCTAGCAGACTCGCCTCTTGGTCGTTTGTTCTGTGTCAGACTACTCTCCTACGAACCTGACCTTGAGAATTTTTTAAAACAGTAACCTGTCAGTACCTTTGGCTACATGGTTCTTCTTGACCTAATTGTCCAGTTTCTGTTGAATCACTACTGTACGTTCTCTATGAGATGCAACTCATAGAAGCAGCGATTGCAAGGATAAGAGGGTACCTGTCTGCCAATTTCTGTTGTCTAACAAAAGTAGATTATCTGAAAGTTTGAAGAAAGGTTACAGTGGCTGGACTGCTTAACCAGTTAGGGACATGGAATTAGTGTTCTCAGGAAAGGCTTGGAATTAACTTCAGGACAAGGCAATCCCACCTTTCAACATCCTATACCAGCCGGCACAGTAGCTGCAGTGTCTACCATCTACAAAATACACAGCAGTAAGTCAGCAAAACCCCTTTGACAGGACCTTAGTGCTCAGGAATATGTATGTTAGGTGCATTAGTCAGGGGTAAACGTAGAGTAAATGGGTAAGGGGATATCCTTTTGGGTGGGTTACTCTTCGGAGGGTCAGTGTGGACTTGTTGGGCCAAATAGCCTGTTTCCACACTGTAGGGGGATTCTATGATCTTCTAAACTGTGACCTCTACCATCGAGAAGGACACCACCAACTTCAAGGACCCTTGTAAACCAGACATCATTTTGAAGTCAAATCTTACCATCGCCCTGCTGCCCAGTCAAAATCCTGGACCTCCCTTCCTAATAGCATGGTAGGTGTTGCTACACCAAACGAGCTACAGCTTTTCAAGAAAATGGCTCACCTCACAGGAAATTGAGGTGAGGCAATAAATATTAGCTTTGCCAACAAAATAACTCCTACGCAGAAGTAAATAGAGAACCACTGTTCACATTATGGGGATCAAAAGGGTAGGTAATTTCTCTAATTCCTTGCTACACATCAAATGTTCAGAGCAGCACTGGCAGTGGTAACAAAATAGCAGATAGAATCAACTCCCTGATTCAGACTCAATCCTTCAGCATCAACACACTGCATCTTGAAGAGGGACCTGACCCCACCCCCGCCGAGAAGCAGGAAACCGACTCTCTCCTCCAGCAGTTACAGACAGCCCTATTCAATTCTTAATACTAAGAGACAGAATTGAGGTTCTGGTTTTGCAGATAACTAAAGCGTCTGCAGGTGATCCTATTACTGTACTAGCAATTCAGAGGCCTGGGTGAAGGACCCCAGGACAGTACTGAGATTTATGCTGAGGTGACGTTCTCACCTACTAGCATCAACTTTAAAGGTGAGCCTAGCTCAATGTGACCAGCACAAACTGCAGTGTCAATTCAGTTGCTGGCCTTTAAATTAACTTTCGGGCAAGACTTCCAACCTCATTGATTGGGATTTGGAATGCACTGTCAGAGTGTGATGGAGACAGATTCAATCAAGATATTTTAAAGGGAATTACATCATTATTTGAACTAGAAGAATGTGCAGGGGTACATGGAGAAGATAGGTAAATGGCACTGAAACCACTCCTTCAGAAAGCCATCACAGACACAATGAGCTGAATGGTCTTCTTCTGATCCGTAACAATTCTTTGATTTTCCCCTATCTTTCGGAAGAGGATAACTCAAGGAATCCAAATAACATGCTCAAGTTTGCCTCAATCTATCTGCATGGACCAGAGGTCTAATTCATGCATAATATTTGGTCCTATAACAATGCTCACATTAGTAAGCAAGTAGGAAAGCAGAATGGGTGGAATCTTACTTTGATCATCTTCAGCCTCAGAGTCTGAGTCGAAGTAGACTTCATCATAGTACTGTGGTCCAGGAACAGCTCTGGAGCAACAACTTCCGATGCTTGAGGAAGCACCTAATGATGAAGAATGAGGATGATCAACTCTTCAATTAAAATTGCTTGTGTGTGAAAATTATACTCATTAAGGCATTAAGGATGAAACCCTGGCCACCATCAAACACTCTTGGGACAACAACAGCATGGGGTTAGATACAGAGTAATGCTCACTCTCCTCTTTTAAACTGAGAGTAAACCACAAGTAAAAGGTCCCCCAACACTGTCAGCATCAAACACTCTAAGGACAGATTTAGCATAAGGTTAGATACAGAATAAAGCTCCCTCTTTTAAAACAGAAAATAATTGCTCCAACTACTTTCAAACTTAAGGTAAAGCTTCCTGTACAGTCTCCATCAAACATTCCCAGAACAAGTCATCATAGGGTTAGATTAAAAAGTAATGTTATCTTCATTATCTGCATCAAAAACTTCCAGAACAGGTACAGGAAAGGGGCCAGGCATACAATAAAGTTCACTCTACTATTAAAATGAAGGAAAATTTTCCTCTACTCTTTCAAACTGAGAATAAAGCCACCTTTACACTCACTCAATCATCCCACAATCATTCCCAGGACAGTTACAGCATGGGGTCAGATACCAAATAAGACTGTTTTGGCACCACCCCAACAAACACTCCTCAGACAGGACACAAATGTGCATTCTTTTGTTATTCATTCACAGAATGTAGAGGTTGCGAGCAGGGCAAGCATTTATTTCCCATTCCTAAATTGTCACAGTTAAGAGTCAACCACAGTGTTCAGAGTCTGGACTCATGTGTAGGCCAGACCAGATGAGGATGGCTGTTTTCTTTCCTAAAGAACATCAGTGCATCAAGTGAGTTTTTCCAACAATTGACAATGGTTTAATGGTCATCATTAGGACTCTCAATTCCAGATTTTTATTGAATTCAAATTCCACCATTCTCCATGGTGCGATTCGAACTCAGGTCCCCAGAACATTACCTGGGTCTCTGGGTTTACAGTCCAGCAATAATATCACTAGGCTGTCACCTCATCTTATATAGACAGGAGCAATAAACAGCATTACAGAACTGCTCCTTCAGAAGGCCAGAAGACATGCTGGGCTGAATGGTCTCCTTCTGATCTCTAACAACCCTGTGATTGTCTCATGCCCTTCTGAAGAGGATAACTTACTGGGATGTGTTTCTTTGGAGCCAACAGTCTTTCTATATAATCCATAAGATAGTTACCTTCATTAAATAAAACAAAATGCTGGAGAAACTCAGGAAGTGGCAATATCTATGGACAGAGAAACAGAATTAACATCACGTCTAAAGTGACTCTTTTTCAGAATTATGTTAGCTTCATTACAAAGTAAAACTAACAGTGTGCACTTGCACTGACCTGTGAAGATTAGAAGTTTAATTAAAATTTAATATTTGAATTGTCCAAGTTAATGAATGCAGTTAATTTACATCATCAAATCACATGCAGTTGGGAATTGGCAGTTTTGTTTAAAAGAAACTGAGTTAGGAGATTGTTTTACATTTGCATCCATTAGTATGATCTAGAATTTGAAATTTACTGAATAGTCAAGGAAATCACCAAGTTTAGAGTTTAATTTTCTAAAATAAGACAAAGAAATGATACAAAATACATTTAATTTCAGGAGACACATTGAAAACCCTCTGAACACACCTTCAGCCGATAATTCCCAGCTCTTTTCAATAATTTTCATGGTGGAATCCAGTTCTGCTGCCATCTCTTTTTCAAATTCATCATCGCTGGACTCACTCTCTCCTGTTAAGTACTCCTTGATCAGTTTACGTTTACGTTCAGGCGTACCATGGAGAAGGATGTCCAACTCATCTTCAGAACTGGGAGGAACAAAATATATTCAAAGCTTCCAAATTAAGGCCTATCCATACTCAAAATATACGAAAGGAACAAATACACTGTACAGAACCCAGAAACTTATTCTACCAATTCTGGAAATATCTGATAATTGGCAATCTTAGTCAAAAAAATGATTAGAAATAGTAAGACATGTCAATACCAACCAATCTCAGAAATTGTGGTGGTAGTGAGCTGTCTTCTTAAACCACTGGAGTCAACACGCTACAGATAAACCTTCTATTAGGAAATGAGTTCCAGGATTTTGAACCTATAACAAAAAGTGAAGGAATGATGATGATCTAGTTTTGTTGGGTTTAGAAGTAAGGGTGCCATCCTGCAGTTATACAAGCCTTGGTGAGATTACAGCTGAAATAGTGTGTGCAGTTTTGATCTCGCTAATTAAAAAAAAAAGAGGATATACCTGCATTTGAAGGAATACACCAAGAGTTCACTCAACTGAGATTTATGAGGAATTGGTTCCACAGGGCTTGCATTCATAGAATTTGGTGTCTGATCGACACAATTTTAACACAGCGGTTAGATTAGATGTAGGGATGTTGTTGCGTCAGCCTCAGGATAAAGGCTATGTTACTGTGACTTGGTTACTGAGTATGTTCAAGAACAAGACTGTATTTTGAGATATTAAAGGCATCGAGAGACATGGAGAAAAAAAAGTGAAATGATGTTGAGACAGAGGATCAACTGTGATTATATTAATGATGGAAGGGGAAATGGCCCACTCCTACTCTAAAATTTGATCCAAGTTCCAAGTCAGGATGGTGTGTGGCTTGGAAGGGAACTTGCTGGTGGTGTGGAACCCAATCGTCTGCTCTCTTTGTCCCTCTACATGGTAGATCTTGGAACTCAGAAGTTGTCAAAGGAGCTTGGATGAGATGCAGCATTGTATTTTGGCAACAAATGCTTATATTAGTGAATGGGATGCTGATTAAATTGGGTTCTTTGTCTGATGGTGTCGGAACTGCACTCATTGAGGCAAGTGGGGAGTTTCCTGACATGTATCTTGTAGGTTTTCAGGGTGTCAGATGATAATTAATTGCTTTGGACCTGCTTTTGTAGCCACAATATTACATCTGGACTCATAGCTGAAGCAGTAATGCAAAGGTTAGAACAAACAGTCTTATCACAAATTCAACCTAAACTCTGGGTCAGATATGTTGATGAGACCTTTGTAATCATTAAAAACACAGAAATAGAGAAAACACACCGGATCATCAACGCCACACTAACAGGAATCCGATTTATGAGAGAAGAAGAAAAGGACAACCAACTCCCATTCCTAGACGTGAGGGTACAGAGAACACCGAACGGAGAATTCACCACAAAGGTATACAGGAAAGCCACACACACAGACCAAGTCCTGAACTATGAAAGCAACCACCCAACACACACAAACGAAGTTGCATCAAGACACTATTCAAAAGAGCCACAACACATTGCAGCACACCAGAACTGCAAAAAGAGGAAGAGGAACACCTGTACAAGGTATTCGCCAAAAACAGATACCCGCGCAATTTCATCAACAGATGCCTAAGAGAAAGACAACAGAATGAGGACACGCCACAACCCAAAGGACTAGCCACACTACCATACATCAGGAGCATTTCAGAACTGACAGCCAGACTACTGCGACCACTAGGACTTATAACAACACACAAACCAACAGCCACCCTCAGACAACAACTCACCAGAACGAAGGACCCGATACCCAGCATGAGCAAAACTAATGAAGTATACAAGGACTGCACAAAACACTATATAGGACAAACAGGAAGACAGCTAACGATCCGCATCCATGAACATCAACTAGCCACGAAACGCCACGACCAGCTATCCTTAGTAGCCACACACGCAGATGACAAGCAACATGAATTCGACTGGAACAACACTACCATTATAGGGCAAGCCAAACAAAGAACAGCCAGGGAATTCCTAGAAGCATGGCACTCATCCACAAACTCCATCAACAAACACATCGACCTGAACCCAATATAGCGGCCACTACAGCGGACAGCTGAAACTGACAACCGGAAGCGGCAGGGACAGGCCACTATAAATGCCGGAGGAAACACCACAGAAGCGCTTCACAGGAGGCTCCCAAGCACTGAGGATGTCACCTAGACAGGGGACGAAACGTCTGCAACACAAATTCCCAGCTCGGCGAACAGAACCACAACAATGAGCACCCGAGCTACAAATCTTCTCACAAACTTTAAAAACAATATTTTTCTGGTCTTGCTGCAACTTGGCATGGACTGCTTCAGTACCCAAGTAGTCGCAAATGGTGCTGAACATTATTCACTTATGACGACACATCCTCAATTCTGACCTTATGATGAGGGAAGGTCATTGATTAAGCAACTGAAGATGGCTGGGCCAGCGATACTACTCCTGGTGTAGAGCTGACTGACCTCCAACCATTTTCCTTTTACTAGGTATGACTCCAACCAGTGCACAGCTTCATCCCATTTCTTATTGACTCCAGTTTTTGATGCCAGACTCAGTTAAAGGTTGTTTTGATGTCAAAAGCCACCACTTTGTGGAATTTAGCTGTTTTGTCAATGTTTGGACCAAGGTTGTGGGCCAGACAAACTTGGGATGTTTGTATACCAATCTTTGAAAGTGGCCAGAAAAGCAGTGTGTGATGTTAAAAGCAAATTAGATCCTTGATTATTTTCACAGGAATAAAGAACAAAAGGACTTTATGCTGAACCTTTATAAAGCACCCATTAGGCAGGAAACAGTGGGCACGTTTCGACACCACTCTTCAGGAAGGACGTTAAAACCTTAGAGCAGTGGTGGAGATTTTCAGGAGTAGTTCCAAGGATGAGGGACTTTAGTTACATGGCCAGATTGGGGAGTTGTAAATTCTCTCCACAGTGTTTAAGGGAGGTTTTCAAATTCAAGGATTTTGAAAAGTGGAAATACATAGAAGCTATTTTTGGCAGGAAGGTCAACTTTAAAAATGAAGAATCAGAGATAACAAGTAATTTCCTTCCCCCAAGGCACAGTAATTGCATGGAGGCCACTGGAAGAAGTTTCAATGATAATTTTCCAAAAGTGTTAAGTTCTTTTTATCTACAGTCCTTACACACTTGATGCAACTGCAACACACCACCTTCTGTGAACAAGCAACCAAATTTATGAAGCGCAGTACAGTACAAGCTTTGTAGGAACTCTGAACACACCTTGCCATGCTTGTGAGGAGCGTCCAGGGTCTCTCCCTGAACAAAGGAAACACTCCTTCCTTTATACAAAATCTTTACATCACAGTTAGTAATGCCCACAAGACAAACACAGTCACTCCCTCACAGTCACCTGCCACTCAAGATATATTGCAGTGACCACCTCACCTCCAGAAAAAATGTAATGCAAATCATCCCTTAAATGTTCAGATCTGGTGTGAATTGTATTTTTATTGTAACTACAGGGAGTAGTCAGCATTCCAACTATACATGTTCGTATTGGGGGATCCAAGATGGCGGCGACCCAGCAAGTCTGAGTCTATAGTGCTCCTCCCAAGACTTGGGTAAAGTGGGTCACCCACCCCCACCACACTCACCAAATCATTTATAATAGCTGTTTAATTTAATTAGTTGCTTAGTACTAAATTTAAACAATCTAACATTTAGTAAAAATGACCAAAGGGAAGGGAGCCCGCAGTTCTCAGCAAGCAGGAACCCCTCCCCCACCCTCTCCAGCTGCAGCAGAAGCGTCCACAGCTGTCCCGGGGGACTTACCTACAGGGGCAAGCCTTGTGGAAATGATCTCCAAATGGATGCGAAGATCTACGCTTTTATTGAAGAATCCCGAAATTGATGGGACTCACTCTCGGCCGCGCTGCAAAAGCACGACCGAGACATCCAGGAAATCGAGCGCCGAGTTGGAGGGGCGGAGCTAAAGGCCGCGACCTCCGAAACCACAGCTTAATCGGCCGTGGATCAGGTCCGGACTCTCGAACAGCGAGTCCGGACCTTAGAGAATTACATTGACGACCTCGATAATCGAGGTCGTCGAAAAAATATTCGTTTGCTGGGCCTTCCCGAACGGGAAGAGGAAGGCCAGCTTACAGTGTTCCTCCAGCAGTGGCTGCCACAGCTTTTAAATCTGGAAGCTGGATCAGGCCAGGTCAGGGTGGAATGCGCCCGGTCCTGTTCCGGCTGCAGAGCTATAGGGAGAGGCAGATAATCCTAGAAGCCTCTAGAAATCTTGGAAAAGACCCCCAAGCTATGATCTATAAAGGATCCAAGATCATGTTATTCCAGGACTTTTCCCCAGTTCTGGCCCGAAAGAGGAAGGCATTCGACGAGGCAAAGAAGCGTTTAAGGGACTTAAATATTCAGTACTCCTTACGCTACCCAGCGACGCTACGCTTTAACCATGAAGGATCTGTGTATAACTTCGGATCGCCAGAAAAGGCTAAGGAATTCTTGGACTCTCTTAGATAAACTGTAAGAGATCATGGATGTTGGTTTGCCTTTCCCCCCCTTTGGTTTATATTTCACCCCCCCTTTTTTTCTTACCTTACTGTTTAATATTATCATGGGGGGTGGGGAGAGGGATTTGATTTTCTCCCCCCCCTTGGGGTTGTTTTTTATTATATATATAAGCCGGGGGGTTTGGTTAATGTTGGTGGGGGGAGGTGGTTACCTTATTCTATTTTACCTCTGTCTTTAGGAGCAGGGTTGTTTCTCCCTTGTTATTTTGTATTATTATATTTAATTATTACTTGTTGAGGTTGTAATTTATAGTTATATGTTTATATATGATATTAACATTACCAAATATATCTAGGTGTTGGTGTGGGTGGGGGTAGGGTGCTCACTGTTAACTGTAGCTTTGTATTATTTCTGAATTCTCCTCATTTTATTGAGGAGCGCCTGAGTCAAGGGTGGGGCATTGGTTGGGAGAGGATATGATGGACTTTTGGAAAGGAAGTGACACCCCCTGGGAACAAGGGGGGAAATCTCCACTTAAATACGTTTTTTTTATTATTTAGAAATAGTTTTTTATTATACTGTTGTGAGTGTATTAGAGAGCCTTTATTTTTGTAAATTTTATATGCTCTATGCTCGGGATGTTCTGTATAGTGTTTCTCCACACCCCCCCACCCCTAGTGGTTTCGGATTTGCCCGGATGATTATGGTTGATCACCTGGAATGTCAAGGGGAGTAATTCGCCAGTTAAAAGGAAGAAAATATTATCAAATCTTAAGAAAGAAAGAGTTGATATAGCTCTCCTACAGGAGACACACCTGCTGGATAAAGAACACTTGAAATTACGACAGGGTGGATTTGATCAGGCCTTTTTTTTTCTTTTAGCTCAAAAAGCAGGGGAGTTGTTATTCTTATTCGGAAGAATTTCCCTTTCAAAATCCTAAATCAGATAAAAGACGAATCTGGACGATATATTTTGATTAAAGCCCTTTTAAATGGAGAGGAATATGGGATTTTAAATTTGTACTGCCCCCCGGCACACCCCTTTAAATTTATAACGGAAGCTTTTTCAAAATTGATGGCTTTTGGTGCCCGTCATACAATTATAGGGGGAGATTTTAATTGTATTATGGATCCGGAAATAGATAGGATTCCCAAGAGTATTGCAGGAGTATCTCCCAGATCTAGACAAGTGGTGGATCTGAACAAAGAATTAAGATTAGTAGATGTGTGGAGATGTCTTCATCCACAGGGCAGAGATTTTTCTTTCTACTCCAATCCACATAAATGCCATACCAGAATTGATATGATTTTTGCCCCCTCGATTTTTAAAAATTCCATATCATCCTGTAAAATAGGTAGTATAGCAATTTCCGACCACGCTGCTGTATATATGGAAACTAAGGCGAGGAACAATGAGACATCCCCTCGGTATTGGTGTATGGATCCCTTCCTAATGAAAGATAGTAAATTTGTAAGGTACTTCTCTCAAGAATTTAAAAGTTTTTTAGAAATTAATTCAGGTACGGCTAGCAACCCGTCAATGATGTGGGAGACCATCAAAGCTTACACGCGAGGTTTGATCATCTCCTACTCAGCGAGCCAGAAAAAATTGAAGGGAGAACAACAGCGTCTGCTTGAAGCTCGCTTAAAAGCAGCTGAAACAGCATACACTGATAGACCTTCTATTATTAAATTGCAAAGGATTATGGCTCTTAGGACAGCTCTAAACACTACACTTACTCAAACGGCTAAGAGGGAAATATTATTTGCAAAACAAAGGTTATATGAATATGGCGACAAACCAGGTAGATACTTAGCATTTCTTGCAAAGATAAAGAAGGCCCCTCAGACTATTACATCTATCAAGGAAAGTGCGGGTATTCTGCCTCATGATCATAAAAAGATTAATGCGATCTTTAGAGAATTTTATTCTGAGTTATATAAATCACAGGATTGTGAAGATAGGACTAGGAGGATGCAGTCATTTTTAAAAAATTTGACCTTTCCGGGCCTAACTCCGGAACAGGTATCAGTCCTAAATGCTCCTCTAACAGTCCAAGAAATACTTGATGCAATCAGGCAACTTCAGAGCGGTAAGACGCCGGGCCCAGATGGTTTTCAAGCTGAATTCTATGAAGAATTTACAGAAATATTGGCTGGTCCACTTATGGACATGTATAACTATGCATACAGTCAGGGCTGTCCCCCGCCTTCGCTGAAAGAGGCAAATATCTCTCTTATCCTTAAAAAAGGAAAGGATCCAGAAGATTGTACGTCATACAGACCAATATCCTTGCTAAATGTAGATTTTAAAATCCTCTCTAAAACGTTAGCATTGAGACTAGAAAGGGTACTGCCACATATTATAAAGGAGGATCAGATGGGGTTTATTAAGGGCCGTAGATCATCCAATAATATTAGAAGGGTTTTGAATATGATTCAGCCTGTCATCAGGGAAAGATACCAGGAGTAGTAGTCTCATTAGACGCGGAAAAGGCATTTGATAGGGTTGAATGGTCATATTTGTTTTACACATTGGAGGGGTTTGGTGTTGGACAGGTGTTTACCAAATGGGTCTCAACATTGTATAGTGATCCCAAAGCAGTTGTGGTTACCAATGGATTAGGTTCGGATAGCTTCAGTATGGGTAGGGGCTGCCGTCAGGGATGTCCTCTCTCGCATTGTTATTTACGCTAATAATTGAACCACGACAGAAGCTATCCGAGCTGATCCTAATATAACGGCCCCGAGGATTGGTACAGGTAAACATAAAATTACCCTTTATGCAGATGATGTTCTTCTATTCCTCAGTAATCCTCTGATGTCCGTACCTCGCCTAATTCAAGTTATTAATACATTTAGCGCATTCTCAGGCTATAAAATTAAATTTTTCAAAATCGGAGGCTATGCCAATGGGTGGCCTTGCTATGATACCCCACTTAGTGGACGGATCCCTTTTTCCCTTTCGTTGGTCCCTGGAGGGCTTCTTATATTTAGGCATTTTTATTACCCCAGTATTTGGTCAGTTGTATAAGGCTAACTTTGTGCATTTACTGGAAAGGATAACTTACAATGTGCAAACAGGCCCTTCAGCCCAACAAGTCCACACCGACCCGCCGAAGCACACCCACCCAGACCCATTCCCCTGCACCTAACACTATGGGCAATTTAGCATGGCCAATTCACCCTAACCTGCACATCTTTGGACTGTGGGAGGAAACCGGAGCACCCGGAGGAAACCCACGCAGACACGGGGAGAACATGCAAACTCCACACAGTCAGTCGCCCGAGGCAGGAATTGAACCCGGGTCCCTGGCGCTGTGAGGCAGCAGTGCTAACCACTGAGCCACCGTGCCGCCCTCCAGGACCTCCAGCGATGGGAAGGCCTTCCAATTTCCTGGTTGGGTAGAATAGCACTAATTAAAATGAATGTCCTGCCCCGTCTCCTATACCCTATGAGAATGCTTCCGGTGATGCTGCCGAGGATGGCTCTATGTAAATTATATGGCTGGCTGGGTTCCTTTATCTGGAATCATAGACGGTCCCTCATTAAGCTGAAGAAGCTACAGCTTCCACAGACAAGGGGAGGATTGGACTTCCCAAATTTTAGGAAATATCAGTTAAGTTCCCTATTAAGTTACATAGCTGATTGATTGTGGATCAGACAAGACCCAATCTGGTTGGACATCGAGGCCTCTCAAGTAAAATACCCACTTATTAACCTTTTATTCTCAGACAAGAGGAAAATCATTACAGATCACTGTAAAAACCCTATAATACTAAACACAATTAAGGCTTGGAATATAATGCGGCAAAATGAGGGTAATTCACATAAAACATCCACCTATGCACCGATAGTGGGAGCATGGGGATTCCAACCGGGGTTTACAGATCCAACTTTTAAACTCTGGAGATCCAGGGGTATCTCATGTCTAGGGGACCTATTTAAGGATGGGGTCCTGATGTCTTTTGAACAGCTGCGTCAGAAATTCGGATTACCTAATGGAGACCTCTTTCGATGCTTCCAATTTCGAGACTATATACAGAAGAAGACTACGTTATTAGATAGTCTTTATAAATCTGATAGAGAATGTAGTGTCCTACGACCAGTGAGGGTATCTTCTGTCAGTACTATTTATCATTTACAACATGATGAAGTATTGGGAGATATGGATAATCTGCTTAAAACATGGGATCAGGATTTGGGACTAGAAATCTCTATAGAAACATGGAATGATATTTGGGAAAACGCTAGAAGAATTACTATCTGTAACAGAACCCAGGCTATCCAGCTGAAGATACTTCATAGGGCCCATATAGCACCGGTTCGATTGGCAACATTTAAGGCAGGAGCATCTCCAATGTGTCCCAAATGTAAAATAGAGGTGGGCACTCTTGTACATTGCCTATGGATCTGTCATAAGATCCGTAGATATTGGACTAAAGTAGCAAGTACCCTGACAGAAATTTTAGGAATGGAAATTAAAGTAGACCTCGTATCTCTCCTTTTGGGCTTTTCGAACTTATCCTCCCTGGACATGTACAGGAAGAGACTATTTTCTATTCTCTCTTTCTATACAAGGAAAAATATTTTGGTGAACTGGGTGGCTGAGGGCCCCCCTGGACTTCCAAATTGGCACAGATTAATTATGGAATGTATTCCCCTTGACTTCCTTACAAATATGGTGCACCGAAAGACCGAATTATTTTATAAAATATGGCAGCCCTTCTTGAATTACATAAATACAGATATTTCGGCTATCCTAACAAGGGCTTTTATTTAATTGAGATTACAAACCTGGCTGGTCCGGGGCCCCTTGGGAGAGGATTCCCGCACGAATACAGGTTTTATTACATTTGATGTTAACACATTCCGAGCATGTAAGAGACTTAAATATACACTCTGGTTAGTTGTAGGTTAGATTAGTAGACAGTTGAGATTTTTTTCTTTTTCGGTATTTTTTTTTGTTAAATTTTGGCTATTGTATATTTGATTTAATTGTATATCAATGTTTGTATTTGAGAGTTTTGTTTATTTTTGTAAACTTGTAAAAATGTTAAATTTCTAATAAAAATATCTATATAAAAAAAATAAATGTTCGTATTGAGTTCTGAGTAGGGGATGAAAATGTAAATCATCCCTGAATGGCAAGGGATGGGAATGTAAACCACCCACGTTCCACCTACAAGACAAAGACACACCACCCTACCCTCGAGGCATTCATTTTGTTGCCGGTCAGCAGAGCAAACTAACTCCTTCATATTGCAAAGGGAACTAGATAACAATTCCAAAAAAATTCCAGTGTATACAGGGTCATACATTTATTATCCTTCCTTATGGAAGAACAGGTGAATGCAATAAACCAGAGAAAAGGAGTATATGACCCTCGAGCCTGCTGACCCATTCAATATGATTATGACTTACTTTCTACTCAAGCTTACTTTCTATCCACTACCCATAATGCTGGACTCAGATCAAAATTCAGTCTACCCTAGCCTGAAATACATTCAGTTTCCCAATCTCAACTTCACAGAAGCAAAAATATAGGAATAGCCAATTCAGCCTGCAAATTTACTCCACCATTCAATATAATCATAGCCAATCATCTAAGTCAGTACCTTGTTCCCACTTCTTGTACTCTTTAAGCCTATGAACTATACCTACATCTGCCTTGAAAAGTTTTAAATGTTTTGGTCTTAACTGTTTCCTGAGAAGTCCAAAGACTCACCACCCTCTCTGGTTGGTTTGGGAACTGTACTGTCTCAGATCGCAAGACCCCACAATGGATAGTGAGGACAGCTGAGATGATCATCAGGTCTCTCTCTTCCCTATATTACAGACAGACATTTACACCACATGTTGCATCTGAAAGGCTAAGAGCATTGTGGAAGAACCCACACACCCCTCACTCAAACTCTTCTCTCTCCTGCCATCGGCAGAAGATACTGGAACATTCAGTCTCTCACGGCCAGAGTGTGTAACAGCTTCTTTCCCATAGCCATCAGGCTCCTTAACACAGTATGATAGGACTCTTTCCCATCTGAAATTCTTTGCATGACTTTGAATTGCTGCTAGAAACATGTGTATTATTTATCATTCTTCCATTACACTGTAACTTGTGTGATTTGCATTTCTGGTGCACTTTATGCAGTGTATGATTGTGTAGCTCGTGCTGTCCATGTAGCACCTTCGGTCCTGGAGGAACTCTGTCTCGCATTTCCTGTATCAGATGTATATGGTAGAAATGACAAATAAAAACGTTACTCTGCTCTCTGGATGAAGGCATTCCTTCTTGTCTGCCCTAAACAGCCTACCTGCACCCTTAACCAATGACTCCCCAGTCATCAAGAATACCCTTCCTGCATCTGCCCTGTATAATACTGTTAGACTTTAATATTCTTCTATGACATACCCCTTATTCTTCTAAATTTCAGTGAACATACTCCAAACTGATCCAGTCTCTCCTTGCCATCAATCCTGCCATCCCAAGAATTAATAAGCCTCCTTTGCACCCCTCAACAGTCAAAACATCCCTTCCTCAGATAAGGAGATTAAAACTGCATATAAATATTCTTGGTGCAGTCTTACCAATGACTTGTACAATGGCAGCAAGACATTTCTGCTCCTGTACTTGACTCTACTTGCAATGATGGAGGAGAAAGTGAGGACTCTGCAGATGCTGGAAAACCACAGCCAGTCAGGCAGCATATGAGGAGCAGGAGAATTGATGTTTTGAACATAAGCCCTTCATCTACTTTTCCTGTTTTTGCTGCCAAACGGATAACTTATTGATCCACATTCTACTGCATTTGCCTACTTCACTTGTCCAAACCATAAAGCTTCTCTGCATGCTCCTCTCATCATACTCTCCAGTACCCCCATAAACTTGGAGGTTTGATAGTTTCCTCTCTAAAATCATTAATATATATTGTAAATAGATTGAGTGATCATCCCACAAACAAGTCCTGGTGAACTTTTTGTTGCACACTTTCTATGGCAATAAAATCTTTCCTGAGATAAGGAGTCCAAAACTGCACACAGTGCTCCAGGTTTGGTCTAACCACATTCTTACAAAATTAAAACAAGTCCTTACTACTCCAGCACTCCCATACATTTCATTAGCCTTGCTAATATGGTGATGCATCAACACGTTAGCTTTCACTGACTTATCAACAAGGATTCCTAGGTCTCTTTGTAAATCTACACTTTTCAACCTCTTACCATTTAAGAAATACTGTACACATCTGTTACTCCTACTAAAATGGAAAACCTCACATTTTTCCACATTATATTCCACCTGCCACATTGAGCCCATTCACTAAACTTGTGCAAATCCTCCTGAAGCCATTTCATACTAAACACTAACTTTGTACCATCTTTAAATTGGAACTATTAACTTTGATCACCAATTCTACATCATTGATATATATATATTGTGAACTGGGGTCCAAATATCGATTCTTCTCGACTATTCACATTGCCAATATGAGAATGACTTATTTACTCATCAGCTATTTTCTGTCTGTTAATCATTAATCTATGCTAGTAGGTTACCTTCCATCCCAAGTGCTTTACCTTTTCTAACCAGCCTAATGCACAACCAGATGCAAGGCCAACAGATCCATAGTTCACTGTTTTCACTCTTACTCCCTTAAATACTGGGACAACATCTAGAATCAAAAGTTTGGAAGATTTGGATGCGAGCATAAGAGGTACAGTTAGTAAGTTTGCAGATGACACCAAAATTGGAGGTGTAGTGGACAGCGAAGAGGCTTACCTCAGATTACAACAGGATCTGGACCAGATGGGCCAATGGGCTGAGAAGTGGCAGATGGAGTTTAATTTAGATAAATGTGAGGTGCTGCATTTTGGGAAAGCAAATCTTAGCAGGACGTATACACTTAATGGTAAGGTCCTAGGGAGTGTTGCTGAACAAAGAGACCTTGGAGTGCAGGTTCACCCGGGTCTGTGTTTAGTTTCAAGCCAGTTGTTACATTTCTATGTTTTCTCAACTCCGGCCGGAAGTTACCTTGACCTGAGGTGATAGTCTGTTGTTCACAAATGTTACCAGTCCGACCATTTCAGAGTTCCCGTGTCTGCAGTAATTTTGCTCGGGATTCGCTCCCTCACCCTCACCCTCACCCCCCCTCTCGGCTCCCATCCCCTCTCGGCTCCCATCCCCCCTCCCCTCTCCCCTCACCCCCCCTCTCGGCTCCCATCCCCTTCCCTTCCCTCCCCTCTCCCATCCCCCCTCCCCTCCCCTCTCGCCTCCCCTCCCCTCGGCTCCCCCCCTTCCCTCTGAAAGCAGACTGCCCACGATAACCCCTGAAGCCTGTTAGCCCAGACTCCCTGCGGCCGTCCTCGCTTCGGGAGACCCCAGCCTTCAGGGCCTCCCCCGGGAAGCGGCCTTCCCCATCACGCACCTGGAACTCAGATCCTCCTGGTCACTCGGCTCCTCCACCAGGTACGGGTCATCCTGCTCCTGAACGTTCATGTCTGGAGCCCGAGGCTGGGCCTACTCCTCTCCGAGGCCTCACTCCAATCCGGGTTATTGATGCTGCCGTTAGACCCCCTGGCTACACGTCACTAATCCGCGACGCAAGAGCTACTGGTGGCGCCGACATATTACGTAAGAACAGACATTCCTGCCCGGATGTTCCGCCCCTCGCGCCCCGCCCCTTCTCGGCCGGCCCGAGCACAGCCTGCGGTCCCGGTCCCGGTCCCGGTCCCATCCGGACCCCGTCTTCTATTATAAGGGCTTTTGCCTGAAACGTCACCTCTCCTGCTCCTCGGATGCTGCCTCACCTGCTGCGCTTTCCCAGCAACACACTCTTAACTCTCATCCTGCCCGGACCCCGCCTCCTGCCCGGACCCCGCCTCCTGCCCTGACCCCGCCTCCTGCCCTGACCCCGCCTCCTGCCCTGGCCCCGCCTCCTGCCCGGACCCCGCCTCCTGCCCTGACCCCGCCTCCTGCCCTGACCCCGCCTCCTGCCCTGGCCCCGCCTCCTGCCCTGACCCCGCCTCCTGCCCTGACCCCGCCTCCTGCCCTGGCCCCGCCTCCTGCCCTGACCCCGCCTCCTGCCCTGACCCCGCCTCCTGCCCTGGCCCCGCCTCCTGCCCTGACCCCGCCTCCTGCCCTGACCCCGCCTCCTGCCCTGACCCCGCCTCCTGCCCTGACCCCGCCTGTTGAGATGCACCGGGGGAAGAGGTAAACTATCAGAATATGTTGTTTCAGGAGGCAGTCTTTGTAATTCAGGTTTAATTTGTGGTGCAGGGACAAATGGGTGTAACTGTAAGAGAAGTTGCTCAGATTGCCCTCATTTAACACTCCCTTCACTGACATCCCATCATTTTATTGTTTTTTGCGCTGGCACGTCACCTGTCACTGTTCCGACATTGGCCTTCCGCATTGTCACCTGATTATGCCACTACGTAATCATGCACCTTATGATGCATTTCATGTCATTCTGCTCAGGTGTTTCGTCATTTGTCAAGGGAACCAGATTTGAAAGAGTGAAAGAGAAACACAGAGAAAAAAGACAGAGAAACCCAGAGTTGAAAGGGAGAAAGAGAGACAGGATACAGATGGAGAGAGAATTAATATGAGCTACAAACACCCATTGGTATTGAGCATGGTAGAATAGGAAGAACAGCACCTCATCTTTTGCTTTGTCTGTATACAACTTTCAGGACGTAACACTCCTCCGTTTTGGTTGCATTGCCACCTCCCCTCCGAGCTTCTGTATCTTGATTGTGTTGATTTGCTGTCAGATAGGAAACTTGTTGGCATTTAGGAAACAAAGATTAGGAATGGATAGGTCTTTCTCCAAGGAACAGGCAGTGACTGGTGGGGTGCTTGGATCTCAGCTATTCACAGCATATATTAATGATTTAGATAATGGAACTAAATATAATATTTCCGGGTTTACAAATGACACAAATTTGGGTGGTGGAATGAGCTGTGTGGTGGATGCAGAGATGTTTTAGTGTGGTTCGGACAAGTTGAGTGAGTGGGCAGGTACATGGCAGATAATGTACAATGCAGATAATGAGGTTACCTACTTTGATGGAAAAGTAGGAA
Source organism: Chiloscyllium plagiosum (assembly GCF_037043375.1). Lineage (NCBI taxonomy): Eukaryota > Metazoa > Chordata > Chondrichthyes > Orectolobiformes > Hemiscylliidae > Chiloscyllium > Chiloscyllium plagiosum. Next base: position 67,026,730 of record NW_028270153.1, read on the forward strand.
GAGAGATCATTCGGGATGGCAGGATTCAAATACAGATACCCAGATCATTACGTGGGTCTGTGGATTAGTAGTCTATTGATGAAATCACTAGGCCATCACCTTCCCATAGTGAGATGATTTGAGTATAGGAGCTGAGATACCTTGCTGCAATTGTACAGGGCCTTGGTGAAACTACACCTGGAGTATTGTGTGCAGTTTTAATCTCCTTTTCTGAGGAAGGATGTTCTGGCTGTGGAGAGAGTACCATTAATGTTTACTGGACTGATTCCTGAAATTATGGAGAGAGACTGGACCAATTAAGATTATATTTACTGGAGTTTAAAAGAATGGTGGTGGAATAGGATGTGGGATCTCATAGAAAACTATAAAATTAAAATAAGACTAGACAGAGTAAATGAAGGAAGGGTGCTCCTGATGACTAAAGAATCAGGAAAATTGGATCCCAGTTTAAGGATAAATGGTAGTTCATTTAGAACTGAAATGAGGAAGAATTTGTTCATGCAGATAGTAGTGGGTGGGCCTGTGGAAATTCTCTGTTACAGGAAGCAGCTGAGGCCAAAAAAACTGAATATTTTCAAGAAGTTAGATACAATTCTTGGGGTTAAAGGAATCTTTTCATATGAAAAACCCTCGCAGTAAAAAAGAAAGAAGACGATCCAGGAAGATCCTCAGCTGGAAGAAGAAAGTCACAGAAGATGACAGTGGCTGTGTGGTTTTGAAATTAAGTTGATATAATTCTAATAAGTATCTTATTGGAACAGCATATTGTTCTAGAATTGAGGCAGATAAAAAGCAGTTATGAGAATTGTGAATAGTTGTTTAATGTTCACTTTTAAAGATAAAAAATAAACTGATGTTATTTTCTTTAAATAGTGGAATTTGTGAGTTCTCTGTCACTCATTTTTTTAACAGATTAAGAAGTGAGGTGAGTTTTTCTGGGTATTTGGTTTAATTAACAGAGGGGTTCACCTCTGTGTCGTAACAGTTTGGGGGCTTGGGTCTGAGATTTGGACAGATTTAACCAGATTTGGGGTACAATAGGTCTCAACAGATTTAAACACTTGACTATTAGTATCCTAGATCTTAAATAAAACGTAGGTGTTTAATTTCGGTTATATGTGATTGGTTAAATTAAAAGCAAGGGAAATGCCTCTTAACATTGCCAAAGAGGTTCTGGAGTTTGAAGATGCTTCCCAAATTTGCCAAGAAAGTTTAGAAAGGGAGAGGAAGGATATACTTTTAGAATTAGCAAACAGGTTAGAATTGGGTTTAACCAGGGACAAAAGAAAAGCTGAAATTGTAATGGAGTTGATCAAGCACTTAGGTGTATCAGAGAAACAGCCAAGTGCAGTAGAGTTAGAAAAACCTAAATTGCAATTGAGGTAAGTGGAGTTGGAGGAAAAAGAAAGGGAAAGAAGAGCCATGTTAGAGGAAAAAGAAAGGGAGAGAAGGTTCTTATCTGAGCAAACAGAGAGAGAAGAAACAGAAAAGGAGAGAGAATTTGACCTTCAGAAGTTACAAATTAGTCAGGAAAGTCAAATCAACAGGAGATGAAGAGTGAAGGTAGTGACATATACAACTATGTTAAAACTCTGCCACATTTTGATGAGAAAGATCTTGAAGTCTTAATATCATTTGAAAAGTTGGCTAGGCAGATGGAGTGGGCAGAGAACTTGTGGGTAATGCTAGTTCAGACCAAGCTGGTAGGCAGACCTAGTGAGATATTTGCAAGTGCTGTCAGATGAGAGATCAAGCGATTGTGCAGAAGTCAAAAACGCTATTTTGAGTGCTTAAGAATTGGTACCAGAAGCTTATAGACAGCAGTTCAGAGACATAAAGAAGGAAACAGATCAGACTTATGTGCGGTTCGAAAGAATTAAACATAGTAATTTTGAAAGATGGGTGCAGGCATTAAAAATAGATAAAACCTATGAGGCTCTAAGAAAAATCATTCTGCTGGAAGAGTTTAAAAACTCACTTCCAGAGATGATAAGAATTCATGTGGGTGAACAGAAAGTTCAAGAAGTGAGAAGTGTGGCTGAGATAAATTTAACTTCCAGCAGGAATTTCAACCTGTGAGGGACAGACATTGGTAGACTGGGAGATCCTTCAGTATAAAACAAAGAGTAGATCACGCTGGGAATAGTTTACCACAGGTCAAAGAAGAAGCCCAAGAGGGTGGAAAGGAGGTGAAAGGCCTCAGGTGTTCTCACTGTAATGGAGTGGGACACAGAAAATTACAGTGCCAAGTGCTTTCAGAAGGGTGCTGGGAAAAGCTGGTTTTCAGAAGGGTGCTGGGAAAAGATGTTTTCATTGTCAGAAGTTGGGACACACAAGACCAAAAGTGCTGGACATTGAAGAAAGGCATTGTGGGAAAAGATGTGGTAAAAGAGACTAAGCCTTTGGCATCAGTGAAAGTAGTAAAGGAAACCCCAAGAAAAGTCAAGCTTCAGGAGAGTGCGCAGCCTAGACAGGGGCTGAGTACTGAGTTAGTGCCTGATCTCTATAAAGACTTCACCTCTGTGGGTAAAGTTAACTCAGGAAGAACAGAGGGAAAAGGGAAAGCAATTACAATTTTGAGAGATATAGGAGCTAATCAGTCTCTAATAGTAAGAGATGAACATATTTATGCTCTTTCTGACATGTTACTCGAGAGGGTGATAATTTGTAGAGTAGATGGACAGAAATTTAGCATTCCCCTGTGTAAGATGAGGGTGCAGAGCCAAAACAAGACTGGGGAAGTAACAATGGGAGTGATTGATAGAATGTCAGTTCCAGGAATACAATTTGTTCTGTATTCAAACGATTTAGCAGGATCCGAGGTGGGAGTGATGCCCCTTGTTATAGAGAAGCCAAAGGAAGACCAGGGAACTGAGGAGTTAAAAGACAAATACCGTGGAATTTTTCCACGCTATGTAGTAACAAGATCCCACGGTCATGAGTCACAGCAAGAAGCAAAAACTAAAGAGAAAGATGAAGGAGTTGAGGTTGAGTTAGCTGTCACCCCATTTGATGTAATGGTGCAGGAAAAAACTGAACAGGCAGAGGGTCAGACAGAAGGGTTTAGCCCTGAAAGACTAAACAACAGAACTTGGATTTACAGCAGAAAGATGGCCAATACTCAGAAAAGGAATCAGAATGTATTCCTGAGTGTTATTATCTTCAAAATAGAACCCCAAGATGAAAATGGACACCACGGCAGGTTAGTGCAGAGGAGACATGGGCAGAAGTGCACCAGATTGTATTGCCGGTAGCATACAGACAGGAAGTGTTATGGGTAGAACATGAACTACCAGTAGGAGGTCACCTAGGGGTACAAAAGACTCAAGCTAAGGTACAAAAGCACTTTATTGCTGGAACAGCACAGCAGGTCAGGCAGCATCCAGGGAACAGGAGATTCGACGTTTCGGGCACAGGCCCTTCTTCAGGAATTCCTGAAGAAGGGCCTGTGCCCGAAACGTCGAATCTCCTGTTCCCTGGATGCTGCCTGACCTGCTGTGCTGTTCCAGCAATAAAGTTTCAACTTTGATCTCCAGCATCTGCAGACCTCACTTTCTCCCCTACAAAAGCACTTCCATTGACCCGGCATGCGCAAGGGTGTAGTTAAATTTTGCCATATGTATATCATGCGTGCCAAATGTTAGGTCAGCTGTAATAAAAGCAGTACATTTGTTACCAATTCCTGCCCTGGAAGAACCTTTTATGGGAGTTATAATTGATTGTGTAGGTCCCCTCCTGAAAACTAAAAGTGGGAACCAGTACTTGCTAACCATAATGGATGTGTATCAGATTTCCGGAGGCAATTCCATTATGGAAAATTAAGGCAAAAAGGGTAGTAAAGGAGTTGGTAGCTTTCTTTACCCGGTATGGGCTAGCCAGGGAGATTCAGTCAGACCAAGGGTCTAACTTTATTGCTAGGCCATTAAAGGAAGTCATGGAGAGCTTTAGCATACAGCACTTTAAATCAGGTGCATATCATCCTGAATCCCAGGGACCTTTGGAAAGGTGGCATCAGACCCTGAAGACCCTGTTAAGAGCATACTGTCTGGATTACCCAAATGATTGAGATAAAGGTTTCCCATTTGTACTGTTTGCCATTAGAGATGCCCCACTCAGTTTATTCCCTTTGTATTAATATTCAGACATGAAGTGAGAGGGCCTTTGAAATTAGCTAAAGAAAAATTGATAGGACTGAAGTCAGAGAACTCACACTTGGATTATGTGTCTGAAGTGAGGGAGAAATTAAATCGAGTAGGTGAGTTAGCCAAACTGCACCTGAAGAGGACACAGTGTAGAATGATGAAAGTGGCAGATAAAATCTCTAAAATTCGGTCATTTTTCCATGGGGATGATGTATTAGTATTGTTCCCAGTGAAAGGAGATCCCTTCAAAGCCAGTTTTAGTGGTCCCTATCAAATTGAAAAAAAGTTGAGTGAGGTGAAGATGCCAGATAGAAAAGAAACTATATCGGGAATGTCACATGAATATGTTGAAACCTTATTATAATAGAGACAGGGAACTGGAGAAGCAGGCATTAGTTACTGCCCTGTAGAGTGAGGAAGCAAATCCAAATGTTGTGGAGTTTGATGTGCCTCAAAATATGTTAAATAATGAGGAAATCTTTGAGGAGTGGGAAAGGTTAGTGAGCGATCTGTCTCAGGAGCAAAGAACTGAGTTGAAAGGTTTGTTGCAGCAATATGAGGACACATACAGGAATAAGATGGGGGGAGGACTAATACTATTGTGCATGAGGTGGAAGTAGGAAATGCTGTTCCAATAAAACAACACCCCTACAGGCTTAATTCTCTTAAAGCAACACAGGTTCAGAAGGAAGTGGATGTGATGCTCAATGAAAATATCAATGAACTGAGTCAGAACGAGTGGAGTTCACTGATTGTGTGAGTTCCCAAGCCTGATGGGACTCAATGATTTTTTTGTGGACAATCGGAAGGTCAACGCCATAAAAAAATCAAACTCCTATCCAAAACCAAGATTGGAAGACTGTATAGAGAGTGTTGGACAAGGACTTCCATCACAAAGTTGAACTTACTGTGTGGTTATTATTAGGTACCTTTAATAGAGAAAGTGTTTATAACCCCAAATGGTGATATCAATTCAAATTGATGGACTTTAGAGTCGTAGAGATGTACAGCATGGAAATAGACCCTTAGGTCCAACTCGTCAATGCCGACCAGATATCCCAACCCAATCTAGTCCCACCTACCAGCACCCGGCCCATATCCTTCCAAACCCTTCCTATTCATATACCCATCCAAATGCCTCTTAAATGTTGCAATAGTACCAGCCTCCACCACTTCCTCTGGCAGCTCATTCCATATACGTACCACCCTCTGTGTGAAAAAGTTGCTCCTTAGGTCTCTTTTATATCATTCCCCTCTCATCCTAAACCTATGCCCTCTAGTTCTGGACTCCCCGCCCCCAGGGAAAAAGACTTTGTCTATTTATCCTGTCCACACCCCTCATGATTTTATAAACCTCTATAAGGTCACCCCTCAGCCTCCAACATGCCAGGGAAAACAGCCCCAGCCTATTCAACCTCTCCCTATAGCTCAGATTCTCCAACCCTGGCAATATTCTTGTAAACCTTTTCTGAACCCTTTCAAGTTCCACAACATCTTTCCAATAGGAAGGAGACCAGAATTGCATGCAATATTCCAACAGTGGCCTAACCAATGTCCTGTACAGCTGCAACATGACCTCCCAACTCCTGTACTCAATACTCTGACCAATAAAAGAAAGCATACCAAATGCCTTTTTCACTATCCTATCTACCTGCAACTCCACTTTCAAGGAGCTATGAACCTGCACTCCAAGGTCTCTTTGCTTAACAACACTCCCTAGGACCTTACCATTAAGTGTATAAGTCCTGCTAAGGTTTACTTTCCAAAATGCAGCACCTCACGTTTATCTAAATTATGCTCCATCAAATTAAGCCATGTTGACTATCCCGAATCAGCCCATTGGCCTATCTGATCAAGATCTGTGGTAACCTTCTTCGCTGTCCAATGTCCAGATTACAGAGGAGGAAGTGCTGGATGTCTTGAAACGGTTAAAGGTGGATAAATCCCCAGGACCTAATCAGGTGTACCCGAGAACTCTGTGGGAATCTAGAGAAGTGATTGTTGGGCCTTTTGCTGAGATATTTGTATCATCGATAGTCACAGGTGAGGTGCCGGAAGACTGTGGTGCCACTGTTTAAGAAGGGTGGTAAAGACAAGCCAGGGAACTATAGACCAGTGAGCCTGACATTGGTGGTGGGCAAGTTGTTGGAGGGAATCCTGAGGGACAGGATGTACATGTATTTGGAAAGGCAAGGACTGATTCGGGATAGTCAACATGGCTTTGTGCGTGGGAAATCATGTCTCACATACTTGATTGAGCTTTTTGATGAAGTAACAAAGAAGATTGATGAGGGCAGAGCGGTAGATGTGATCTATATGGACTTCAGTAAGGCATTCAACAAGGTTCCCCATGGGAGACTGGTTAGCAAGGTTAGATCTCATAGAATACAGGGAGAACTAGCCATTTGGATACAGAACTGGCTCAAAGGTAGAAGTCAGAGGGTGGTGGTGGAGGGTTGTTTTTCAGACTGGAGGCCTGTGTCCAGTGGAGTGCCACAAGGATCGGTGCTGGGCCCTCTACTTTTTGTCATTTACATAAATGATTTGGATGCGAGCATAAGAGGTACAGTTAGTAAGTTTGCAGATGACACCAAAATTGGAGGTGTAGTGGACAGCGAAGAGGGTTAGCTCAGATTACAACAGGATCTAGACCAGATGGGCCAATGGGCTGAGAAGTGGCAGATGGAGTTTAATTCAGATAAATGCGAGGTGTTGCATTTTGGGAAAGCAAATCTTAGCAGGACTTATACACTTAATGGTAGTGTTGCTGAACAAAGAGACCTTGAAGTGCAGGTTCTTAACTCCTTGAAAGTGCAGTCGCATGTCGATAGGATAGTAAAGAAGGTGTTTGGTATGCTTTCCTTTATTGGTCCGAGTATTGAGTACAGGAGTTGGGAGGTCATGTTGTGGCTGTACAGGACATTGATTAGGCCACTGTTGGAATATTGCGTGCAATTCTGGTCTCCTTCCTATCGGAAAGATGTTGTGAAACTTGAAAGGGTTCAGAAAACATTTACAAGGATGTTGCCAGGGTTGGAGGATCTGAGCTACAGGGAGAGGCTGAACAGGCTGGGACTGTTTTCCCTGGAGCGTCAGAGGCTGAGGGGTGACCTTATAGAGGTTTATAAAATTATGAGGGACATGGATAAGATAAATAGGCAAAGTCTTTTCCCTGGGGTTGGGGAGTCCAGAACTAGAGGGCACAGGTTTAGGGTGAGAGCGGAAAGATATAAAAGAGACGTAAGGGGCAACTTTTTCATGCAGAGGGTGGTACGTGTATGGAATGAGCTGCCAGAGGATGTGGTGGAGGCTGGTACAGTTGCAACATTTAAGAGGCATTTGGATGGGTATATGAATAAGAAGGGTTTGGAGGGATATGGGCCGGGTGCTGGCAGGTGGGATTAGATTGGGTTGGGATATCTGATTGGCATGGACAGGTTGAACTGAAGGGTCTTTTTCCATGCTGTACATCTCTATGACTACTCCTCCAATTTTAGCATCATCTGCAAACTTACTAACTATACCTCTTATTCTCACATCCAAATCATTTCTATAAATGATGAAAGTAGTGGACCCAGCACTGATTCTTGTGGCACTCCACTGGTCACAGGCCTCCAGTCTGAAAAACAACCCTCCACCACCACCCTCTGTCTTCTACCTTTGAGCCAGTTCTGTATCCAAATGGCTAGTTCTCCCTGTATTCCTTGAGATCTAACCTTGCCTACCAGTCTCCCAAGGGGAACCTTGTCAAAAGACTTACTGAAATCCATATAGATCACATCTACTGCTCTGCCCTCATCAATCCTCTTTGTCACTTCTTCAAAAAACTCAATCAAGTTTGTGAGACATGATTTCCCACGCATAAAGCCATGTTGAATATCCCTAATCAGTTCTTGCCTTTCCAAATGCATGTACATCAAGTCCCTCCAACAACTTGCCCACCACTGAGGTCAGGCTCACTGAACTGTAGTTCCCTGGCTTGTCTTTACCACCCTTCTTAAACAGTGGCACCACATTTGCCAACCTCCAGTCTTCCGGCACCTCACCTGTGATTATCGATGATACAAATATCTCAGCAAGAGGCCCAGCAATCACTTCTCTGGCTTCCCACAGAGTTCTAGGGCTGCACCTGATCAGGTCCTGGGGATTTATCTACTTTTATGTGTTTCAAGACATCCAGCACTTCCTCCTCTGTAATATGGACATTTTTCGAGATACCACCATGTATTTTCCACATTCTATATCTTCCATGTCCTTCTCCACTGGAATGAAGAATGCTCCAGCCACATTCCAAAGACTCATAGACAGAGTTGTGGCCGGATTAACAAATTGTGCAGTTTATCTCAATGCCGTTGTGATCTATAGTGAGTCATGGAAAAATCACCTGGTACAGTTGGCAGAGCTCTTTGAACGATTACGAGAAACAAACTGGTAATAAATTTAAAGAAAACAGAATTCGTGAAGGCAGAGGTAATGTTCCTGGTGCATAACATCGGTCATGGAAAGTTGACCCCAAAGAATGTGAAGATGAAGGCAATCAAGGAATTTCCACGTCCATCCTCGAAGAGAGTGCTTCTATTTTTGGGACTAAGCGGATTCTATCGGAAGTTTGTTCCAAACTTCAGCAGCATGGTGACACTGTTAACAGATTTACGAGAGAAGAACACAAACGTTTGCTGGACTGAACAATGCCAGGAGGCATTTGAGAATTTTAAAGCAGTATTATCCACTGCACCAGTTTTAGCTCCACCAAATTTTTTGAAACGCTTCAAAGTTGCATTCGATGCTATTTGGAGCTATACTGACATAGAAGATGATGATGGAATTGAACAGCCAGTTGGCTATTTTACAAAGAAACCCACCAGAGAAAATACTCTACCGTCAAAAAAGAATTACTGAGTCTGTTACTGGCCTTAAAACATATTAATGTTTATGTGATGAACAATGTGTCGGAGACATTTGTGTACACTGACCACAATCCTCTTACATTTTTGGAAAGACTTAAAGACAAATTGAGAGTCTACTTTGTTGGAGTCTTGTGTTGGAGACTTTTAATTTACAAATTGTACATGTAGTGGATCATAAAAATATGATAGTAGATGCCTTATCGCAGATTTAAAGAAAAAAGTGTAGATGAGATTTGACAGATTCCAATGTTATATCTGTGTGCAGAAATTAACATGAAAAGTATAACTTAGATTAATAACCTATGTATTTCATCATAGTGGTATTAAGAATTAGAAAAAAAATGAAGCCATCTTTTCGTTATGATGGTTCATTATTTTTAAGGGGGGAGGTGTTATGAAGTTGAAGGCGTGTACTGTACCTTTAAGAGAGAGCAGCTGTCATCAAGATAGAAACGCCTGGAAATATAACATCTTGCTCTCGAAGAAATTAGGAAACACTCTTTATCAAAGGTACATTTTCATATGAAAGATCCTCTCAGTAAAAAAGAAAGAAGATGACCCAGGGAGATCCTCAACTGGAAGAAGAAAGACACTGAAGACAACAGCGGCTGTGTGGTTTTGAAATTAAGTTGATGTAATTTTAATAAGTGTTTTATTGGAACAGCATATTGTTCTAGTGTTAGAGGCAGATAAAAAGCAGTTATGAGAAAGGGGGACTTAGATTGTGAATAGTTGTTTAATGTTCACTTTTAGAGTTAAAAAATAAACTGATGTTATTTTCTTTAAATAGTGAAATTTGTAAGTTCTCTGTTACTCATTTGTTTAACAAATTAAGAGGTGAGCTGAGTTTTTCTGGGTGTTTGGTTTAACCATGGTGCCATAACATTAACAGAACTTTAAGAAACAATGATATGATCAAGCAGAGTCAACGTGGTTTTATGAAAGGGAAATCATGTTTGACAAATTAATGGAGTTCTTTGAGCATGTAGTATGCATGTAAATAAAAGGGAATTAGTAGATGAAGTATATTTGGTTTTCCAGAAGGCCTTCATTAGGTGCCACATACATGGAATAAGATCCAGCAAAAATCCCCAATATTAAAGCATAAGGACAAAATCTTGGATTTTGGGCAGCGCCTTGGACTTTCAAAACTTTTAAAAGAAAAAGGACAGCTGCACTGAGTTCTGTGGAAAATACGCAGCAAAACCAGCAGAATGGAAATTGCGTCTGGGACTATTGTTCAACTGGAATCCCAATTTACCCCTCCTCTATAAAAGAATAATCAACTGAAACCAACAGATCCCAGCCCAAGATAATTTTTACACCTTGGGCTACACAGTATGGGATTAGATTACTTACAGTGTGGAAACAGGCCCTTCAGCCCAACAAGTCCACACCGACCCTCTGAAGAGTAACCCACCCAGACCCATTCCCCTACATTTACCCCTTAACCTAACACTACAGGCAATTTAGCATGGCCAATTCACCTAACCTGCACATTTTTTTTGGACTGTGGGAGGAAACCAGAGCACCCAGAGGAAACCCATGGGGAGAATGTGCAAACTCCACACAGACAGTTGCCTGAGGCGGGAATTGAACCCGGGACTCTGGTGCTGTGAGGCAGCAGTGCTAACCACTGTGCCGCCAAGCCACCCATATCTACAGAGCTACTTGATATTCAAGCTAAATCAAAACCCATTCACACAATTAACCTCAGAAGAAAACATCGAGCAAAAAACGACGACAGATTTGGCACGGAGATTGAAGGGTGAGAGCACGGGAGTGCCGAAAACTGCCAGCCTCGATCTCACCTGAGGTGTGGCCTTTTCCAACACAAGCTTCTGCGTGAAGAGCTTCTCTACAGGCAGAGAAGCCACCTCCAAACGGACCCCACCACCAGGGATATATTTCCCTCCGCACCCCTATCAGCGTTCCAGAGAGACCACTCCCTCTGCGACCCCCTCATCAGGTCCACACCCCCCACCATCCCAACCTCCATTCCCGGCACCTTCCCCTGCAACCGCAAGAAGTGCAAAATTTGCGCCCACACCTCCCCCCTCACCTCCCTCCAAGGCCCCAATGGATCCTTCCATATCCGTCACAAATTCACCTGCACCTCCACACACAATATTTACTGTATCTGCTACACCCGATGTGGTCTCCTCTTCATTGGGAAGACAGGCCGCCTACTTATGGAACATTTCAGAGAACACCTCTGGGACACCCGCATCAACCAACCCAACGGCCCCATGGCTGAACATTTTAACTCCCCCTCCCACTTCGCCAAGGACATGCAGGTCATCTTCCGCCTAGGAACCCTCCAACCACACGGGATGAATGTAGATTTCTCCAGCTTCCTCATTTCCCCTCCCCCCACCTTATCTCAGTCCGAACCCCCGGATTGAGCACTACCTTCTTGACCTGCAATCTTCTTCCTGACCCCACCCCCTCTCCGACCTATCACCCTCACCCTCACCTCCTTCCACCTATCCTATTCCCAGCGCCCCTTCCCCAAATTCCTCCCCCCCCCGACCTTTTATCTCAGCCCGCTTGGCACACCAGCCTCATTCCTGAAGAAGGGCTTATGCCCGAAACATCGATTCTCGGTTGCTGCCTGGCCTGCTGCACTTTTCCAGCAACACACTTTTCAACTCAACATTGAATTATCCAATTTCAAATAATCCTCCCACCCATCCCCCGGCACCCTTTCCATCCCCGCCTCTCTCTTCCATTCCACCTACTGACCCTTCCTTCTAGCCATAAACTGGATTCATTCCTGGCATCAACTCACCAGGTTGTACCCATCACTTGTGTTCACCTATCACTACCTCATCATTCCATCCCTCTCCCCACCCAAACCTGTTCCCCCCCACCTTTATTTGCAGCTCCCCCCAACCCTATCTCCATTTCTGAGGAAGGGTTATACCCGAAACATCTCCACCTCCTGATGCGGCCTGGCTTGCTATGTTCTTCCAGCCTCCTGCTTGTCTAATTTGGATTCCAGCATCTGCAATTTTTTTCTCTTGAGCTGAAAATCAAGACCAGGGAAGCCAAGCCAAGGGCCTCATCGAAACAAAAGATATCCAAGAGGGAGAAGCCAACTGTTGAAATCCGAACACGTTCTTTTCTGAACCAAGAACACTGATGGCAAGTCCCTTAACGACCAACCCGATCATCTGAACCAGACACCGACAAATCCAATCAATCACCAAGTCTACCAAAGCTGCAAGTCCTCAGTGACAACCTGAGGTGAAAACATGCTCACCAAACGCACCATAGTGAAGAAAATTGGTTACTAACCAGGTGTCCAAAATGCACCTTACCACATTAGCTGACTCATCCAAAACCAAAAAACCTTTGCAATCCAAAGTCTTCATTCAGGCTCTAGGTACGGTATGCCAGAACAGTCAGGCATACTTCAAAACCACGTTCTGAGTGGTGAGCATAAAACTCCTGAGATCCCAAAGTTCCAGCTTAGCTAGCAGGGAGTGGAAAGTGGGTGGTGACAGTGCATTGGGACTCTATTGTTAGGAATTCTGATTAAGAATCTAAAATTAAACATTGTCATTTTCTGTGTGTCAGTAAGGTAGTGTCTAATAGTGGAAATTTAAGTAAGAGTGTATTTTTCTGTATTAGTGTGTTTCTGTATATTCATTGTATTCTTGTATTATAATTACCTGTTGTCACTTAAACACCTGTCTGTTGTATATTCATTCATAGGAGAAAGTGAGGTCTGCAGATGCTGGAGATCAGAGCTGAAAATGTATTGCTGGAAAAGCGCAGCAGGTCAGGCAGCATCCAGGGAACAGGAGAATTGACGTTTTGGGCATAAGCCCTTCTTCAGGAAGGGTTATGCTCCTTGGATGGGTTATGCTCCTTGGATGCTGCCTGACCTGCTGCGCTTTTCCAGCAACACATTTTCAGCTATATTCATTCATATCCCCATAAATAAGTCCAATGTCTAGAATGAGAATTCTGGGGGTGATTCAAACCACTTAAAGATCATGAAAATAACTGATCACAAGCCAGAACCCTATAAAGGTTACTGAACCCTACAAGATAACATCTTATACAGTTGAAAGGCTGGATGATTCATTAGCTTGGTTATAAGATTGGCTAACTGATAGGATACAGAGAAGAGAATCAAAATAAATTGGTCTTTCTTAGCTTGTCAAACTATAACTTATGGGCTGGTGTTGTGGTGGTCGTATCACTTGACTAGTAATGATAGGCCCAGACTAATGTTCTGGGTCACAAATTCAAATCTCACCACAAAAACTGGTGGAATTTAAATTAAGGAGAAAGTGAGGACTGCAGATGCTGGAGATCAGAGCTGAAAATGTGTTGCTAGAAAAGCGCAGCAGGTCAGGCAGCATCCAAGGAGCAGGAGAATCGACGTTTCAGGCATGAGCCCTTCTTCAGGAATGAGGAAAGTGTGCCAAGCAGGCTAAGATAAAAGATAGGGAGGAGGGACTTGGGGGAGGGGCGTTGGAAATGCGATAGGTGGAAGGAGGTTAAGGTGAGGGTGATAAGGTAAGGGTGATAGGCTGGAGTGGGGGTGGGGGCGGAGAGGTCAGGAAGAAGATTGCAGGTTAGGAAGGTGGTGCTGAGTTCGAGGGTTGGGACTGAGACAAGGTGGGGGGAGGGGAAATGAGGAAACTGGAGAAATCTAAGTTCATCCCTTGTGGTTGGAGGGTTCCTAGGCGGAAGATGAGGCGCTCTTCCTCCAGCCGTCATGTTTCTATGGTCTGGCGATGGAGGAGTCCAAGGACCTGCATGTCCTTGGTGGAGTGGGAGGGGGAGTTGAAGTGTTGAGCCACGGGGTGGTTGGGTTGGTTGGTCCGGGTGTCCCAGAGGTGTTCTCTGAAACGTTCCGCAAGTAGGCGGCCTGTCTCTCCAATATAGAGGAGGCCACATAAATTAAATCAATGATTCTCAAATATAAAGCTAGTTTCAGTAAAAACAAGGATTAAATTGCCATTGACTTTGGTGAAAACCCATCTGGCTCATTAATTTCATTTAGGTCAGGAAATATGCCATCCTTACAAAATTTGGCCAATCTGATCAGATGAACAGCAATGTAATTGGCTCTAAACTGTCCACTGGACATAGCAAGCCACTCAATTCAAGGGCAAGTAGGGGTATACCGAGATGAAGTCATTCAACAGATGGAAATATAAGATGGGAAAATATATTAATGGGAAGAATAAAAATGAAGAGCTCTATTTAAATGAACACAGACTGGATGAGCCTGCAGTAGTAGCCTGATGTCTTCATTCATCAACTCACAAAACGTTAACCTGAAGGTACAGCAAGAAACAATTGAAGAGAGCACTTAGTAAAGCAGTTAGTGTGGCATGGTGGCTCATAGCATCAGAGACCCAGATTGGATTCCAGCCTCATGCGACTGTCTGTGTGGACTTTATACATTTTGACTTAGACCTGTAACATGGTTTCTCTATCACTGCACAGTCAAAATTCTGGAATTCTCTATCTAAGTCCATCATGGAAACATCAGTACTTCTATCAAAGTTTTGTTGTTTGCATTATGCAATTCCACCTTCTTTGAATATATTTTTGTTGAATGAATGAGCCTTGATTCAGATGCAGACTGGAGCTGTAGTAATCTTGGAGCACCAAACATGTTCTCACATACAGCCAAAACCATGGTTTGTGCACATTGAACCTTCCACAAATCAGTCCTGGGAATATCAGGAGATGATACAGACAGAAGAAAGATAGCCTTTGACTGTATAAGGTATAAGAAAGGGATGACCAACAGTAATCTAACCACTGTGGGCGGCACAGTGGCACAGTGGTTAGCACTGCTGCCTCGCAGCGCCAGAGACCCGGGTTCAATTCCCGACTCAGGTGACTGACTGTGTGGAGTTTGCACGTTCTCCCCGTGTCTGCGTGGGTTTCCTCCGGGGGCTCCGGTTTCCTCCCACAGTCCAAAGATGTGCAAGTCAGGTGAATTGGCCATGCTAAATTGCCCGTAGTGTTAGGTAAAGGGGTAAATGCAGGGGTATGGGTGGGTTACGCTTCGGCAGGTCAGTGTGGACTTGTTGGGCCGAAGGGCCTGTTTCCACACTGTAAGTAATCTAATCTAATCACTGCAGAGGAAGGGAAGTTAATGTTGGCCTGTGAAGCAAAATTATGGTCACACTATGAAGCAAAGATAGGTCATAACTGCTTCTTTTTCCCAATGTTTATGTAATTTCTTCATTCTTGGTCGTCTTCAAATCCAGTCCCCATTTACTTCCATGGATTCTTCCATGTTCCTCCTCCAAGAATAATTTCATTCCCATGCCCATTGGTATTGCCTTCCTTCCCCAATTCTTAACTCCATTCTATCCATCATGGATTACATCCATGAAAACCAATTCTAGCTCACATCCATGAGATCATCTTCAGTGTATCCTCACCTTCACCTTCTTCCTGGAATCTCATCTCCACCTTCCTTTCCGCAGGGTTACTGACTGCTTTACAGATACCATTGGATTCAACTCTGCCCCAAAATAACTTCCACTACCCGCTTCATAAATTTCCTAACAAATCCTCACCGAGTTCACCTCCATCTTCCAACTCTAAAACATTCCCATCTGTTCCGTCTAGAATTGTACACTCTACCAGTCCGCTGGGATTATATGCACCCTACAGGATCATCACCTTGAATACTGGGGATACTCTCCTCCCAGGGCCTGGGTGACAGGTTATATATATATCAGTGCCAGTAGCCAGGTCTCCAGGGTTCTGTGGGGACTGCTATCCTTGGGATTGGGCAAAACTGATTTTTTTTCCAAAACAATGCAACAGCATATAAAACAGTATGCTGCTCCTAGAATTCGAGGAAATCACCTCCAACACATAAAACACCTCAAAAAAGGAGCAGCAGTGACAGCCAGAAATTTTTCTCATCCTCCATCTTGGATTACCCAGAATCCCAATCTTGATTGGGATCTTGATCAGATGGGCCAATGGGCTGAGAAGTGGCAGATGGAGTTTAATTCAGATAAATGTGAGGTGCAGCATTTTGGGAAAGCAAATCCTAGCAGGACTTACACACTTAATGGTAAGGTCCTTGGGAGTGTTGCTGAACAAAGAGACTTTGGAGCGTAGGTTCATAGCTCCTTGAAAGTGGAATCGCAAGTAGATAGCATAGTGAAGAAGGCATTTGGTATGCTTTCCTTTATTGGTCAGAGTATTGAGTACAGGAGTTGGGAGGTCATGTTGCAGCTGCACAGGACATTGGTTAGGCCACTGTTGGAATATTGCGTGCAATTCTGGTCTCCTTCCTATCGGAAAGATGTTGTGAAACTTGAAAGGGTTCAGAAAAGATTTACAAGGATGTTGCCAGGGTTGGAGGATTTGAGCTACAGGGAGAGGCTGAACAGGCTGGGACTGTTTTCCCTGGAGTGTCAGAGGCTGAGAGGTGACCTTATAGAGGTTTACAAAATCATGAGGGGCATGGATAGGGTAAATAGGCAAAGTCTTTTCCCTGGGGTGGGGGAGTCCAGAACTAGAGGGCATAGGTTTAGGGTGAGAGGGGAAAGATATAAAAGAGACCTAAGGGATAACGTTTTAATGCAGAGGCTGGTGTGTGTATGGAATGAACTGCCAGAGGAAGTGGTAGAGGCTGGTACAATTACAACATGTAAAAGGCATTTGGATGGGTATATGAATAGGAAGGGTTTGGAGGGATATGGGTGGGAGCTGGCAGGTGGGACTAGATTGGGTTGGGATATCTGGTCGGCATGGACGAGTTGGACTGAAGGGTCTGTTTCCGTGCTGTACCTCTCTATGACTGCTCTGCTTGGGTTAGGGTCTAGGGTCTGGACCAAGTGAAGCACCAAGGTTTGTGATTTTTAGTCAAGATAATATCTCAACACTCTTTCTTAGAATAAATTCTGTCATCAATCAAAGGGTTATCTTCCTTTAGATAATGTCCATACCCTCCTACCTATGACTACCACATCTACCCCTAGAATCACAAACTCAGGAAGACCTCTGTGCTATGTTCCCCTGGATTTGCCTCCTAGTTTTAATGTTCTGATGAGCAAAAGTAAGATAACAAAAGGGTGACCTTCCCTTTTTACACAGGTACATTGTTAACCTCTCCACTTGTTACCCTCATCTGCATGTGCTATGTATAGTGACAAGTTACCATTCACAGTCCATTCGTGTGATGTGAGCATTACTGCCAAGGCCAGAATTTCTTACTGATTCCTAGTTGCCTTTGAGAAGGTGATGGTGAACTGCCACTTTTTGCTGTTAGGAGACAGTTCTAGGTTTTTGAACCAGTAACAGTGAATATTGGGGGCGGCACAGTGGTTAGCACTGCTGCCTCATAGCACCAGGGTTCCAGGTTCGATTCCATCCTCGGGTGACTACCTGTGTGGAGTTTGCACGTTCTCCCCGTGTCTGTGTGGGTTTCCTCCGGGTGCTCCGGTTTCCTCCCACAGTCCAAAGATGTGCAGGTTTAGGTGAATTGGCCATGCTAAATTACCCGTAGTGTTAGGTGCCTTCGTCAAAGGGAAATGAGTCTGGGTGGGTTACTCTTCAGAGGGTTGGTGTGGACTTGTTGGGCCACACTGTATGGAATCCAATAGTTTCATGTCAAGATGGTGTGTGGACTCAAGTGTTCAGTTTTCCAGCCTTGTTCTTCAGCTGGTGAAGGCTGCAGCCAAATAAAATACTGTCAGTGGGGACACAGTGAGTGGCTGCAATCTGTACATTTTGTATATCATACTCACTGCGGCCACAGTGCGTGGAGAGACTGAAGTTTTAAGGTGGTGTACCAAACAAGCAGGCTGCTTTGTCTGATGGTGTTGAGCTTCCTGTTGGTTGTTGGAACTGTATACTCCAATTACCATTTTAAAAAAAAGTCAAGCAGATTAGAGAATGAAAGGCATGGGTGATACATTTGTTTGAGTCAATGAATTTCGATCATGGGATTGTTGCCAATACACAGGAAAGAAAAGAGTTTTGTTTTGGATGGGCTCCGGTTAAACATGGCTGGGATTGTTTCCTGGTGAATTGTATAACTAGGACTGTTCAAAGGGCTTGGAACTTAACTGAGAAAAGAGAAGAGAGGGTTCAGGTGAAGGGAAATGTATAAATCTAAAGATAAAAAGTAAGACAGCAGAACAGTATAATGATTTGGGTAGACACGTGGAGTTCAACAGCAATAATCATAAGAAGGAGGTACAGGGCCCTCTTGTGCCACAGTGGTAATAGAACATAGAACAATACAGCACAGAACAGGCCCTTCGGCCCACGATGTTGTGCCGAACATTTGTCCTAGCTTAAGCACCCATCCATGTACCTATCCAATTGCCGCTTAAAGGTCACCAATGATTCTGACTCTGCCACTCCCACAGGGAGCGCATTCCATGCCCCCACCACTCTCTGGGTAAAGAACCTACCCCTGACATCCCCCTATACCTTCCACCCTTCACCTTAAATTTATGTCCCCTTGTAACACTCTGTTGTACCCGGGGAAAAAGTCTCTGACTGTCTACTCTATCTATTCCTCTGATCATCTTATAAACCTCTATCAAGTCACCCCTCATCCTTCGCCGTTCCAACGAGAAAAGGCCTAGCACTCTCAACCTATCCTCGTACGACCTATTCTCCATTCCAGGCAACATCGTGGTAAATCTCCTCTGCACCCTCTCGAAAGCTTTCACATCTTTCCTAAAATAAGATGACCACAACTGCACACAGTACTCCAAATGTGGCCTAACCAAAGTCCTGTACAGTTGCAACATCACTTCACGACTCTTGAATTCAATCCCTCTGCTAATGAACGCTAATACACCATAGGCCTTCTTACAAGCTCTATCCACTTGAGTGGCAACTTTCAAAGAGCTATGAACATAGACCCCAAGATCCCTCTGCTCCTCCACCTTAGTAAGAACCCTACCGTTAACCCTGTATTCCGCATTCTTATTTGTCCTTCCAAAATGGACAACCTCACACTTGACAGGGTTGAACTCCATCTGCCACTCCTCAGCGCAGTTATGCATCATATCTAAGTCCCTTTGCAGCCGACAACAGCCCTCCTCACTATCCACAACTCCACCAATCTTCGTATCATCTGCAAAGTTACTGACCCACCCTTTGACTCCCTCTTCCAAATCATTAATAAACATTACAAACAGCAGAGGACCCAGAACTGATCCCTGCGGAACTCCACTTGTAACTAGGCTCCAGGCTGAATATTTACCATCTACCACCACTCTCTGACTTTGACCGGTTAACAAGCCCATCACTTGTCCCAGTTCGTTACCAAGTACCAAATCCAATATAGCCTCCCCTCTGGTCGGACAATCTACATACTGAGTTAGAAAAGCTTCCTGGACACACTGCGCAAACACCGCCCCATCCAATCTACTTGATCTAAAGAGCTTCCAATCAATATTTGGGAAGTTCAAATCGCCCATGACTACTACCCTGTGGCTCCTGCACCTTTCCAAAATCTGTTTCCCAATCTGTTTCTCCACATCTCTGCCGCTATTGGGGGGCCTATAGTAAACACCCAACAAGGTGACAGCTCCTTTCCTATTTCTGACTTCAGCCCATACTACCTCCAAAGGCAGATCCCCCTTGAACTGCCTTTCTGCAGCCATTATACCATTTCTAATTAGCAACGCCAACCCCTTCCTTTTTTACCACCCTCCCTAATCTTACTGAAAGATCTGTAACCAGGAACCTCCAACAAACATTCCTGTCCCTCTTCTATCCACGTTTCCGTGATGGCCGCAACATTGTAGTCCCAAGTACCGATCCACGCCTTAAGTTCACCCACCTTATTTCTGATACTCCTTGCGTTGAAGTATACACACTTGAACCCATCTCTGTGTCTGCAAGTATTCCCTGTCAGTGCTATCTTCTCCACAGCCTCCCTACATTCTTGGACATCCTGACAAACAGCTAGCCTACTTGCTGGACTACAAGTCCGGATCCCATCCCCCTGCCAAATTAGTTTAAACCCCCCCTGAAGAGTGCTAGCAAACCTACCCCCCAGGATATTGGTGCCCTTCTGGGTCAGGTGCAACCCGTCCTGCTTGTACAGGTCCCACCTTCCCCAGAATGCAGTCCAATTGTCCAAATACCTGAAGCCCTCCC
This sequence comes from Chiloscyllium plagiosum, assembly GCF_037043375.1. Lineage (NCBI taxonomy): Eukaryota > Metazoa > Chordata > Chondrichthyes > Orectolobiformes > Hemiscylliidae > Chiloscyllium > Chiloscyllium plagiosum. The sequence goes on from NW_028270153.1 coordinate 67,046,909, forward strand.
TCCTACACCATCCTTGCAGCCACGTGTTCAACTGCACTCTCTCTCTTTTCCTTGCCTCATTGTCACTGGGGTAATGCCCCTAACCCCAGACTGGGGGCGGGGGGGAGGGGGGGGGTTAGGTTCAAGTTTCACACACTCCAAAGGTTTGTTATAACATCTCTGAACAGGTTATTAAAAGAAACTAAAAGGGAGGCATACAGGGTTTTGGGGTCCAGTATGTGAATCACAGAAAATGACTATGCAGATACAGTAAGGGATTAGGAAGGCAAGTGGAATGTTGTCGTTCATTGCAAGAAAATGGAACATAAAGTAGGAAATTGGTGAGACCGTATTGCTGTACCATTTTGGCTACCTTTCTTCATAAAATATGTAAATATGGTAGAAGAAATTCAGAGAAGGTTTACTCGACTCATTCCTGGGATGAAGTTTTTAAAATTCCTTTGTGGGCTGTGGGTGACGTTGGCTAGTCAGTATTTATTGTCTGCCTCTTGATGTCCTTATCTTAGGAAGAAAGACTAAACATATTTAAGCTTTACCCATTAGATTATAGCTGAAAATGTGTTGCTGGAAAAGCGCAGCAGGTCAGGCAGCATCCAGGGAACAGGAGAATCGACATTTCGGGCATAAGCCCTTCTTCAGGAATGGCTTATTAGATTATAGACTGACGAGAGGTAATCTTACTGAAACATATAAAATTTTGAGGGGATGAGGAGACTGGATACCATGAGAATGTGTCCTCTTGTAGTGAAGACTAGAACTTGGAAGTGTAGTTTAAGAATAGAGGTCACCCTTTAAGACAGAGAGGAGGAGACTTTTTTCTCTGAGAGTTGTAAAAAGTGTGCAATTCCCTTTCCCAGAAGGTAGTGGAGGCTGTGTCTTTAATATATTCAAGGTCGGGTTAGATAGTTTATGATTGACAAGGGAGTCAAGGGCCACAGCAAAGTGCAAATGAGACCAAAACTAGATCAATCATGATCTTATTGAATGGTAGAATAGACTCAAAGGGCCAAATGGCCTAATCCTGTTTCTGTAGTCCTCATGCATCAGTGAGCGAGGTTCAGACAAGGAATAGTAGTAAAAATTAAAGGTTCTTTATCTGAATACAGAAAGCATCTGAATAAGATTAATGAACTTGTGGCATAAAAATATTTAACGATTACACAGACATGGTTGCCGTAATTGGAACATCAGCTAGGTGGGTCTCATTGGGTATGGGTTCCCTGATTGGGGCTGTTAATCTGGTCCAATCAGGGAGTCCTAGCTGACAGATATAAACAGGAGTGTCAGGGGTTTTGCTCACTTTAGGAGCCAACTCTGTGCAAATTAGGTCAGTGTCATGTATTATGCATGTGTAAATAAAGGGTGACTTGCTGACGCGATACTGGCCTTCTTGGAGTTATTTCAGTGGCGATGAGAGAAAAACATGCCCTGAAGAGATTCACTCGCAACAGACGTCTTTGAATTGGGGTGACCATTTCGGGCATCATACTGCTATTTGGGAAGGATGACTTGTTTGATCCTGCCATTGGAGACTGGGCCCAATATATGGAAATAATGTGTTATTTCTTCTGGCCAAATGACATTGGGTCAGACAAAGCCATGAATAATACCTCTGATAGCGCGTGGACCCACAGCATTTTTGATTAGTAGAAGCCTAACTTTCCCAAAAGCACCAGATAATAAAACTTCTCAAAAGTAGGCAGACTTAACTAAGGAACATTATGACCCCAATCCTCCGCTAATTCTGAGACATTATCAGTTTTACTAAAAATTCAAGAGCCAGGGAAATCAGCATCAGGATTTTTGATGAGGTTAAGATGACTGGCAGATGAGTATGAATTTGGTTTAATCTAAATAAGATGCTAAGAGACCATTTGGTATGTGACCTTGCAAGGTGAAGCCCAACTGGATTTCAAACAGGCACTAGAAAATGTGTCCAGTGAAGCTTATGATTTACAGGGTGTGCTGATGGAAGAGGACACCTTCGCCAGGCCAACTGAGCTTGATGAAACGCCACCCGAATGAAGGCCTCACACAGGACAAATCCTGAACAGAGGGACTCTAAGTCAGCCTACAGCAAAATCCCAAAACAAAGCCAAATCTTGGCCAAATGGTTAACATTTTGTTGAGGATCTAGGCCAGCAGGCCATTGTGGTTGCTACTGATATGCAGATTTGAGACAGCAAAAGAGTCCCACTAAGCCCGAATTGAGTAAAAGAACTCATAGGTCGGTATTCAGGAGAGTGCACACATTGTAAAGTCCACCTTCAGCTGGTTTGGAACAGCTACATTGCTTAGGAACATCCAAATCAGAACCAATCAATGTAAATGTCTGGTTAAGTGATCATCCAGTTTGAATAGAGGTTGATACAGGCGCAGCTCTATCAGTGACTGCAGAATTCACCAAAATTCACTCTGGACTTCAACCCTTAAGTTTGCTACATTTTCTAGTGTATGTTTGAAGTCCAGTTGGGCTTCACCTTGCAAGATCACACACCAAATGCCCAAGCTGAGAACCTATACCAGGGAGCTCCTCCTGATTAAGGGGACAACTTCAGTTCTGGTCTCTTATGAGAAACAGCTGGTTCAATTACCACTGAATGTAGTAGAAGCCTCATGCCTAACCTGATGGAGCAAAATTGGTTGAGAAAGATTCAACTTGATTGGGCTCAACAACTTTCAATTAGAAAATGGCTGCCTGAGTGAAGTTCTAACTGAATACCTGGAAGATTTTCAGGGAGGTCCAGGGATTATCAAAGGGTCCATATTACATATTGAATTCTTTGAGAAGGTGACTAAGGAGGTGGACAAGGGGAAATCGGTAGATGTGGTGTATATGGATTTTAGTAAGGCGTTTGATAAGGTTCCCCATGGTAGACTACTGCAAAAAATACGGAGGTATGGCATTGAGGGTGAGTTGGAGGTTTGGATTAGGAGTTGGCTGGCTGGAAGAAGACAGAGGGTAGTAGTTGATGGCAAAGGTTCATCTTGGAGTGCCGTCACTAGCGGTGTTCCGCAAGGATCTGTTTTGGGACCATTGCTGTTTGTCATTTTTATAAATGACCTGGAGGAGGGGTTAGAAGGTTGGGTGAGCAAGTTTGCGGATGATACGAAAGTCAGAGGAGTTGTAGACAGTGAGGAAGGATATGGCAGGTTACAGCGGGATATAGATAAGCTGCAGAACTGGGCAGAAAGGTGGCAAATGGAGTTCAATGTAGCTAAGTGTGAGGTGATTCACTTTGGTAAGAGTAATAAAAAGATGGAGTACTGGGCTAATGGTCGGATACTTGGTAGTGTGGATGAGCAGAGGGATCTTGGTGTCCATGTACACAGATCTTTGAAAGTTGCCACCCAGGTAAATAGTGCGGTGAAGAAGGCATATGGCGTACTGGCTTTTATTGGTAGAGGAATTGAGTTCCGGAGTACTGAGGTCATGTTGCAGTTGTATAAGACTCTGGTGCGGCCGCATCTGGAGTATTGTGTGCAGTTTTGGTCGCCATATTATAGGAAGGATGTGGAGGCACTGGAACGGGTACAGAGGAAGTTTACCAGGATGTTGCCTGGTATGGTAGAAAGATCGTATGAGGAAAGGCTGAGGCACTTGGGGTTGTTTTCATTGGAGAAAAGAAGGTTTAGGGGTGACTTGATAGAGGTGTACAAGATGATTAGGGGTTTAGATAGGGTCGACAGTGAGAATCTTTTTCCACATATGGAGTCAGCTATTACAAGGGGGCATAGCTTTAAATTAAGGGGGGGGGGTAGGTATAGGACAGATGTTAGGGGTAGGTTCTTTACTCAGCGAGTCGTGAGTTCATGGAATGCCCTGCCAGTAGCAGTGGTGGATTCTCCCTCATTATGGGCATTTAAGCGGGCATTGGATAGGCATATGGAGGATAGTGGGCTAGTGTAGGTTAGGTGGGCTTGGATCGGCGCAACATCGAGGGCCGAAGGGCCTGTACTGCGCTGTATTCTTCTATGTTCTATATTGACCAAGAAGCAATTCCACGATTCTGCAAGGCCCGCTGAGTGCCATTTGCCTAATGTGCAAAAGACGGAGAAATCAGGAGGTTGGAAGGCAAAGGAATCATCAAACCCATCCAGGTAGCCTAACAGTCAGCACCAGTTGTACCAATTGTGAAGCCCGGCAGGTTGGTTTACCTTCATGGGGATTTCAAATAAATGGTGAACTGCTTTTTGCAGCTGGATAAGTACCCAATCCTTTGCACAGGGGACTTAAAAACAAAACCAGACGGGGTTTTTCCTTCATGAAGCTGGACATGAGCTATGCATACCTGCAATTGTGATTAAATGAGGATTCCCAGAGGTATGCTACAATTAATACTTGTAAAGGTTTGTATTAGTACACAAGACTGCCTTTTGGGTATTGTTAGCCTGTGCCATTTTCCAGGGAACAATGGACAACATTTTACAAGGTCTACCCCATGTTGCCAATCATCTAGATGACGTACTAATAACTGGGAAGACCAATAAGAAGTACTTAGAGAACTTAGATATTATGCTTAAATGTTTCTCCAATGGGAAGGATACACCTTCGGAGGGAGAGTTGTGAGTTAAAGGCATCTTAAGTCATCTACTTGGGCTCCAGAGTTGACAAGGCCAGGTTACACCCGTTGGAAGTCGAGGGTAATCAAAGATGCCCCGATTCCACGTTAGTACTGGAGCATAGGTCTTTCCTTGGGTTGGTGAATTATTACAGTTAATTCACACCTAACCTGGCCTCCAGCCTGGCAACCTTCCATTTCCTAATGAAAAAGGGAAGTGAAGAAGCAGCTATCCTTGTTGAACGTATTGGCATACTGTGATCCCAAGTGAGATGTGGTGCTGACATAGATTGCCTCTCCATATGGTATTGGGGTAGTTTGGCTCATTGGTGGCCCAGTGGGGACGAATGCCTGATAGCGACTGCTTTCCTGATTTTGGCTGATGCTGAGTGAAGATATGCCCAGATAGAGAAGGAAACTTTGGCAGTCATCTTCATTGTGAGAAAGTCCCACCAATACTTTTACGCATGTATAGATAGTAACAGACCACAAACCCCTGCTAGGGTTACTTAAAGAGGACAGCAGTATGCCACCTATAGAATCATAGAGATGTACGGCAAGGAAACAGACCCTTTGGTTCAACTCATCCATGCTGACCAAATATCCTAACCTAATCTAGTCCCAATTATGAGCACTTGGCCCATATCTCTCAAAACCCTTCTATACCCATCCAAATGCCTTTTAAATACTGTAATTGTACCAGCCTCTAACACTTCATCTGGCAGCTCATTCCATACACGCAAGACACTCTGTGTGAAAAAGTTGCCCCTTAGGTCCCTTTTATATCTTTCCCCTCTCACTCTAAGCCTATGCCCTCTAGTTCTGGACACCCCCTCCCCAAGGAAGAGACTTTGTCTAGTTCTCCTATCCATGCCCCTCATGATTTTATAAACCTCCACATGGTCACCCCTCAGCCTCCGACACTCCAGGGAAAACAGCCCCAGCCTATTCAGCCTCTTCCTATAGCTCCAACCCTCCAACCCTGGCAACATCCTTGCAAATCTTTTCTGAAACCTTTCAAGTTTCACAACATCCTTCCTACAGGAGGGAGACCAGAATTGCACACAATATTCCAAAAGTGGTCTAACCAGTGTCCTGTACAGCTTTAACATGACCTCCCAACTCCTGTACTCAATACTCTGACCAATAAAGGAAAGCATACCAAACGCCTTCTTCACTATCCTATTTACCTGTGACTCTACTTTCAAGGAAATATGAACCTGCACTCCAAGGTCTCTTTGTTCAGCAACACTCCCCAGGAAGTTACCATTAAGTCTATAAGTTCTGCTCTGATTTGCTTTTCCAAAATGCAGCATCTCGCATTTATCTAAATTAAACTCCATCTGCCACTCCTCAGCGCATTGGTCCATTTGTTCAAGGTCCTGTTATATTCTGAGGTAACCTTCCTCGCTGTCCACTGCACCTCCAATTTTGGTGTCATCTGCAAACTTACTAACCATACCTCCTATGTCCACATCCGAATCATTTATGCAAATGACAAAAGATAGTGGACCCAGCACCGATCTTTGTGGCACTCCACTGGTCACATGTCTCCAGTCTGAAAAGCAACTGTCCATCAATACCCTCTGTCTTCTACCTTCGGGCCAGTTTTGTATCCAAATGGCTAGTTCTCCCTGTACTCCATGAGATTTAACTTTATAAATCATGTATGCCACACTGCCCTCATCAATCCTCTTTGTTACTTCTTCCAAAAACTCAGTCAAGTTCGTGAGACATGATTTCCCACGCATATAGCCATGTTACCTATCCCTAATCAGTCCCTGTCTTTCCAAATACATGTAAATCCTGTCCCTCAGGATTCCTTCCAACCACTTGCCCACCACTGATGTCAGGCTCACCAGTCTATAGTTCCCTGGCTTTTCCTTGCCACCTTTCTTAAATAGTGGCACCATGTTAACCAACCTCCAGTCTTCCGGCACCTCATCTGTGTCAGCGCAGTACCGGCCCTTCAGCCCTTGATGTTGCGCAGACCTGTGAAACCAATCTGAAACCTGTCTATCCTATAGATTCCACTTTCATCCATATGTTTATCCTTTAACCATTTAAATGCCCTTAAAGTTGGCGAGTTTACTACTGTTCCATGCCCCTACTACTCTCTTGAAATGCCTGTTATGAAGTCTTGAGTTTCCAGATTCCTACACAACCTGCTATTGGAATTTCTGGTGCCATTTGCAATATCTCCTGATGGGTGAATAACTGTTAATTTCTAATCTGCAATCTGAGGACATCTCCACCTGCTCATCAGACTTCCATTTCTAATATAATAAACTTCCAGAATATCTCCAGTCTCAGATTTCTTATAAGTGTATACTGATTATTATGCTCCACTGTTTCACAAGCTATCTGTGAAGTGTATCATACCCCAATCAGACTACCAAAATGACCATTTTGCTTGAATGACCATGTTGAACGAAGTTGTGTCGTATACTCGTGAAGTGGATGGCAGGAAGCTAGAATTTGTTTGTAAAAATGTTAGGGCGGAAAGAGTTGTCCCTTTAGGAGGTAAAATACCTTTCAAAGCTTAGAGATTAAAAAAAAGTCTGCAAGCAGCTGTAGATGCACAGACAGTTTTAAAATTGAAATATATGTATCAATTGGCTGTTTGGTGGCAACCTAGGCTTGTTTTGATGTTAAGACAACCAGTTTGAATATTAGACAATTAATTTAAACCAGGCCCTATATACCAAAACCCAATTAAATTTAAATCTGATGGTTTTAACTACCTCAAACTAATCTGATTGGAACGAAATTAATAGGTCATCACGGGTACAAAAAGGGGGCAATTGGACAGAGAGGGGAGAGCCAACAGCCATCTGGGAAAAGTATCTCACTCTCACTGAAATTTCCACGCTCTCTAAAAAAAGCACCATCTATTCATAAACGTACATGGCACTCTTAGATAATATTGCTGACACCAGAGTTCAGTGGAGAGAGGCATTCAGAACAGAAGAAATTACAGAGGAAACATCCCTGACAACAGGATCAGCAGAAGAAAGGCTCGAGAGGGAAAGAAAAAGGTAGAGCATTCCGGAAGACACATTCTGCATGAACTTTGAGAGACTAAGTTTTGCTTTATTGTTTTCTTATTACTTGGATTTATATAGGTGGGACTTGTGTTTATTGAAGCAGCATACCAGTAGAATTTAGTTCAGTTAGGAAATAGTTCGGAATTAGGGAGGAATTGTTAGGTTTTAGTAATTTGTTAGTCATTCTAGGGTTAGTCATTCTGTTAACTTGTTCACTGTTAGGGTTAAATAAGTTGTTACTTGTTGCTTATAAAGTGAGTATCAGAGATTCCCTTCATTTAACCATTCTTTTAACAGAGGGGCAAGGAGAGCTTCTCTGGGTGTTGTGGGTTTAATTATTAGAAGGGAACCTCTACTCCTGCCATAACAGATTGGGGCTGTTGTTTTTGTTTAATTATCACAGAGGTTTGACCTTTCCCCCCTCATAACAATGCTACTCAGGAAAAAAAAACTATTAATATTAGGTTTCTTCAGTAACAGAAAACTATTACATTATTAATTGTTATTCACTTTAATAAGTGAAATGAAAGTGAAAGACAGAAATTGCTGATGAAACTCAGCAAGTCTGGAAGCATCAAGGGGAGACGATGGCCGAATGGAATTGCTGCTCGACAGTTAATCCAGAGAGGAAGTGAGGACTGCAGATGCTGGAGATCAGAGCTTAAAAATGTGTTGCTGGAAAAGCGCAGCAGGTCAGGCAGCATCCAAGGAGCAGGAGAATCGACGTTTCGGGCATAAGCCCTTCTTCAGGAATGAGGAGGGTGTGCCAAGCAGGCTAAGATAAAAGGTAGGGAGGAGGGACTTGGGGGAGGGGTGTTGGGAATGCGATAGGTGGAAAGAGGTTAAGGTGAGGGTGATAGGCCGGAGAGGGGGTGGGGACGGAGAGGTCGGGAAGAAGATTGCAGGTCAAGAAAGCGGTGCTAAGTCTGAGGGCTGAGTCCCACCCCCTCTCCTGCTTGGCACACCCTCCTCATTCCTGAAGAAGGGCTTATGCCCGAAACGTCGATTCTCCTGCTCCTTTGATGCTTCCTGACCTGCTGTGCTTTTCCAGCAACACATTTTTAAGTTAATCCAGAGACCCAAGTAATGTTCTAAAGTTCAAATCCCACCTTGGCAGATGGTGGAATTCGAATTCATTTGAAACTTAGAGTCATAGAGATGTACAGCACGGAAACAGACCCTTCGGTCCAATCCATCCATGCCAACTAGATATCCCAACCCAATCTAGTCCCACCTGCCAGCACCCGGCCCATATCCCTCCAAACCCTTCCTATTCATATACCCTTCCAAATGCCTCTTAAATGTTGCAGTTGTATCAGCCTCTACCACATCCTATGGCAGCTCATTCCATACACGTACCACCCTCTGTGTGAAAAAGTTGCCCCTTAGGTCTCTTTTATATCTTTCACCTCTCTCCCTAAACCTATGCCCTCTAGTTCTGGACTCCCCAACCCCAGGGAAAAGACTTTGCCCTCATAATTTTGTAAACCTCTATAAGGTCACCCCTCAGCTTCCAACGCTCCAGGGAAAACAGCCCCAGCCTGTTCAGCCTCTTCCTATAGCCCAGATCCTCCAACCCTGGCAACATCCTTGTAAATCTTTTGGAACCCTTTCAAGTTTCACAACATCTTTCCAAAAGGAAGGAGACCAGAATTGCACGCAATATTCCAACAGTGGCCTAACCAATGCCCTGTACAGCCACAACATGACCTCCCAACTCCTGTACTCAATACTCAGACCAATAAAGGATAGCATACCAAACGCCTTCTTCACTATCCTATCTACCTGCGACTCCACTTTCAAGGAGCTATGAACTTGCACTCCAAGGTCTCTTTGTTCAGCAACACTCCCTAGGACCTTACCATTAAGTGTATAAGCCCTGCTAAGATTTGCTTTCCCAAAATGCAGCACCTCGCATTTATCTGAATTAAACTCCATCTGCCACTTCTTAGCCCATTGGCCCATCTGGTCCAGATCATGTTGTAATTTGAGGTAACCCTCTTCGCTGTCCACTACACCTCCAATTTTAGTGTCATCTGCAAACTTACTAACTGTACCTCTTATGCTCGCATCCAAATCATTTATGAAAATGACAAAAAGTAGAGGGCCCAGCACCGATCCTTGTGGCACTCCACTGGTCACAGGCCTCCAGTCTGAAAAACAACCCTCCACCACCATCCTCTGTCTTCTACCTTTGAGCCAGTTCTGTATCCAAATGGCTAGTTCTCCCTGTATTCCATGAGATCTAACCTTGCTAATCAGTCTCCCATGGGGAACCTTGTCGAATGCTTTACTGAAGTCCATGTAGATCAATCTACTGTTCTGCCCTCATCAACCTTCTTTGTTACTTCTTCAAAAAACTCAATCAAGTTTGTGAGACAAATTTCCCACGCACAAAGCCATGTTGACTATCCCGAATCAGTCCTTGCCTTTCCAAATACATGTACATCCTGTCCCTCAGGATTCCCTCCAACAACTTGCCCACCACCAATGTCAGGCTCACTGGTCTATAGTTCCCTGGCTTGTCTTTACCGCCCTTCTTAAACAGTGACACCATGTTTGCCAACCTCCAGTCTTCCAGCACCTCACCTGTGACTATCGATAATACAAATATCTCAGCAAGAGGCCCAGCAATCACTTCTCTAGCTTCGGACAGAGTTCTAGGGTACACCTGATCAGGTCCTGGGGATTTATCCACCTTTACCCATTTCAAGGCATCCAGCACTTCCTCCTCTGTAATCTGGACATTTTGCAAGATGTCAACATCTATTTCCCTGCAGTCTATATCTTCCATATCCTTTTCCACAGTAAATACTGATGCAAAATATTCATTTAGTATCTCCCCCATTTTCTGCGGCTCCACACAAAGGCCACCTTGCTGATCTTTGAGGGGCCCTATTCTCTCCCTAGTTACCCTTTTGTCCTTAATACATTTGTAATAACCTTTGGATTCTCCTTAATTCTATTTGCCAAAGCTATCTCATGTCCCCGTTTTGCCCTCCTGATTTCCCTCTTAAGTATACTCCTACTTTCTTTATACTCTTCTAAGGATTCACTCAATCTATCCTATCTATACCTCCTTTTTCTCAACCAAACCCTCAATTTCTTTAGTCATCCAGCATTCCCTATACCTACTAGCCTTCCCTTTCACCCTGACAGGAATATACTTTCTCTGGATTCTTGTTATCTCATTTCTGAAGGCTTCCCATTTTCCAGCCATCCCTTTACCTGCAAACATCTGCCTCCAATCAGCTTTTGAAAGTTCTTGCCTAATACCGTCAAAATTGGCCTTTCTCCAATTTAGAACTTCAACTTTTAGATCTGGTCTATCCTTTTCCATCACTATTTTAAAACAAATAGAATTATGGTCGCTGGCTCCAAAGTGCTCCCGCACTGACACCTCAGTCACCTGTCCTGCCTTATTTCCCAAGAATAGGTCACATTTTGCACCTTCTCTAGTAGGTACATCCAAATATTGAATCAGAAAATTGTCTTGTACTTAAGAATTTCCTCACCATCTGAGCCTTTAACACTATGGCTGTCCCAGTCGATGTTTGGAAAGTTAAAATCCCCTACCATAACTACCCTATTATTCTTACAGATAGCTGAGATCTCCTTACAAGTTTGCTTCTCAATTTCCCTCTGACTATTAGGGGGTCTATAATACAATCCCAATAAAGTGATCATCCCTTTCTTATTTCTCAGTTCCACCCAAATAACTTCCCTGGATGTATTTCTGGGAATATCCTCCCTCAGCACAGCTGTAATGCTATCCCTTATCAAACATGCCACTCCCCCTCCTCTCTTGCCTCCCTTTCTATCCTTCCTGTAGCATTTGTATCCTGGAACATTAAGCTGCCAGTCCTGCCCATCCCTGAGCCATGTTCGCGTAATTGCTATGATATCCCAGTCCCATGTTCCTAACCATGCCCTGAGTTCATCTGCCCCTTGCATTGAAATAAATGCAGTTTAATTTATTAGTCCTACCTTGTCCCTGCCTGCCCTGACTGTTTGACTCACTTCTGTTCTTGGCTGTACCCGTCTCAGATCGATCTCTTTCCTCACTATCTCCCTGGGTCCCACCCCCCCCACCTTACTAGTTTAAATCCTCCCAAGCAGTTCTAGCAAATTTCCCTGCTCGTACAATAGTCCCCTTCCAATTTAGGTGCAATCCCTCCGTTCTTGTACAGGTCACTTCCATTCCAAAAGAGATTCCAATGATTCAAAAATGTGAATCCTTCTTCCATACACCAGCTCCTCAGCCATGCATTCATCTGCTCTATCCTCCTATTCCTGCCCTCACTAGCTCGTAGCACTGGGAGTAATCCAGATATTACTACCCTTGAGGACCTCCTTTTTATATTTCTGCCTAACTCTCTGTAATCTCCCTTCAGAATCTCAACCTTTTCCCTTCCAATGTCGTTGGTTCCAATGTGGACAATGACCTCCTGCTGGCCCCTCTCCTCCGTGAGAACATTCTGCACCCTCTCTGAGACATCCTTGATCCTGGCACCAGGGAAACAATACACCATTCTGCTTTTTCTCTGCTGGCCACAGAAACCTCTGTCTGTACCTCTGACTACAGAATCCCCTACCACAATTGATCTCTTGGAAGCCGACGTACCCCTCTTTGCATTAGAGCCAGTTTCAATACCAGAAACCTAGTTGTTTGTGCTACGTTCCCCTGAGAATCCATCACCCCCTACATTTTCCAAAACAGCATGCCTGTTTGAAATGGGTATATACACAAATGCCCTAGCTGCCGACCTCTCTCACCCTCCTGGAGTTAACCCATCTATGTGACTGTATCTGAGACTTTTCCCCCTTCCTATAACTGCCATCCATCACATACTGTTGCTGTTGCAAATTCCTCATCGCTTCTATCTGTCTCTCCAACCGATCCACTCGATCTGATAAGATTCGCATCCAACAGCATTTATGGCAGATATAATCCACAGTAACCCTTAAACTCTTTTTAAACTCCCACATCTGACAAGAAGTACATATCACTGCAAAGGCCATTTTTACTCCTTCACAATCTACAGAGCCAGAAAATAACACCGTCTTATTCCTCTACAAACACTGCCCCAGGTTAAATTAATAGCTATGGCTTACATTTTAAATTTAATCAACAGACTTATCTCCAAAAACATAATCAAGAAAGAATCCACTATACTCACTACTGCAGCCTTTCTCTTGGACAGACTTAAATCAACAATTAACTTATCAGATTCTGTGTTGTGAACTTCGCCCAACAGTTCCTCCAAGATTAGTTGTGAATTTCACTGTTTGTTAATTTTCCCAGATGCACTCCGATGTCCAGCGATACACAAATTCAAACAGCAAAGGCGGTAACTGTGCAGGTTCTCTCTCTCTCCTGCACAGATCTCACCATGTGCTTCCTTTGTCTGCTGTTGTTTTGACTTATTTTTTCCTAAGTTCCAAAACAATGCAACAGTAATTGCTGCTCCTGGAATTCGAGGAAATCACCTCCAACACCTAAAATACCTCAAACAAAAAGGAGCAGCTCTTACAGCCAGAATTTTTTTCCCATCCTCCATCTTGGATTACCCAGAATCCTTGAATTAAGAATTTAATGATGACTACAAATCTGTTGTTTATTGTTCACTATGTCCTTTAGGGAAGGAAACTGCAATCCTTACCTGGTCTGGCCTACAGACAGGAGTAAGTTATTCAATGGCATTGCCCAGGATTCACTACTTGGAGCATTGCTTTTCTTGATCTAGACTGATGACCTAAACACAGGCATACAGGGCATAATTTCAAAATGTACGGAGAGTATACAATTTTGAGGTATTGTGTCTCACTAACTTGATTGAGTTTTTTGAAGAAGTAACTGAGAGGACTAATGAGGGAAGAGTGGCGGAAGTGATCTATATGGACTTTAGTAAGGTGTTTGACAAGGCTTCTCATGGTAGACTGTTTAGCGAGGTTAGATCACATGGAATACAGGGAGAACTAGTCATTTGGATTCAGAAACTGGATCAATGGTAGAAGTTAGAGGGTGGTGGTGGAGGGTTGCTTTTCAGACTGGAGGCCTGTGGCCAGTCATGTGCCGTGAGGATTGGTGCTGAGTCCACTGCTTTTTGTCATTTATATTGGATTTGGATGTGAGCATAAGAGATATGGTTAGTAAGTTTTCAGATAACACCAAAATTGGAGCTGCAGTGGACAGCCAAGAACAAAGAACATTACAGCACAGGAACGGGCGCTTCAGTCCTCCTCTATCTAAACCTGTCGCCTATTTTCTAAGGATCTGTATCACTTTGCTCCCTACTTATTCATGTATCTGTCTAGATACATCTTAAATGATGCTAAAATTCCCACCCCTGCCACTTCTGCTGGTAATGCATTCCAGGCACCCACCACTCTCTGCGTATTTAACTTTCCCCGTATATCTCCCCTAAACTTTTCCCTTTCACTTTGAGACCCCAGGTAATTGAGTCCTCCACTCTGGGAAAAAGCTTATTGTTATCCACCCTGTCTATACCTCTCATGATTTGTAGGCCTCAAATCAGTCCCCCCTCAACTGCCTTCTTTCCAATGAAAATAATCCTAATCTACTCAACTTCTCTTCATAGCTAGCACCCTCCATACCAGGTAACATCCTGGTGAACCCCCTCTGCACCCTCTGCAAAGCATCCATATCCTTCTGGTAATGTGGTGACCAGAAATGTATGCAGCATTCCGAATGTGGCTGAACCAAAGTCTTATACAATTGTAACATGACCTGCCAACTCTAGTACTCAATACCCTGTCTGATGAAGGAAAGCATGCCGTATGCAGTTTACCTCAGAGTGCAATGGGATCTTGATCAGATGAACCAATGGGCTGAGGACTGGCAGATGGAGTTTAGTTTGAATAAATGTGAAGTGTTGCATTTGGAAAAGCAAATCAGAGCAGGACGTATACAGTTAATGGTAAGGTCCTGGGCAGTGTTACTGAACAAAGGGACCTTGGAGTGCAGGTTCATAGCTCCTTGAAAGTGGAGTTTCTGGTAAATAGGATAGTGAAGAAGGCATTTGGTATACTTTCCTTTATTGGTCAGAACATTGAGTACAGGAGTTGGGAGGTCATGTTGCGGCTGTACAGGACATTGGTTAGGCCACTGTTGGATTATACTGTACAATTCTGGTCTATCTACTATAGAAAGGATGTTGTTCAACCCAAAAGGGTTTAGAAAAGATTTACAAGGATGTTGCCAGGGTTGGAGAGTTTGAGCTATAAGGAGGTAGCTATAGCTGGGGCTATTTTCCCTGAAGCATCAGAGGCTGAGGGGTGACCTAATAGAGGTTTATAAAATCATGAGGGGCATGGATACAATAAACAGACAAGGTCTTTTCCCCGGGGTGGGGGAGTTCAAATCTAGAGGGCATTGGCTTAAGGTCAGAGGGTAAAGATTTAAAAGGTTTCTTTTTCACATGGATGGTGGTGTGTGTATGGAATGAGCTGTCTCAGGAAGTGATGGAGGCTAGGACAATTCCAATATATAAAAGACATCTGGATGGAAAAAGAATAGGAAGGGCTTAGAAGGATATGGGCTAAATGCTGGCAAATGGGACTCGATTTACCTAGGATATCTAGTTGGCATGAATGAGTTGGACTGAAGATTCTGTTGCCATGCTGTACATCTCTTTGACTCTGCAGTGAACTAAAATAAGGATAGTTATAGACTTCAAAACAACACAGTCAGATTGGAGGAATGTTTGGACACATGATGAAATTTAATGTAGAGAAGTGGCTGATCTGATAATACTCACCTTCACTTTCCTGCATTTTCCCCAATTCTTAATCTCCATACTGATCTGTCTATCTCAGCCTTTAATATACGTAATGTCCAATCTCTACAGCCCTCTGTAGTAAAGAATTCCACAAATTCAGTACCCTTTGTCTTAAATAGGTGACCCTTACTCTAAGATTATGTCCTCTAGTCCTAAGCTCTCCCATGAGGGGTAACAACCTCTCAGCATCTACGATATCAATTGCCCTAAGAATCTTGCAAGTTTCATTAAGGTTACATCTCATCTTTCTAACCCCAACCCCACTAGTTACAGGTTACCATCTTGAAAATGTCCTCTTCAGCCCAACTCTCAATCTTTTATTAGTTAACCAAACCTCTGTCCATGCCAAAGCACTATCCCACACCATGCACCATTAACTTTTTAAGTAGCCTTACGTGCGGTACCTTTTTGAATGCCTTTTAGAAATCTAAATATATTGCATCCCCTTAATCTATACTGATTGTTATCTTCACAAAGATCTCTAATAAATTTGTCAGGCATGGTTTCCCCTTCATGATAAGTCTGATTGATTTTATTATGTATTTCTAAATGCATTACAATTTCATCCTCTGTCATGTTTGCAACGACAGGTATTAAGCTAAACATTCTAATGATACTTGATTTTGTCTTCTGTTTTTGAATAACCTTTTACATTGGCAGTTTTCCAAACCTCTGGGACTTTTTCTGTATCTAAGAATTTTTCGAAGATTAGAGTCATTACTACCAGTGCATTCACAATCATGACAAACTACTTCCTTTAAAATTCTCAGAAATAAGCCATCAGGGACTTATTGGCCTGTAGTCCCATTTGCAACACTAGTACTTTCTCTAGTGACAGTTGAAGTGTTTATTTCCTCCTCTATCCCTTTAGCCTCTTGATTATTTTGCCTTTTGGTGTGCTATTAGTGGTCTGTATCGTGACGATTAATGCAAATTAAATCCGTCCTCAACTTCACCATTCCCCATTGTTATTTTCTGAGTCTAATCCTTTGAAGAATTGAGGTTCATTGTGGCCTGTCTCTTTTCATATATTGAAGACATAATATATATATATAATCTTACTGTCCCATTTGTATCTTACTTTTTTGGGCCATCTTTGATGGCATTAAAAAATTTGCAATCATTTGGTTCACCACTAATCTTTGTCACTTTGTATGTATTTTTACTATCCTTTGATTTCCTAGTTGAGCATGGTTGATTTATCCCCTTTCTAGAATATTTCTTCCTCACTCAAATATATCCTTGCTGTGAATAACAAACTACTTTCTTAACCATTTGCCATTGTTCTTCAAGGTACTTTTCTGCTAAACACCCTTGCCCAACTTTGCCCTCATTCCTACATATTTGCCCTTATTTAAGTTTGGAACAGTTGTTTCCGACTCAAGCTTCTCACACTCAAACTGCATGCATAAATTCTGTCATGTTATGGTCACTGTTTCCTGGGGGTTCTTTTATTCTTGGGTCATTTTTAATCATGATCAGATCCAAACTATTACCAGATCTCTGGTTAGATCTGCAACATGTATGTTCTAAAAAAACTATCCCAAATTAGCCTATGCATTTCTTCTTCAAGATATTAACTGGAAGAGACAGGATGGTTAAAAATAAACTGGTTGGGGGTTCTAGAACTAGGGAGCATAGTTTGAGAATTAGGACCAGACCTTTCAGGAGAGATATTAAGAAACACATCCACACATAAAGGGTCATAGTTATTTAGAACTCTTCCACAAATAGCAGTGGAGGATCAGTTCCCCAATCTACATGAAGATTAAAGTCACCAATGATTAATGTTTTGGCTTTTGATTTTCTGATTTCCCTATGATTGTTTTAACCAGCATTCTTTTGTTATTTCTTGCCTCCACCCATATTGATTAGATTACCTACAGTATGGAAACAAGCCCTTCGACCCAACAAGTCCACACCAGCCCTCCGAAGAGTAATTCACCCAGACTGATTCCCCTGCCCTATATTTACCCCTGACTAATGCACCTAGCACTATGGGCAATTTAGCATTGCCAATTCACCTGACCTGTACATCTTTTGGATTGTGGGAGGAAACCCACACAGAAAAGTGGGGGTGGGAGGGGGGTAGTAATGTGCAAACTTCACACAGATAGTCACCCGAGGTAGGAATCAAACCCAGGTCCCTGACGCTGTGAGGCAGCAGTGCTAACCACCATGTGGCTCATATGCATTGTACATTTTCTGATCCAACATCACTTCTTGCTTTTATACCTAATCTAATTTGTCCTAACAAAGCTACTTTCTTTCCTGCCTGTCCTTTTGGAAAGTCACATATTTCAGAATATTGAGTTCTCAGTTTTGATCTCCTGATAACCATGTCTCTGTAATCATATCCATTTTTATTTTTTGTGCCATTAATTCATTTATTTGTTCTGAAAACTATGCCCATTTAAGTAAAGAAAAAATAATATTGTCTTTTTATCTTCTGTATCCTACCACTGATCCTATTACCCTTGTTGTTTTTTCATATACTTGAACACTTCATCCCTTTCTGTCCCACTCTGGATATGATTATCAAAATCATTGTTCCACAATACCACCATATCAAGGAGGGGTCACCAGACCTGAAACATTAACTCTGATTTCTCTTCACAAATCCTGCTGAGCTTTTACAGCAATTTCTGTTTTTGTTTCTGATTTACAGCATCCATGGTTCTTTCAGGTTTTTTATTGCCATATCATTTTGCTTGGTAAACCCCCTTCCTCAATCCTCCCTGCTCTAATTAGTTTAAAGTCCTCTCTTTGGCCCTAGTTGTTCATTTCACCAGGACACAAGCCTGTAAATACATTCCTCACTACCAATTTTTAAGTCACACATTTAACTCCTTAATTTTAGTTACCTTATCCCAGTTTGTTCATGCTTAAGTAATCATTTTAGAGATTCTGCCTTTTAGTTTAGCTTCTAACTATTCAAATCTTTCAAAAGAATCTCCCTTCCACTCACTTTAATGTGATTAGTAACAATGTGGATGAAAAATACCAGGACCTCTTACTCTTATTCCAAGTTCTTCTCCATCCTGAGAAGATGTCCTTAACTCCGGCACCAGGCAGGCATAGTAAATTTTCAGATTCACACTCACTGCTGTAGAGAACAACATCTACTTTACTAAATAGACTGTGCCAAAGCACTGTTATATTCCTATTTCCTCCCACAACTTGAATGACTCATTGTCAGTTCACTTCTCCTTCCTGGAGTCCCTACTCTCACCCACACAGTTTGTAAGAACCTTGTAATTGTTGGGTGATTGAAGGGACAGAGGTTCCTCAACAGGTGCGTCTTTGGTCCCTATACTTGCCTCACCCACAATCACCCCTCCTGTTCTCGATTACAGACCGAATTTTGATGATATAGTATGAGTGCAGTGATCACGTCAACCCAATAGGCAGATCTAATTCAGTCTGTGTGGAGTTTGCACATTCTCCCCGTGTCTGCGTGAGTTTTTACTGGGTGCTCTGGTTTCCTCCCACAGTCCGAAAATGTGCAGGTTAGGCGAATTGGTCATGCTAAATTGCCCTTGGTGTTCAGGGATGTGTAGGGTGCATTAGTTAGAGGTAAATGTAGAGTAATAGAGTAGGGGAATGCTTCTGGGTGGGTTATTCTTTGGAGGGTCGGTGTGGACTTATTCAGCCTGTTTCCACACTGTAGGGAATCTATGATGATTAGCCAACTATCTCACCTGCTGTGAAAACAGGTAATCAGAGGGTCTTTGATTGAAACCCTTAAACAGTTTTTAAACTAACTGTGCCCACCCCCACACTTGGTTGTAAAAATGGAAAATTGTGCCCTTAGAGAACAAAATCAAAGTGATCATAATAAATCTTTATAAAACACTGGTCTAGTTTCAACTGGAGTACTGAGTTCAATTCTGGGCACCACATTTTAGGAAGGACATGAAAGCTTTTGAAAAGATTTCCGAGATGGATTTCAGTGAGAGATTTCAGCTATGTGGATAGATTTGAGAATCTGTTCTCATAGAGTCATTGAGGTCTGCAGCACAGAAAAAGTCCCTTCAGCCCATCAGATCTGCACCAGTCAAAAACAACCACCTAACTATTCTAATCCCATTTTCCTACACTTGGCCCATAGCTGTGCTTGTCTTGGCATCACAAGTATACAGGTAAATGCTATTTAAATGATATGAGAACCTCTGCCTCTAACACCCTTACAGGCAGTGAGTTCCAGTTAACTACCATCTCTGGATGAAAAAAAAATCCTCACATCCCCTCTGAACTTCCTGCCCTTATATTAAATCTAAGCTCTTGATCGTTCATCCTTGCACCAAAGAGAAATGTTCCTTCCTGTCTACCCTGACTATGCCCCTCTCCCAAGGGAGGTTTGAGGGAAGATTTTCTAGAAGTGTTTAAATAGGGAAAATCTGCTCCTGCTGGTGAAGTATTGAGAACCAGAGGTTACTAATTCGAGATGGATGACAAAAGAAGCAGTAGTGAAATAAGGAAACATTATTTTGAGCTGGGAATGTGGTGGAATCAGAGTCTATTATGACTTTCAAGACTTCAGGGAAGGTGTTGGAAGTGATTTATTTTTGCTGAAATCCATGATTGACAGAATGAGTCGAATGTAACCATTCTATGATTCTATTTATAAACTGCAACTCAATATCTGTAATCAGAAATATCCACCTCTATGACTCTGAGAACTGATTCTCAAATTTATCCACAAAGCTGAAATCTCATACTGAAATCAATCTTGGAAATCTTTTCTAAAGCTTTCATGTCCTTTCCAAATGTGATGCCCAGAATTGAACTCAGTACTCCAATATATGTCTGTTGCCAATTCTGCATGCATTTTCCTTGTTATTTTAATCACTTGCTATGCCACATACTTGTGTTCACCACAATATCTGAATTTTCTTGCCAGTTCTTAGATAATGTAAGTTCAGCGGAAATGCCATTTCTGTGCTGTATTCAAAGCTTCAAGTGAACTGCACTAGAGATATGTTAGCCAATCAAGTGAACCCATGAGAGATTTCCCAAACTGGTATTCTTTAAAGGTCACCCTCTATGCAAGTGTTTCACGAGCATTTTTAAAGAAAGACTTTGGAAAAGATAGCTCATCTGGTCTGTAGAATTATCATACATGTAAAGAGATGAGACTTTTAATCTCTGTAGGATTGGGAATTTGACAAGATTGTAGGAGATGCAGTGCATTGATATAGTTCTGAATGTCAACACTTATATCCAGCCACCGACTAGTAACAGAGGATACAAGCCTCTGTCCTTTGCTTCTAAGATTTCTATATGAAGTAAGTTTGGAAATCTCAGTTCTCGAAAGTAAAACACAAAATATTCCTTGATTTGACATTAAATCAACATGCTCATTCAGTATTGTTAAAGGACAAATGAATAAATGTTCTACTCATGTAGTGAAATCTTTAATATGTAGTTGTCAAAGTTGGAACCAATAGATACTGAGAATGGTAATGGGAGAGTGTTCTATTCCACAGAACTAGCATCCTTCACTTAAAAAGCATAACATTTATTAAAAATAAACATGCAGGTGGAGTGGTCAGGAGCTTGCAGTAAGTTTATTTTTGATTTTATTAATGGTTGTTGCTTGTTTGACCTGTGAGGTAGATACACACAGGATACTGAGGTATGATGTATGTCCATAAGACCATAGTTGCCACGTTTAAACACTGATGGACCTCACAGGATACTTGGGTTCATTGCTGATTTTTGAAGCAAGTTTGTATAGTCTTACAGGAAAGTGTGGTAAACCATAGTTCATCGTGGAATGTTGCACATAGGTCTGTAATGTATGTTGAGGCGTGACACAGTTTCTTATAGGATACTGAGGTGTAAAGTAGGTGCTGAAAGGATATTGAGCTGTGACATAATTCCTAATAGGATAGAGGTTTGTAAAACGGAATACCATAGGATATTGGAAAGAGACAAAGGTGTCTTCAGGTTCTGGAACTCTGTCCATATTGGAGTTCTGATCCGGGGTGCAATTCTTCACAGGGCTTTGGGATGAGCTTCTGATCTTTACTGGACTCTGAGTTGGGCTTTTAGATTTCACAGGAGTCTGTGATGAGCTTCTAGCATTTGCAGGGCTTTGTGGTAGGCTTCTGGTCTTTCCAGGACTTTGTAATGAACTTCTGGTCTTTGTAGGACTCTGTGGTAGGCTTCTTGCCTTTGCAGTTTTCTGTGATGGGCTTCTGGTCTTTGTGGGACTTTGTGATGGGCTTCCAGTCTTTGCAGGACTTTGTGATGGGCTTCCAGTCTTTGCAGGACTTTGTGATGGGCTTCCAGTCTTTGCAGGAGTTTGTGATGGGCTTCCAGTCTTTGCAGGACTTTGTGATGGGCTTCCAGTCTTTGCAGGACTTTGTGATGGGCTTCCAGTCTTTGCAGGACTTTGTGATGGGCTTCCAGTCTTTGCAGGACTTTGTGATGGGCTTCCAGTCTTTGCAGGACTTTGTGATGGGCTTCTGGTCTTTGCAGGAGTTTGTGATGGGCTTCCAGTCTTTGCAGGACTTTGTGATGGGCTTATGGTATTTGTGAAACTCAGAGGTGAGTTTCTGGTCTTCTCAGGATCCTGGACTGCCACAAAGTACCTTGGAGGAACTGGACTTAAAATATAGGTTCTCACGGGATATTGAGGTATAGAATAAACCCTCATAAGGTACTGGCCTGCATCACTGACCATCGCAGGAGACTGGCCTCTATGGTAGATGTCCGCTGTATGATGAGGTGTTTGGCTGTATGTTCCCATTGGATACTGTGCTTTGAATTGTACATTCTCCAAATCCTTGACTGTACTATTGGTCATTAATATGCCTTGGCCTGAACTCAGTAATTCCTGATCTTTTCTATTGACTTTACTAGGATCCCTGCAATAGACACTCTTAGAATCCTCATCTGTACTATCGTTCCTGTCAAGATCCTGGTCTGTACTTAGAATACTTTCAGCATCCTGGTCTGCACTGTCGGTCCTGTCAAGATCCTGGTCTGCACTATCATTCCGTTCAGCATCCTGGTCTGCACTGTCGATCCTGTCAAGATCCTGGTCTGCACTGTCGATCCTGTCAAGATCCTGGTCTGCACTGTCGGTTCTTTCAAGATCCTGGTCTGCACTGTCGGTCCTTTCAAGATCCTGGTCTGCACTATCATTCCTTTCAGCATCCTGGTCTGCACTGTCAATCCTGTCAAGATCCTGGTCTGCACTGTCAATCCTGTCAAGATCCTGGTCTGCACTGTCGATCCTGTCAAGATCCTGGTCTGCACTGTCGGTCCTGTCAAGATCCTGGTCTGCACTGTCAGTCCTGTCAAGATCCTGGTCTGTACTGTCAGTTGTTTCAAGATCCTGGTCAGTACTGTTAGCACTTGTAAGATCCTGCACTGTATCAACGATTATCTTAGGATACTGATTCATGCTGTTTGTTCTTTGAGAATCATGAGGAGTTTCAGGTGTTGGTGTGGGATCCTGGTCTGTGCTGTAGTTATGTACAAAACTAGGAGCTGTGGTGTCACTCTTCACAGGATACTGTCGTATGATGTAGGTCATCAGTGGATAATGATCTGTAATGTATCGCCGTATATGATATGGAGGTAAGCTGTAGGTAGTCATGCCATATTGACCAAGGAGGTAGGTCCTTATAGAATATGGATTTGCTGTGTAGTAACTTACAGGAGACTGAGATGTGGCATAGGACCTCATAGGATACTGAGGTGTGGTGTATGTTCCCATGGGATACTGAGATGTGGCCTTGGAATTCACAGGATATTGAGCTGTAGCATAGGCTCCCACAGGATACTGAGATGTGGCCTTGGAATTAACAGGATATTGAGCTGTAGCACAGGCTCCCACAGGATACTGAGATGTGGCCTTGGAATTAACAGGATATTGAGCTGTAGCACAGGCTCCCATAGGATACTGAGATGTGGCCTTGGAATTAACAGGATATTGAGCTGTAGCACAGGCTCCCACAGGATACTGAGATGTGGCCTTGGAATTCACAGGATATTGAGCTGTAGCATAGGCTCCCACAGGATACTGAGACGTGGCGTAAGAACTTACAGGATATGGAGGTGTAGCATAGGTTCCTGGGGCATACTGAGATGTGGCATAGGCATTTGCAGGATACTGAAATGTGGCATAAGTGCTCACAGGATACTGAGGTGTGGCATATGTCCCCATGGGATACTGAGATGTGGCCTTGGAATTCACAGGATACTGAGTTGCAGCATAAGTGCTTGTAGGATATTGAGACATAGCATAGTTGCTCGGAGGGTATTGAGATGTAGCATTCATCTTCACTGAGTGTGCAGTTTTGCCATAGGCGCTGATGGGGTATTGATATGTAGCATAGGTTCCCACCGGATACTGAGATGTGGCAAAGGTTCCCATAGGATATGATGCTGTTTCATATTCCTTTGAAGAATTCACCATCTATTATTTAGGTAATAGCTGGTTCTGAAATATGTTACACAATCAGGCTCAGATGAGGATATAGACCACAGCTGAAGGCAGTTTACAAAGTCATCTGAACTCTTTTGATTGTGCCACTACCTTGTAAAGCATAATCTAAGTTAGTTGTTACTCAAACTAAATGTAAGACTTGTTTTGCAAGAGAAAATTAAAATTAATATTTTTGTGCCCTTAGACAGTTAGTTTCTCAGGTATCTTGAATGTTAGCACTAAGGAATACATTATTATTAAATTTTTTAGAAATGTAGAACAACTTGCATTTATATTGCACCTTTTAAGTGGTAAACTGCCCTACAGACACAGAATATTATGCTTAACCATTACAGATATTCTCTAATCAACCTGATCAGAGATGTTATTAAACCACCTGTGGAACAATTGGGATTTGGACGTGGCCCTCCTGGTCCAAAGGTAAGGAGGCTCAGCCATTCTAACTCTTCCCTCATTGATTAAGCTCACCTGGCCACATTATCACCTTATCCTTTTCTCTCAATAAGTGCATCGAATGGACAGATTCCACTTAGATGAGGCAGCTTGTAAAGCTGGTTAACAAATTTAACAACCACCAGTCAAATCCATGCCAATGGCATTTTTTTTCAGGCAGACATTTTATGAAGCAAAATTGAATATAAGAAAGTAAATGAAATCTGCTCGTCATAAAGCAGCTGTAATAATGCTGGTTTCATATCTTTAAATAATCACACTATCAGCTATATAAATGGGTAAAGTCTTCACCCTTTCACTGTGGAAAATTACATATTCCAGTAATGGCTTGATATTCAATGTGTAATTCCAGATTTTATAGGAGTTGGCCTAGAAATTAAATTGGCCTATAAATTCTCTGGAGAGTTATAGTGTTGCTGGGAGAGCATTTGACTCTGCCATTGACAACTATTGGGTGATCTGAGGTCCGCTGTTTACATCATTAAAGATGGGAAGACTGAAATGGTGGCTACCACACTATGCTTAAGCTTGGAAAGCACAGAAAATAAATCAGAGTGGTGAGAAATGGTGAGGATATCCTGAATTGGAGAAGAATGGGTTGGGCTGTCAAGGTGTGGCCTTTCAGGGTGGGTGGAGATGGAGTGCAGCAGCA
Organism: Chiloscyllium plagiosum; assembly: GCF_037043375.1. Classification (NCBI taxonomy): domain Eukaryota; kingdom Metazoa; phylum Chordata; class Chondrichthyes; order Orectolobiformes; family Hemiscylliidae; genus Chiloscyllium; species Chiloscyllium plagiosum. The sequence continues at coordinate 67,071,889 of NW_028270153.1, forward strand.
GGATATAAAAGCTGATGCTGCTAAAAGATGCAATAGTCACACTGAAAGAAGCCTCACAATGAAAAAGGTAATGATGGAGAAAAGAGTGGCAAAGCTTTCAATCAGATCTGCTGTATGAGATGCACTGCAGTTATATAAGTCTGTTATTGGGGTTCTTGTGACTCAGTGGTAGCATACCTACCTCTGAGGTGAGAGGCCACGTTCAGGTTCCACCTGGTCCAGAACAGGATGGTTAGGAAATATGTAGGTGAATCTGTGGTATAGGTGGAAGCAACCCCTTAAGTTGGCAATTCTGTGTAGGCAGACAGCTATGGTAGTCAGTATCCCTTCCTGACCCCTAGTTTCCTATCGAGTATTAGTAAATAGACAGTTAACTAATCAGGGTACTTCTCCATATTTTTTTTCAATTTTGTTGACATGTGGTAACTTCACTGTGTTCAAGGGCTGGTCCAACAGGCTGGACTGCACCCTAACACACATTCAACCTGTACTTAAATAGAAAACGCTGCCCAACTCATCAAACCCATCCATCCATTTCTAGCTCCCGTTATTGCCTTCTGTGTCTTACATTTTACACAAAAATATTGTTCAAGTTTCACTGTTAATACTTATACATAAATCTTCATTTACGACAATATTCAATATTTTCATCTGATGGCACCTGACATACGGCCTCTCACCTTCCACAAGGAAGGAGCACAGTAGAAGCGAACTGCAAAAGCCATTGGGGAAGCAAAATAGGAGAAACAATGACAGGTGGCATATCTGCTACATCTTTAGCTTATGGTTCAGGAGCAGCTGTCCTTGGCAATTCTCTCTGCATTTCTGGAAATGCTATACGAGACAGTTCAACTTTCCTGCCAATATGTTAACTCCTCTTCAACTTTTTCTCTGGACAAGCACAAAAAGAAGTCAGTCTGGCAAGGTGAAAAAATAGTCAATGGCCTCTCAAGTTAGACATCCTTACTAAAGCCAACATTCATTATCTCACAGTTGTCAGCTGAAACATCCATCTACTGTGAATTAATATGGTTATGAGCATGTGTCACTTAACGAATTGGCAGTAAGAGTGGAATCTGATATTATGGAGTGTAAATTTTGGAGATATTGGTTGGATGGTCTGTAGATAACCCCTTAATTTGTTCTGTTTTGAAGAGAAAATTACAGGATACACGTCACAGCTAGGTGGGGGTATTGTAAATGACAAATCCCAATGCCTTTTCTTGGGGAAACATTTATACTGGGGTTTCAATAATGCAATGTAGCTCCAGGAACATCTGCTACTTTTTGTCTTATGAGGGCAACCTTGAGAATAGTCAATTTTTCCAGGATGAATCGATGAACTCGGACCATCAGGTGTTGGGTGTCCCGGAGAGAGAATTAATGTAAGTCGTTTTTGAGGCAGCATCCTTTTGGATTTGATTCGGAGATGCCGGTGTTGGACTGGGGTGGACAAAGTTAAAAATCACACAACACCAGGTTATAGTCCAACAGGTTTAATCGGACGCACCCCAGCTCAAACACCTGATGAAGGAGCAGCGCTCCGAAAGCTAGTGCTTCCAATTAAACCTGTTGGGCTATAACCTGGTGTTGTGTGATTTTTAACTTTGTACACCCCAATCCAACAACGGCATCTCCAAATCATTCTAAAAGATGAAAGATTTAAAAATCTAGGTTTGTTCAATATATCATTTCAGCTGCATGACACTGTAATCTTTTGCTATAAATTCTGAGTCTTATGGTCCTGCTCCACAGTTACTTGATGAAGGGGCAGCACTCCGAAAGCTAGTGCTTCCAAATAAACCTGTTGGACAATAACCTGGTGTTGTGTGATTTTTATCCTTTTGGATTTGTATAACCTAATTGTCACCAACAGTTCTGCCATCCTTCTGCTGGACTCTGCACATGTGCATGTCAAAAGACCAGCAGCATAATTGTGCTCTCATTTTTGAAGGGCTGTCCAGCTGCAGTTCCCTTGGGTGATTGGAAGAAGGTTGCCTAGGCTGCCCATGCAGCAGCAATGGAGCTGTAACCTTCATCAGGATGCTCCTGGGAGTGACTGCGCAGAAGGCCGGAGCCACGTAATTTCCAAACATTAATTTTCCCAGAGGATATGACGTGTCTTTGGTTTTTAAAAAAAACTTGTATCCAGAAAAATAAGCAGAGCTGATCATAAAGAAAACAAAAAACAGTTAATACTTCGGCATTAGTACAAATTAAACTTTTGATGAATGGGGTGGTCTTTTTTAAAAAAATTATTGCTCATTCGGGGATAGCTGGTGATGGTATAGAAATAGTATTGCTGGAATAGTAATCTGGAGACCCAGGCTAATGCTCTGGGTACATGGGGTCAGCTGGTGGAATTTACATTTAAATAATAAAGATGGAATATAGATCTAGTCTCATTAATAGTGCCATGAAACTACCATTCTTTGTTGTAAGGATCTGTTTGGTTCACTAATAACCTGTAGCAAAGGAAATCTACTGTCCTTACTTGATCTGGCCTACAACTGGCTCCAGAATTAACAATGTGGCTGATTCTTAAATTGCCCTCTAAGTTGGCCTAGGAAGCTACTCAGTTCAAGGGATATCTTTTTGGGAACAGATGCCAGCAATGCCCACATCCCATGAAAGGATTAAGGTGTGAAGAATAAAGTGGAGGTGTTGGGCTTTCTGCTTGAACTGCTCCAATCTGTGAAATGAAAGTGCACCCACAGTGTTGTTAAGTGTGGAGTTCCAGAGTTTTGATCCTCTGACTTGAAGGAACAGTGCTTAATCAAGGCATGAGTATCCAAGTCTGTTCACATATGCTGAGTCTCCAGGATGTTTGGAACAAGAAGAATGAGCTTGGCATTAAGTAGGATTGTAATACGTTGGTAGCAACTCTGCTGGGCTGGTCACAGGCATAGGATCCCTGAGTTTCGACTGCCAAAATAAATCTTCTTTGACAAGCTCAAAGAAGGCCTTCAAGTAAGAAGAGGACAAAGGAACATGGAACATAGAACTGTACAGTACAGGAACAAGCACTTGAGTCCACCATGTTGTGCCAAACATGACTTTAGATTAGATTAGATTAGATTACTTACAGTGTGGAAACAGGCCCTTCGGCCCACAAGTCCACACCACCCCGCCGAAGCGCAACCCACCCATACTCCTACATCTACCCCTTACCTAACACTACGGGCAATTTAGCATGGCCAATTCACCTGACCTGCGCATCTTTGGACTGTGGGAGGAAACCGGAGCACCCGGAGGAAACCCACGCAGACACGAGGAGAATGTGCAAACTCCACACAGACAGTCGCCTGAGGCGGGAATTGAACCCGGGTCTCTGGTGCTGTGAGGCAGCAGTGCTAACCACTGTGCCACCGTGCCGCCCATATTAAACTAATCCCTTCTGTCTGCCGTCCATATCCCCTATTCCTTGCATATTCATATGCTTATCTAAAAGTCCCTTAAGTACCACTATTGCATCTGCATCTACCACCATCCCTTGCAGACCATTCCAGACTCCTACCACTCTGTGTAAAACATTTGCTCCTCATATGTACTTTCAAGTTCCCCCTTCATCTTAAATACATGGCCCCTAGTTTTAGGCATTTCAACTAGATTCCCTACAGTGTGGAAACAGGCCATTTGGCCCAACAAGCCCACAGTGACCCTCCGAAGAGTAACCCACCCAGACCCATTTTCCTCTGACTAATGCATCTAACATGATGGGCAACTTAGCATGGCCAATCCACCTGACTGGCACATTTTTGGATTTTGGGAGGAAACCGGAGTACTTGAAGGAAACCCACGCAGACAGAGGGAGAATGTGCAAACTCCACACAAATAGTCATCCGAGGCTGGAATCGAACCCAAGTCCCTGGTGCTGTGAGGCAACAGTGCTAACCACTGAGCCACCATGACACCCCTAAACTCTGGGAATTCTGACCATCAACCCAATCTATGCAACTCATAACTTAAAGACTTCTATCAAGTCTCCCCTTAGCCTCTGCTGCTGCAGTGAAAACAACATGAGTTTTCCTAGTCTCTCCTTGTAGCTCATACCCTCTAATCCAGGCAGCAACCTGGTTAACCTCTTCTTCCTCCTTCTCCAAAGCCTCCACATCCTTCCTGTAATGTGGTGACCAGAATTGAACGCAATACGCTAAGTGCGGCCTAAGCAAAGTACTGAAAAGCTGCAACTTGACATCCTGACTCTTGTATTCAATATCCCGACCAATAAAGGCAAGCATGCCACACGCCTTCTTTACCACCCTATTTACTTGTGTGGCCACTTTCAGGGAGCTATGGACTTGAACCCCAAGATCCCTCTGTACATCAATGCTGTTAATGGTCCTGCAATTAGCTGTCTATTTTTTCTTAACATTTGATCTCCCAAAGTGCAGCACCTCACATTTACCTTGATTAACTCCATCTGCCATTTCTCTGCCTATACCTGCAACTATCTATATCCTACTGTATCCTTTGACAACTTTCTAGACTATCCACAACTCCACTGATCTTTGTATCATCTGCAAACTTACTAAGCAACCAATCTACATTTTCATTTAAATCATTTATGTATATCTCAAACAGCAGAGGTCCCAGTATGGATCCCTGCGATACCACAGCCTGAAAAAGACCCTTCCGCTTTCTAAGGGCAAGCAAATTCTGAATTCATGTGACCCATGCATCTTAATCTTCTGGATGAAGCTACGATGAGGGATCTTATCGAAAGCCTTACTAAAATCCATGTAGGTAACATAAGGAAGTGTTTCAAAGACTCCCTGACGGCATCCCTCAAGAAATGCAACATAGATGCTAATGTGTTGGACACCCTCATTCAGAGTAAATCAACTTAGAGGAACCTCCAATTTGAAGGGACACAGTTCTTTGAGAACACTTGTCGGCAAGGATAAGCACATTAAAGGAATCAGAAAAAGGAAAACCAATGATCTCGAGGCCAAGGGCCAATTCCACCTTCTGGAAACAATTGCCAAATATGTAGCGCTAGGATTGGACTCATCAACCACACAAGGACCCACAGAACTCATGACCAGTGACACAGAATTTCCTAGGTAGACAATCATACTCATTAGTCATTGCTGACAACAATGATGATGATAATAAGTTGGCCTTATTTTATTCCCAATATTTGAAACTTGAGACAGTGAGTATTTAAAACCTTTGTCCACTGTTTACTGAAAGTGATGGTGTCGATAAAGAAAACTTACAAACAAAAGCTAGATATAAGTCATTGTCATTGGTTTCTTTTCATCATTGAAGATTACCATTTCTTGCACGTAATTTGTTTTGCACTCTAAGATGACTGCAGAGATAGACTAAAGACCTGCATGAATTTCCACAGTACAAGGAAGGATGAATTGTCTAATTTTGTTGGGACTATCCAGTCTTTCTAATTTGCCTTTTGTCTTTAGCTACCTGTGTTCTCTGTTATTTGAACGAAGCAACACCACTACTTCAGCTCATGCCACAGGGAGTATTTTTCTCTCAGTCCATGGTGGTCATGACACATTTCCTGAAGTTCGCTTTCAGGAAGTCTTTAAACTTGACCTACCTACAAGTAGGTTCAAGTTTGAGATGTGAATATATGACTGTCTTACGTCCATTCCTTTTGAGCTGAATTCTTATGATAGGTGTTTCAATTCTGGACATTTCTGCTCTTAATTGGACATTTTGTTCTAATATTTGATGCCCATGATGTTCCAAATATATTTGATGTGGAATCTGTCCAAATCTTTAATATGTCGTCAGTAGATGGTCTATGTTTCACACAGATCTAGGACAGTAGGTATTACTAAAACATAGCATAAAGCACAAAAACAGTTTTAAAAAATTAGCATCAAGTAAAATATGACAGCAGGCAACATGTGATAATTTGTGGATATCAAGAATGGCTTGAGTGAACACAGATGCCTCCCCTTTAAAACTTCCTGGCTCAGAGTCATTGAATTTAATGTGATTTGGAAAAACACTGACACATATGGGACATGAAACAATACTTGGACAATCTGCTCAAGAAATCAATCAGTTTCTCGACTTTGTAAAGAGTTAAAGGTTCAAAATGGGGTTGATGTGACCAACAGAATACAGAGTAAGGAGGACCTAACTCAATAGAAAACATGGAAACAGATTCAACTTACTAATGCAATGTGTTATCTGTGAGGAGAAGGATAAAGACATTGCGATGCAGACTACAGCACTTTAGAGCAGGGGACAGTCCAAAGAGTGAAAGGGAGGAGGAGGGGAAGCTTAATGTCAAATCACATTCTCTGAACAGGTTGAAATATAACCATTTCAAATGAATCTGTTCAAAGAATGTGAATTGACATCTGTAGGATGGATAGGTATGAACCTGGCCCTCCTGGCTCAGAGGTAGGGACATTACCACTGCACCACAAGAGCCCCACCAATGTGGTAATTGCAAGCAATTTAAGAATGGGGAGGAAGATAATAAGCAACTTTGGCAAGTAGGATTGAGTAGTTGGTTGCCGATCTGGAGCAAGAATGAGGAACATTTTGAATTAGCCTGAAGGATAATGGAGAGGGACAGGTTGATTGAGCATTCATTACTGAGTTACACATTGGATAATAACATATAAAAAAGAAATAAATTCTGCTTGCAGACTACAAAGAACCAGATGCTAAATTAAAGGGACAGGTTCTTAAGGATTCTAATTTCTGGTTAATTATCCCCAAAGGGAGGCAAGCACATTTTTGAAGGTATGGTGTAGTGAGGAAGAGTTCCATTACATTGAACATTGGCACTAGCATTGGGAAAAGAAACTACACCACTGGAACATGCTTCACTCGAACTGGAATAGCACTAGCACAGACAATATAGAACACAGAACAGTACAGGTCCTTCAGCCCATGATGTTGTGCCAAGCATTTATCTTAATCTAAGATCAACCTAACCTTCACACCCTAAACTGTGGCTCCTAAACTCAATCTCCCTGTTAATGAAAGCTAAAACACCATACACATTCTTAACAACCCTATCAACATGGATGGCAACTTTGAAGGATCTATGTCCATACACCTCAAGATCCCGCTGTTCCTCCATACTGTCAAGAATCCTGTCTTTAATCCTATCTTCAGCATTCAAGTTCGACCTTCCAAAACGAGTCACTTTGCTTTATTCAGGTTGAACTCCATCTGTCACTTCTCAGCCCAGCTCTGCATCCTGTCAATGTCTTGTTGTAGCCTGCAACAGTCCTCTCCACTATCTACAACACCACCAACCATTGTGTCATCGGCAAAGTCACTAACCCATCCTTCCACTTCCTCATCCAAGTCATTTATAAAAACTGTAAAGAGCAGAGGCCCAAGAACAGAGCCATGCGGGACACCACTGTTCACCGACCGCTGGGCAGAATATTTTCCATCCACCATCAATGGCTGTCTTCTTTCAGCTAGCCAATTCTCCTTGTAGACAACCAAATTTCCCTGTATCCCATACAGTCTAACTTTCTGAATGAGCTTACCGTGGGGAACTTTATCAAATACCAGACTGAAATTCATATACACCACATCCACTGCTCGACCTTTGTCAACCTGCCCCTCACAAAGCTATACTATCTTTCATCAAACTATGTTTTTCCAAATAGTCATAAATCCTTTCCAGTACCTTGCTTACCATAGACATAAGACTGACTGGTCTGTAATTCCCAGGGATTTCCCTATTCCCTTTCTTGAACAGAGGAACAACATTTCCCTCCCTCCAATTATCCCGTACTACTCCCGTGGAGAGTGAGGATGCAAAGATCATTGCCAGAGGCACAGCAATCTCATTCCTCACTTTCCGTAGTAACCTTGGATATATCTGGTCTGGCCCTGGGGACTTTTTCTATCTTGATGCTTCCCAGAATTTCCAGCACATCCACTTTCTTAATATCAATCTATTCAAGTCTATTAACCTGGTTCATGGTGGTCTCATTATCAACAAGGTCCCTCTCTCTAGTGAATACAGAAACAAAAACTAATTTAGGGTCTCCCCTACCTCTTCAGACTCCAGACACAAGTTCCCTCCACTATCCCTGATTGGTCCTACTCACTCTGGTCATCCTTACATAAGTGTGGAATGCCTTTGGGTATTCCGTACTCCTTCCTTCCTTTCCTGCCTCTTCTTAGCTCCCCTCATTCCATTTCTGAGTTCTTTCCTAGCTATCCTGTAATCCTCTAAAGCTGTGCTAGATCCTTGCTTCCTCAACTTTAAGTAAGCTTCCTTCTTCCCCTTGACGAGAGGCTCCTCTTCTCTGGTTATCCAAGGCTCCTTCACCTTACACAGAGTGAAAATAAACTGGAAGGAAGAGAACAGCGTATCGTTCATAAACAACATTCAAGGCATCACAGGTAAGGGGAAGAGTAAAAATTAAAGTAAAGCTAACCATCCTAAGGAAACTCTAATTCAATCAGGTCCAGGAAATCATTAAAATGATCAGAAACAAGATTATAGTAATAGAGAATTTAATGGCAGTGGTCTTCCTATTGAATATAGACAATACAAAAGAAGCATTGGCAATGACATTTCTCCAGGTCTTTAATAAATTGTTGATATGGAATCCAAGTCTCAGCACAGTACAATTAAAAGCAACGTATTGTGGATGCTGGAGATCTGAAATAAAAACAGGAAGTGCTGCAGAAAATGCAGCAACTCTGGTGGCATACGTGAACTGCGTAACAGTGTTAACTGTTTTGAATCCAACATGACTCTACTTTGGGACTGAAAGAGGCTGGAAAATATTAGATTTTCTACTGTTGACAAAGGGGGAGGAGGAGCGAGTGGAACAGATGGCAAGATGTCAAAGGGAGTGCTAGAGGTAGAAGAAGAGAAATATAGATGCAAAATACGATTAATGATAGGTGTGAATAGTATGAAATAGGTGAGATTTGCTGAGAGCAAACCCATGTGAGCAAGACATAGAAGGAGAATAAGTGTATAATCAAAATGGAGTGTAGTGTTCATGCTCTGAAGTTGTTGAACTCAATGTTGAGACCTGAGGGCTATAAAATGCTGAAGTAGAAAATAAGGTACTGCATATTGGGCATCACTGGAGCACTACAGCAGACTGAGGATGGAAATATTAGCACTGCCTTTGTCTTTGCTTCTGGGCTCCTTACCATCTATTCACTTTCTCCTCCCACTTTTCAACACTATGGAAACAGTACCGACATTTCCAGCTCCAATCAGTTCCAATGAAGTCATAATAGACTTGAAATGTAACTCTATTCTCTCTCCACAGACACTGCCAGACCTGCTGAGTTTCTCCAACACTGTCTGTTTTTATTACAGCACAGCACAGGAGTGTGGTGAAAACAATTGGTACACTGGGATACTTTTTGAGTTGCAGAAGTCTTTGTTGTTAAATGCTCATTGCCATAATTTGTAGACCTTGGACAGCTGCTCTGTCATTGGATCTAATTGGCAATTATGCCTTTTGTGGAAGTAGCTGCTAAAATATGGGAAGAGTTCAATACATTCCTTCCTAAATTTCTCCTTTGCCATGCGAAGGTGGTGAAATACTTGCCTGACCATATGTAGCTGATATAGGGTTTGTTAATGGCAACATTCAAAGCAAGTTCCATTTCTTGATACAAAATTTAAGAGATTGACCATGCTTTACAAAGCTGGTGTGAAATGGCTGACACCGCAGTCGTTCACAAACGGTAAATCAGGTTTGTTTATGGTCGTCACTTCAGTTTTGTCACAGATGTGACTGAGGTTAAAGTTTTCCATCAAGACAATGTTTTATAATGACAGCAGTGGCTAGTTGAATAGCCACTGTCAGGGAGTATGGGTGTTATCACACACTGTTTGATTTGACCTGGTCTTCACCTGGTGAAGACGCCTATTTCAGATCTCCCACTTGCAGCCATTACATCATGAAGCAACTGCAGAACTGTGCTGAAATTTCTTGGACATCCAAATCCTTGAGGACAATTGAGAGCCTCATGATTTACTGAGTCAAATATTTTGGCCAGGCTAAAGCATGCAATGGAGAGTTTGTGCTGATGGATGCTCATCAAGTAAACACAAGAGCAACACAAAAGCATTGGACCCCAACATGGATTTGTTGATGCAGACATCATTTAAATCTTTGAACTAAACAATGACAAAATCCAATGGGTGCAATGCTTTGACCTACGATAGGTAATTCTATATCTATGATTTCAATCTTTGTCCTTCTGTCAGAAGAGGGCATTTGTTTTAATAAGACCAGGCTGGCAATTTTCTCAGCATTTACATTGGCTTTTTTGCTCTACTTTTCCCAACATTTGAGATATCAGAATCGTGACCAACTCTGGGGCATCAAAATTTCCCAAAATGGTGATCCTTTCTTCCTTTGGGATGGCAGTGAGGACTTCAACAGATCAAAATAAAACTGTTCCTTGACATCTTTATCAGAAACACGTGTTGCGGTATAATAGGGCTGTTGATGATGACATATTGGTTAAGGCTGAGCTGCAGGTGAAATGTCATAGACATTTTTATTTATAAAATTGGAAGCACTGGCAGTGGATTTGAGATTCTATTCCAGATAGTAAAAACAACTCTGTGGATAAGAGGTTTGCTGTCAGAGTCTTTACTGTCCAGTGGAAGGTGTTTGCCATTGCTTGTTCCTTCAGTTGCCACTCCCCAGGAAACCAAACCTTACTAACAGTGGCAAAGTGACTGAAGTCTTGATAGCTCCTGTGATATGCTTATTGTTCTTTCCAGATAGCTCCTCTTCAGATTATTCATAAGTGCTCAAACATTTCCAGTTTGTAAAATTGATAGTTTTCTTTCTCTGAGTACAAAAGCTGTAACCCTGTAAGTTTTGATTTCCAAGTCAGGTGTAATTTGAAATTGAAAAGCAGAATATTATGGATGTGGGAAATCTTAAATAAAAAAGGAAAATGCTGGAAATAAACTGAGCGGATAGGGCAGCATTGTTATACAGAGAGAAACAAAGCTAAAGTTTCAGGTCTGTCACCTTTCCTCAGAACTGGAAAATGCCAACTCTAAATTTTCATTTTCAATTTTTCTAAAACTCTAACTTCCCAAGTTTGATTTCTCTAAAACTCTGGCCTTTATTTTTTTCCCTAAATCTGATAAAACATCACAACTCTGAAACTTAACTCCATTTCAATCTGTACATTAATGCTGCCTCAGCTACTGAGATGGTTTTCCTCCATGTTCTGAATGGAATTGGGGTAGTTTTTCCAACTCTCTCCCTATTTGGGTTCATCAGAGAGTACCTTCATACAACTGCTCAGTCACAGATTCAGCTGCTCAAGGATACCTCTGTATCAACACATATCTAAAACCTTAATGCATCTTTCACCTGATTTTTAACTCAGAGCTCTTAGGTTCACAGTCTTGTTCCATTGTCAATTTTAAATTACCACAAGACTTGGTACATGAACCTTGGTAAAAGCCTGCCCATGAGATTGTTTCACACTGAAATGTTGGGGGTCCTTATTGTCCAAGTAATCTTGATGAGTTTGTAGTTGGGTTTTAGTGGTGTTGCACCATGATGAATAGAAAAATCCAACTGCTGTAGTTGCCTTTTCAGCTGGGGAACTACGGTCTTTCTTTATCTGCTCTGTCATTGAGGTCAGTTTGCATCATATTTTCTTCGAGATGGAGGCAGAGTAGCAACATTACTTCTGTGTGCTTTCTTAGTTTCTTTTCTATTCTGTTTACATTTGCGCTTTTTCTTTTTTTTTCCTCTTTAAAAGCCTTTCTTGGTGTCTTCGGCAAGGTGAGATCCAGCCTCCTGAGCACGTGTGGCAATGGAGGCGACAGAGTCGGCTCCTTCCTGAGATCCGTGACAGCAGTGACAGTTTGGATGGCATCAGTGGCAAAAAGACTCATGAGGGGTAGCGTGAACCCAGTGTGAGGGAGAGTGAGCACAGTGCATAGGAGACCAAGCCCTAAGGAGATGTCGGTGAGGTAGACCCAGCAGCGAAAGATGAAACCAAAGGATCGATGAGTTTGTCATTGATTGGGTCTGGCGCTGATGGTAGCAGGAGGGTACAGGAGTGAAAAAGGTGTTGCAGGAATGTGTACAGTATGAAAATTGCTAGGTGGGGTTTTCTGGATTATTTGGAAGAATGTGTGGCATGGAATCGTCATGCCGTGAAAATTTTAATTTCTATGGCAAAAAATGTTTTTGATTCAGATACCGTGTGGGGTTTACTGCAGAGGTGACCATGATGTGGAGGAGCCGGTGTTGGACTGGGGCGGCCAAAGTTAACAATCACACAACACCAGGTTATAATCCAACAGGACTATTTGGAAGTACAAGCTTTCAGAACACTGCTCCTTTTTCAGATAGCTAGTGGGTCAGGTAGGATTATAGGACATAGAATTTACACTAAAAGATCAAAGTGTCATACCACTGATAAAGTGTATTGAACAAACCTCGATTGCTGTTAAGTCTTAATCACTTAGAATGGGTTGCAGGTTTTGATTCATTAATATTTAAATCCCAGGACCTCTTTTAAGTCACGTTGCTGAGATAACTTAAGATTTTATAAAAAAAAGGTGACATATCAGCTCAGACAATGCATTAAAATATATACAAAAGTGATTGGATAGAAGGCCACTGAGCAACGATTACCAGGTGGGGATGTTCCCTCCCCATCGGGGAACATTTCAGCGGTCAAGGGCATATAGCCTCGGATCCTCAGGTGACCATCCTCCAAAGTGGACTTTGGGATACGCAACAACGCAGAGTCGCTGAACAGAGGCTGATAGCCAAGTTAAGTACCCGTGAGGATGGTTTCAACCAGGATCTTGTTTTCATGTCACACTACAGGAGAACCCATTACACTATACCTCTCACACACAAGCACACATACACACGATCATATTCACATACTCGTGCAGACCCTCTCTCATACACATGCTCTCTCTCAGAGACAAAGTCATGTGCACACCCTCTCACAGGCATACACCCTATCAAGCAAACGCAAACACACTCTCTCAATCTCTCTCAGTCAGACACACACACACACACAGAGTTTATGAGATGAATTTGCATTTGCAGATTCCATTTTGGATACTGTTGGGGGTGGGGGGGATGACTTACCAGGGGTAAGCTATGGGGTACAGGTCTCTGGTACAGTTAGGGGGACAGATAAGAGATTCTCCGGGAATGTGAGAGACTGGCGGTTGGTATGTTGCCTCCTGGGTGCCAGGGCCTGTGATGTCTCGGACTGTGTTTTCAGGATCATTAAGAGGGAGGAGAGCAGTCCCAAGTCCTGGCCCACATAGGCACCAACGGCATTGGTAGGAAAAGGGATGGGGATGTAAGGCAGAAATTCAGAGAGCTAGGATGGAAGCTTAGAGCTAGAATAAACAGAGTTGTTATCTGTGGTTTGATACCCGTGTCACGTGCCAATGAGGCAAAGAATAGGGAGAGAGAGCAGTTGAACATGTTGTTACAGGAGGGAGGTGCAGAAGGAGGGGATAATTGGGGCTCATTCTGGGGTAGGTGAGACCTCTAGAAATGGCATGGTCTACACTTGAACCAGAGGGACACCAGTATCCTGGGGGACATTTGCTAATACTGTGCAGCAGGGTTTAAATTAATTCAACAGGAGGCTGGGAACCTGAGTTATAGCTCCAGGGTATAGGAGGTTGAGACTAGTGAGGTCATGAATAAGGTTTCAAGGTCGCAGGGGTGCACTGGCAGGCAGGAAGGTGGTTTGAAGTGTGTCTGCTTCAACACCAGGAGCATCCAGAATAAAGTGGGTGAACTTGCAACATGGGTTGGTACCTATGACTTCGATGTTGTGGCCATTTCGGAGACATGGCTAGAGCAGAGACAGGAATGGTTGCTCCAGGTTCCAGGGATTAGATATTTCAGTAAGATCAGGCAAGGTGATAAGAGAGGGGGAGATATGGCATTGTTAGTCAAGGACAGTATTATGGTGGCAGAAAGGACGTTTGATAAGGACTCGTCTACTGAGGTAGTATGGGCTGAGATTAGAAACAGGAAAGGAGAGGTCACCCCGTTGGGAGTTTTCTATAGATCTCCGGAAAGTTCCAGTGATATAGAGGAAAGGATTGCAAAGATGATTCTGGATAGGAGCGAAAGTAACAGGGTAATTATTATGGGGGACTTTAACTGTCCAAATATTGACCGGAAATGCTATAGTTTGTGTACTTTAGATGGGTCAGTTTTTGTCCAGTGTGTACAGGAGGGTTTCCAGACACAGTATGTAGACAGGCCAACAAGAGGCGAGGACACATTGGATTTGGTACTGGGTAATGAACACGGCCAGGTGTTCGATTTGGAGGTAAGTGAGCACTTTGTGATTGTGACCACAATTCAGTTACATTTACCTTAGCGATGAGGGTAAAGCAGTTGATGTAATGTATATGAATTTCAGTAAAGCATTTGGTAAGGTTCCCCACGGTAGGCATAAAGTATGGAGCCATGTGATTGAGGGTGATTTAGCAGATTGGATCAGAAATTGGCTAGCTGAAAGAAGACAGAGGGTGGTGATTGATGGGAAATGTTCATCCTGGAGTTCAGTTACTAGTGATATACCCCAAGGATCTGTTTTGGACCCACAGCTGTTTGTCATTTTTATAAATGACCTGGATGAGGGTGAAGAAGCAGGGTGAGAGTTATATTTGGGACAAAGGCAATTATGATGCGATTGAGCGAGATTTAGGATGCATAGGATGGGGAAGGAAACTGCAGGGGATGGGCACAATTGAAATGTGCAGCTTGTTCAAGGAACAGCTACTGCGTGTCCTTGATAAATATGTACCTATCAGGCAGGGAGGAAGTGGTCAAGCGAGGGAACTGTGGTTTAATAAAGACATTGAATCTCTTGTCAAGAGGAAGAAGGAGGCTTATGTAAAGATGACACATGAAGGCTCAGTTAGGGTGCTTGAGAGTTACAGGTTAGCCAGGAGGACTTAAAGAGAAAGCTAAGAAGAGCCAGGAGGGGACATGAGAAGTCTTTGGCAGGTAGGATCAAGGAAAATCCTGAAGTTTTCTGTAGATATGTCAGGAATAAAAGAATGACGAGGGTAAGATGAGGGCCAGTCAAGGATGGTCATGGGAAGTTGTGCACAGAGTCCGAAGAGATAAGAAAAGCACTAAATGAATACTTCTCGTCAGTGTTCACACAGGAAAAAGACAATGTTGTCGAGGAGAATACTGAGAGACAGGCTGTTAGACTCGATGGGATTGAGGTTCACAAGGAGGAGATGTTAGTAATTCTGGAAAGTGTGAAAATAGATAAGCCCCTGGGCCAGATGGGATTTATCCCAGGATTCTCTGGGAAGCTAGCAAGGAGATTGCTGAGCCTTTGGCCTTGATTTTTATGCTGTCCTTTAGGAATAGTGCCAGAAGACTGGAGTTTAGCAAATGTTGTTCCCTTGCTCAAGAAGGGGAATAAGAGACAGCCCTGGTAATTATAGACCATTGAGCCTTACTTCTGTGGTGGGCAAAGTTTTGGAAAGGATTATAAGAGATAGGATTTATAATCATCTAGAAGGGAATAATTTTATTAGGGATAGTTAACATGGTTTTGTGAAGGGTAGGTCGTGCCTCACAAACCTTATTGAGTTCTTTGAGTAGGTGACCAAACAGTCGGTGAGGGTAAAGCAGTTGATGTGGTGTATATGGATTTCAGTGAAGCGTTTGCTAAGGTTCCCCACGGTAGGCAGAAAGTCCAGAGGCATGGGATTGAGGGTGATTTAACGGGTTGGATCAGAGATTGGCGAGCTGAAAGAAGACAGAGTGTCTTGGTTGATGGGAAATGTTCATCCTGGAGTTCAGTTACTAGTGGCATACCCCGAGGATCTGTTTTTGGGCCATTGCTGTTTGTCATTTTGTATAAATGACCTGTATGAGGGCATAGAAGAATGGATTAGTGAATTTGTGGATGACACTAAAGTCGGTGGAGTTGTGGATAGTGCTAAAGGGTGTTGCAGGTTACAGAGGGACATAGATAAGCTGCACAGCTGGGCTGAGAGATGGCAAATGGAGTTTAATGCAGAAAAGTATGAGGTGATTCACTTTGGAAGGAGTAACAGGAATGCAGAGTACTGGGCTAATGGTAAGATTCTTGGTAGCGTGGATGAGCAGAGAGATCTCAGTGTCCATGTGCATAGCTCCCTCAAAGTTGCCGCCCAGGTTGGTATGGTTGTTAAGAAGGCCTACGGTGTGTTAGGTTTTACTCATAGAGGGATCGAGTTTCGGAGCTATGAGGTCACGTTGCAGCTGTAAAAATCTCTGGTGCAGGTACACTTGAACTGTATTGCAGAACGTTCCTGGTTGCCACATTATTGGAAGGACGTGGGAGCATTGGAAAGGAGGAGATTTGTCAGGATGTTGCCTGGTATAGAAGGAAGATCTTATGAGAAATGTCTGAGGGATTTGAGGCTGTTTTTGTTAGAGAAAAGGTTAAGATGTGATTTAATAGAAACATACAAGATGATCAGAGGTTTAGATAGGGTGGACAGTGACAGCCTTTTTCCTCGGATGGTGATGACTAGCACGAGGTGATATAGCTTTAATTTGAGGAGTGAAAGATATAGGACAGATATCAGAGGTAGAGTCTTGACTCAGAGAGTAGTAAGGGTGTGGAACGCATTACCTGCAACAGTAGTGGACTCACCAACATTAAGGACATTTAGATGGTCATTGCATAAACATATAGATGATAATGGAATCGTGGAGGTTAGATGGGCTTCAGATTGGTTTCACAGGTCGGCACACTATCAACGGCCAAAGGGCCTGTACTGAGCTGTAGTGTTCTATGTTCTACGTTCTACGTTCTATGGTCATTGCCTGCCATTTGTGATCTTCATGTTCCTTATCACTTTT